>NW_010969548.1:637573-671531 GCF_000463585.1 Tarenaya hassleriana | reverse complement strand
CCCCGGAAGCCTCCCTCCGCCACACCGAGAAATTATTGGCGGGATCGTGTTTCAAATCAACGGCTGAGAGAGAGGCACCGGACAATGAATCGACGGTGTGGATTCGTGTAAGAACCACGAGAGAGAGCAACAAGTGAAGCCCGAGTTTCAGCATTTTGTACACCCTAATTTTAAAGATTTGTTTTCATATGTAATTTTTTTATACCAAAAACATGTCTAGGTACGTCTATTTATATACAACTCTCATCAAAACTTGGTGCGATACGTTCTTATCATTTTGGTCTGATTCTGAATGTTTCTCGTAATGAAATTTCCGTTTGCTTCACGCATTTTCTAATAATCGCATAATTGGACCAACAGACACGATCACGAAATTTCAAACGCATTTCCTATGTTACTTCTTTGGGTAACGTGTATAGGATTTATTTATACTTATTTTAGGCATTCTTTCAAAGCACCAATGAAAACGTGTCATGTTGAATCTTATGCGGATGATATTAAAAAGAGTGGAAACTCTTATTTTTAATATAAAGTAATCTTGAAACAAGAAAAATTCAACTATACTTTGCATATATATATATATATATATTGACACAATGAAAACAATGGCGACATTTGGATAATAAATAACCGACCCAAACATTTTCAACTCCAGAATTCAGTTGAAAAGTCAAATCCAAAGGGCCAACTCTTAGCCTCGTATAATGAAAATCTTTCGATTTTCTTTCATCAGTGGTAATGAAACAACGTCTAGTGTTGTTTATATCTCAACTCAACTTACCAAATTGGGTAGTTAAACTGGTGAAATGAGGATGTAAAACGTTTGTCCCATCACGAGTTCGAGTCTCAAGTTAGCGTATAATTCAAATTACATTGCTAGCTCGCAGTTTCGAGATTATTCTGGACTTCGACCGATCGATTCTAAAAAAAATATATACATAAACTCAACTTTAGTATCTAGAAAATGCTACATTAACGAATGGGAAATCCACCCACGAAATTCGAACCCAATCCAAATTTGTTCCAAATCTATTTTCAAATCCAAATAATTTGAAATTGGATTTAGATAGTAAAATGGGAAATTCTCGTAGGTTTTGGATTTCTGAAGAATCCGGAATTTACTACAAATATTCTCCTGTTTTTTATTTTTTATATTTATTTCTAGTGTCACAAAACCAAGATGTTTGATCGTTGTCATTTAAAACCGACTTAGGTTGTCTCTCAAATTCAAGATGCGAGTGAAGAAGAACATGGGAAGCCTCTGTCATTGAGAGAATTAGGGCTAAAATCGTCATTTGCGAGAATTCCAATACAAAGTCAACCGAGGCTGACTTTCTTCTACAAGTTTCGGGCTTTCTTGTAGTGTGTTTTGGGTTTATATACTGATTTGTTCATCAAGCTCGATCAAGAACAAAGAAACCTATCTTCCATAAACGTAGAAACATTCACTACAGTTTTTCTCTCTCCGTCAAAGAATCAATATATTGTGACCTAATTCATAAATGATTTCATTAGGAAGGTGTATAGATATTTACTTTCTGAAATCCAAGAACGACACATTTGAGAAGCTTATATTCTGCTCATATATATTGGGAAACGGTCCATGCTTCTCTTATCTGAATTTTGTTTCCTTTTATATATAGTATATAGTGTTATTTATAAGTTTAAGAGTTTAAAAAATATATTTACTATATTAGGAAAATTTCTGTATACGTCTTACTGTCGAATACATCTTTTTTTTTTCTTTTTTTTTTTTGTAAAATATCGACCGTTATAATTATTATTGTTTGAAGGAATAGTGTACCCATTTTCCTTGTAATGATCCGATCTTTTTTAAAAAAAAACTTTGTTATTTAATTTCTTCGATTTCCTTCTAATTCTCCATATGGTTGTATTTCTTTCTCTTTATATCTAATATTATCCCTTTTTCCCAATTTCCTCCTTTAGTAAATTTTGTTTATCCTTTTTTTAACATCTGTTTTATTTGTTCTTAATACTAACTTCTTTTATGGTTCTATTTGTTTTTTGTTTCTAATATATTTTAAATTTTCACCTTTCATTCCATTCTCTTGGTTTTTACACATAACAAACTACGCGCGTGAGAATGAAAAAAATTAGTTATCCACATTCTTTAACAATCTCTGATCTATATATATAAACACAACATTCTCGCACTCTAATTACAAATTACCCTAAAAACATGGACTCATCAATGGTTCTAGTTATGATCCTAGCCATTGTTCTGAGCTCCACAATCCCTACAGCTACCTCTCGTCGAAATAGCGCGGCCGAAACGACGTTAATCATACCGAAACACGAGCAATGGATGGCTAAATATGGCCGTGTTTACGAAAACGAATCCGAGAAAAAGATGAGGTTCGAGATCTTCAAGAAGAACTTAGAGTTCATCGAGAACTTCAACAGAAACGGGAACGCAACGTACAAGTTGGGCATTAACCAGTTCTCGGACATGACCGACGAGGAATTTCGTTCCACTTTCACGGGATTGAGGCTGTCCGATAAGATCATAAAGGGAAAATCTTTGTCGGGATCCGATGAAACGGATACGCTAAGGCATGAGAATGTGAGTCTAGCAGCTAATAATGTTCCTGATAACATGGACTGGAGAACGCGAGGAGCTGTGACCTCTGTCAAGAACCAGGGCGAATGCGGTAATTCGGCATCTAACTAGCCGATTTACAAATTTATTGTTATAAATCTCAACCTTATAGTACGTATTAAAATACATGCTTATCGTTTATGCGTAAAAGCTGCAATTTAGGGTTTTGTTTGTCAACCTAAGAATACTATTTACGTTAGATCAAAAGTCGAATTTGCATGCCACCAAAACTAATAGATCCAAAATATTAGGATCTTGTTGGGCGTTCACCTCCGTAGCGGCGGTGGAAGGACTGACAAAGATCACAACAGGCAATCTCGTGTCCTTGTCCGAACAGCAGCTCTTGGACTGCGATAGATACCACAAAGGCTGTCTCTACGGGTACCTGGATAGAGCATTCGAGTACATAATCAAGAACGGGATTGATTCCTATAACGACTACCCTTATAGAGGATGGCAACAATCGTGCCGATCAAACGCTCGGCCCGTCGCCAGGATCAAGGGATACAGGGTCATTCAGAACAGCGAGACGGAGCTGATGAAGGCGGTGGCAAGGCAACCGGTGGGAGTGGAGGTGGATCCGTCGTTTAGGCATTACTCGAGCGGAGTGTACGACGGGCCGTGCGGGACGGAACTGAGCCACGCGGTCACGGCTGTGGGGTATGGAACGAGCCAGAAAGAGGGGAAGTATTGGCTGGTGAAGAACTCATGGGGGCAAGGATGGGGAGAGAAAGGTTACATGAGGATCAGAAAAGACGTGGCCGCTCCTGAGGGTAAATGTGGTATTGCAATGTTTGCATTTTATCCGACCGCTTAAAATAATGTTTTCAGGTTATATTTATGTAAAGTCCATGTGATTTCCAATAAAACAAAATGTTCTAACGTGTTTATTACTTAGTTAAATGCTTTTAATGTATAAAATATACATATATATAACCAACTTAGTAACCGACTTAATTACGGAACAAAATGCATATAATATATATATCACATTCCACTTGATAAAATCATGAATAATCACGTACCCAAAAAAGGAAAAATAATTATATTTACCAAAGAAACACATGAAATTCATGTTAAAAGATAATTGATTAACATTAAAAATGTAAAATAACAAAACCAAATAGCTTGCAATTACAAAGACTAGGGAAAAATTGAAAGATATGTCATTAACGCTACAACCACCGTTACAATTGCCGCCCCGCCGCCGTTGCGGTTGCCTCCGTTTCCTCGGTGGCCACAGCCACTGCCGTTGCGGTCGCTTCTGTTTCCTTGGCCGCCACAGCCATAGCCACCACCCCACCACCTCGGTGGCCGCCGCCACCACTTCCTCCACCTACCGCCGCCGCCAACGCGGTCTCTATTCCTTTTTCCTGAAGAGCCGCCTCCTCCCGAAAGCTGCCTCCGCCAGACCGGAAAATTACTGGCGGCATCGTGATTCAAATCAACGGCTCAGAGCGAGGCGCCGGACAATGAATCGACGGCGTGGATTCGTGTAAGAACCACGAGAGATAGCAACAAGTGAGGCACGAGTTTCAGCATTTGTTGTAACCCTAATTAAAGATTTGTTTCGTGTATATAACATCTGGACACCAGAAATATGTCGACAGGCAACGTCTATTTATATACCATTGTCATGAAAACTTGGTGCGATATGTTCTTATTATCTTAGTTTGATTCTGAATGTTTCTTGTAATGAAATATACAGTTTCGTCTTCCTCGTGATGATATGTTCTGGTTGCTTCACGCACTTTATAATCCTCGTACAGTTGGACCGACGGACACGACCTTGCAACAATGTCGAAATTTCAAACGCATTTACTGTGACAATTCTCCGTATATGATTTATTTATTAAGTTTTTATATATATATAAACTCACATATGACATATCTATATGTATATGTACCTGTTTGGAACCTTAATCTACTTCTTAATTTATGTGTACGCATATGTGACATATCTCTCTCTCTCTCTCTCTACCATACATTTGGTCGTTGGATATTTTAATTATATATAGGTGACAAAATTATTATTTTTTTTGTTTTTTCGTGTGGATATGATTTTTATATTCCAATTTTCTAGTAAAATTAAAATTCATACAACAATTATTGGACCGTGTAGAGAAAGATATCTCTATCATTTCCCTTGTACGAAACCGGCAAATGGGAAGACTCGTTCACATCGGTCTTGTCATTTTTCGTGGGTCGTCAACTAAAAATATTAATTACTATTAACCGATTAAACCATTTATTTAAGTTTCAAAATTTGCTTCAAACGTTGAAAAAAATCGCAAGTCTAAATCTAATCTAATGCATGAGAACCAAACCGCACGTGAAGACGACCACTGACAAATAATTCCAGACACCGTATTCATGACCGTAGCCGTCGCTAGCAAACCGGCCTCCGGGAGGAATCCTAACAGGTGGGGGTGATCTTCCGCCGCCTACTCCACCGCCGACGATGGTTCCGCCGCCGATGGCTCCTCCTTCTTCCTCCACCACTTCGACCACCGCTGCCGCCGCGAAGCTGTCTCCGGTGTTCCGGAAAATCGACGACGGGAAGTGACGTGGCTTCTCCGACGGTACTGTAGTGTTTCAGATCGCCGGTTGTGGAAGAGCTGTCGGGAAATGAACCGGCGGTGTGGATTTCCGTAAGGATGACGAGAGATAGAAACATACCAAGCAAAGGTTTTAGCCTTTGGAGCTCCATTTCTTTTTGTTACAAATATAAAATTTTTTTTATTTATTTTGGTTGGAAAATGCACAAGTACAAATGTTGTTGTGTGAATAAATTCGAACTTATAAGAAAGCACTCATGCCACGCACATTTATACCGAGTCTCATCCATTTTCCGTGTTGGCGCGTTGACTTGGTCAACCCACAAACTTAAGAGGGGTTGACCACGTTTTCAAAATAGATTTGATTTTTTGCTCGGGTGTACCCAGACTTTGATTTTTCTTTACAGAATATATATATATATATATATATATATATATATATATATATATATGTGTGTGTGTGTGTGTGTTCGTGAGACATTGCAAATATATACCATTTTTGCAAATATTTTCTTTATAAATATTACAAAATTTTAACAGAATTATTAATTACCCCCATAATAAAATTAAATTTATATTATTGCCCCCAATTATAAATTATTCTCGGTTCGATACTCATCATCATCGAACGTAAAGTTTTATGATAATTAAGAAAAGATGTCATCTTGTTCTTATTCATATATTTTTTTTTTCCCGATATTTTGTAAAACGTACAAGGACACTTCCAAATTCTTACTTTTGTTACCATGCTTTATTAATTGTATAGATACACGAGACTCTTCTAAATTTCATTTCCCTTATTTATAATATTTCCATAAAGTTCCTCGAATCTTCAACCAGTCCATCTTTTGGTTGTAAAGTTTGATAAGTATTTGTTGGATTCTAATGATCATATTTCATCAAAATTTGAATATAGTATCCGGAGAGCATTAGGGTGATACCTAGAAATTCTAACCATTATTATTAAAACCTGTTGTACATCTAAACTTAAAAAGAATCAGTTGGTCGATTTATGTAATACCAATAAAAACAACTTTAAAAGCTGTTTTTTCTTTTCTTCTAATCGTTGACACTATATATTTTGAGAGAAAAGCAAAAAACCCAAATCACTTAGCAATGGGGTGTGTGTATATAAGTATACCATATTGATTCAGTATTTTATTTTTCTAAGTTTAATGTGTTCTCTTATGTCTATTTATTATAACGTAAAAAACCCAAATTCGGGATATAACCTATAAGCATGATATCCGAAATTTTGGATTTCCGACAAGATTAGAGACATGAGATCAGTTAATAGAATTGGAAAACTCAAAATTTTGAATTTGGAATTATTACATCTAAACACCCATATATAGTACTTTTCAAAACGAATTGTTATTAATATATACATCCATATATACATTTTTTTAAAATTAAAAAAAAAATCATGAAATAACACCCTCCATTAAACAGCAAGCCAACTACCAAGTTCAGGTTTTGGGTCCCTCTCACTAATGAAGCAAATCAAACAAAAATGTCTTTTGTGTTTGTGACAGAACTTCACTCTCTATACATACATATCCATCTTCTTCTCATTCATATCACCTTCATCAAGTGATTTCTCCGACTTTTCGGCTTAAATTTCTCGATCCAATGGCTCTCCGGTCCGCTCTGATCTTAGCGTTCTTCCTCTTCCCCGCAGCCCTATCGCCTTTTTTCGCTCTCTCGGCTTCCCAGTTCGTCAGTGGCAAAGTCTCCTGCTCCGATTGCCCCGACGATTTCGATTTTTCAGGTCCATTCATTACAAACCCTGAACGATGTAACAATATTTTGCGTAACCCTAAGTATATATACATATGTACGCATCTCTGTCTTGGTTTCAGGAATCAAGATCATGGTAAGTTGCGAAAATACGAGAAAACGTTTCACGGTGACGACAACAAACAAGAAGGGTGACTTCATGGCCGAACTTCCATCGGCGAATCCATCGAGCTTTGTGGCTGAGATACGAGGCGGACCGACCCAACTATATGGTTCGAGAAAGAACGTAAAATCGAATATCGTCAAGGCCTATGGTCGGCCCGACGGTTACGCTCTTTCTTCGCCGCTGATCTTCTCGATCTCGTGCCCTTCGGGCCTCGGATCTTCCAAGACGGTCGATTTGCCACTTCCACCGGAGTGGGGACTCGCTCCTACGAGCTATTACTTCCCTCCCTTTTTCCCGATCATCGGTATCCCATGAAGCGGTTTTATATGTCAAAGTTCATATCATGTCGTGTACTATATATATATATATATATATTAGTTATTAATGTTGTAGCTTTCAACTACTTTTAATAAAGTTTGAGTTTAATAATGTAATCATAGGATATGAATATTGGTTTTTTATGTTGTAGATTTGATTTGTGAACGATCAATATGCACCGATTTTCCCGTTAGCACCCGGTTTATTCATAGTTCCTAGACATTACATTACGCACAAGTATCTTTCGGTTTTTTAACAAATAAATGCAGAATAATGACGTTTTGGAACAATTTTTTATTGCAAAATAATTTACGTTTTGAGATTATTCATATAATTTTTTTTTCATATTACCCCTGATTGATAATACTTAAATATTTAGATATAGTTATCTATTCAATAAATAAGAATATTTTGGACACATTATAGTTTTTTTAATTTGTATGTTTAAATCTCAAACGTTATTTAAAATAAAACAAGGTAGTAAAAAAAAACTCATAAAACAGTATAGAGAAAAATTAATAAAGTATGATAGAAAAACACAATCATAAAATAGCATTAAAAGAACAAAAAAATTTAATGAATTCAGAAAAAGTTTATTGAAATTAAATAAGATACGAGGCTAACATTTTGATAAAAAAAAAACATCGTAATAATTTTTATATCCAATAAAATCATAAAAACATAACAATCTAATTTACTATATAATAACATTAATGTCATAAGAGAATTAATCCAAGTTTGATAGATCTCGGTGTGGCTGGTATTCATCTATTTCAAGATCTACGTTTCAATTATTATCTCCAATCGATAAGATTTTTGGTACCTGAAAATTTTTTTAGACATTAAAAATCAATATATCGAGCTAAAAAATTTCAATTTTTTTTTGTTATTTAAAAATTTAGAAACGTTAAAAGGAAATTCAAAAATATTTTTATAAGAAAATCCAATTCCGTAGAAATTTCAAAACTTCAAATATTCGTGTCCCAACAAATTAAAACGTTTATTCGTAGAATCGTCTATGTTTCGTCGGAGCATTCAACGTTCACCACTAGCGATGGAGTACCCCTTTCCGGCGGCTCGATAGAAGCTCTCGAGAAGTTTTGCGGAGAACCAGATTCTAGATTTTCGCATCTCTACCTCTTATGGTATGTCTTTCCCTCTCCTTTATCTCACAAATCTCTGAAACTTCGGTTTCATCGGATTTTATGGTAATCTGGATCGATTTCAATGAAATTGTTGTTCTACAATCTAGTGATGGAATTTTCTATGGCTAGAAAAATCTATGCATTACTTGAGTTTCTCAAGAGTTTCAGTCATTCTTCTGATCATGCTGATATTCGTTCTATGATTTACGGTGACAACAAAAAATAATCAGATCTCTTGAGTTCAATTCGCCTTAAATCGTTACTCGTTTCTATTTTAAGAGAGATTTGTTAGTTGTTTGTTTATTGTGTTATGGATTTAATTCGAAGGTTTGTTTTTTAAATACAATCAATCAGAATCCTGAGTTGAATTCACAACAGATTATAAGATGTTTTAATTTAAGAGATACTATATGTTATTTGTCGATTTTATTGTAAAATAACCAAGACAATGATTTTTTTTGGTGTTGCGTTTTGGGATTTTGTTCTTGTAATGAACATGAGTTTTTATAGATGGTTGGATAAGTAATATTGTTCATTTATTCAAATAGACATATTTCATTTTCTTATAGGTATTACTTACTGACTTGTTGTGTTTTAAGAGTGATCATCGATTATCATTGCATTCTTGTAACGTTGATTCGTAGTTAGTCACTGATTACATCTTTGGTTCTAGTTATTGGTACAATGTGATTTTTTACCCAAAAAATATGCTTTATTTGGTATTCTTAATCCATTATATTGGAACAATCAAGTAACTAAACTTTTAATACATATGAACTTGGTGTTGTTTACTATTTCATGGGTTTTTCAGAGTTCTGTGAAGTTGACTTAGACATTAGATGGTTTGCCTATCTTTTTAACTTCCAATGCCCTATCAAATTATCAACGATAGCAGTTGTAAACAAAATCACGAAGGAATGAAACATAAATACGACAGTACATCAAATAGATGCTCAAAGCCTACTTTTCTTTGTTTTAAAGCTGAAAGGAGTGGGTAGTTTGACATCATAATGAATATTGAATTAACCATAAAAGCTTCATTTATTTGATTGGATAACATGCATTACTACATGGCATGATGGTGCATGTGCTAATATGATACTTAAAGCTTTAACATACACCCCTTTTGCAGCGGGAAGCGAAATAGTTGTCTTAGTTGTCTGTTACTATAGATTGTGTATGATATGCATACGGTGGAGGAGTTTGATAACCTTGTGGAGGGGATTAACCAACTGGAGCCGGCGGGGTAGGGTGTGGAATAGTAGGTGTTGGTGGTGAGTAAGTTGGTGGCGGTGAAAAAGTAGGTGGAGGTGGTGAAAATATTGGTGAAGGAGGTGATTGATAACTAGGTGTTGGGGGTGGAGAGCTTGGAGGTTGGTAAGTTGGTGTTGGTGGAGGTGAAGGGGTAGGTCTTATAGGAGGAGAAATGGGTGGTGGAGATAGGAGTGGTGGTGGGTGAAATGGTGTTGGAGGCTGGTATGTTGGTGTAGGAGGTCGTTGTACTGGCGGTGGCCTTATTGGAGGAGAATGGGGTGGTGGTGAAGTTGGAGGACTGTAGATTGGCGTTGGAGGTCTTTGTATTGGTGGTGGTCTTATGGGAGGAGACCGAGGTGGTGGGTAAGTCGGAGGACTATAAGTTGGTGTTGGAGGTCTTTGAACTGGTGGTGGCCTTATGGGAGGAGAACGAGGTGGTGGTGAAGTTGGAGGAATATAAGTTGGTGGAGGTAAAGTCGGGGGACTATAAGTTGGTGTTGGAGGTCTTTGTACTGGTGGTGGTCTTATTGGAGGAGAATGTGGTGGTGGTGAAGTGGGAGGACTATAAGTTGGTGTTGGTGGGCGTTGTATTGGTGGTGGTCTTACCGGAGGTAAATGGGGTGGAGGTGAAGTCGGGGGACTATAAGTTGGTGTTGGAGGCCTTTGTACCGGTGGTGGTCTTACCGGAGGTAAATGAGGTGGAGGTGAAGTCGGAGGACTATAAGTTGGTGTCGGGGGTCTTTGTATCGGTGGTGGTCTTATGGGGGGACTATATGTTGGTGGTGGTCTTATCGGAGGAGAATGAGGTGGTGGTGAAGATGGAGGTCTGTAGGTTGGTGTTGGAGGTCTTTGTACAGGTGGTGGTCTTATTGGAGGTGAATGTGGTGGTGGTGAAGTCGGAGGATGGTAAGTTGGTGTTGGCGGTCGTTGTGTTGGTGGTGGTCTTCTCGGAGGAGAACGTGGTGGTGGTGAAGTCGGGGGACTATAAATTGGTGTTGGTGGTCGTTGTATCGGTGGTGGCTTGATCGGAGGAGAACGAGGTGGTGGTGAAGCTGGAGGACTATAAGTTGGTGTTGGAGGTCTGTGTACAGGTGGTGGCCTTACAGGTGGACTATAAGTTGGTGGTGGTCTTATTGGAGGTGAATGTGGTGGTGGTGAAGTCGGAGGACTGTAAGTTGGTGTTGGTGGTCGTTGTACCGGTGGTGGTCTTATCGGAGGAGAATGTGGTGGTGGGGAAGTCGGGGGACTATAAGTTGGTGTTGGTGGTCGTTGTACCGGTGGTGGTCGTATCGGAGGAGAACGGGGTGGTGGTGAAGATGGAGGTCTATAGGTTGGTGTTGGAGGTCTTTGTATCGGTGGTGGCCTTATAGGTGGACTATATATTGGTGGTGGTTTTATTGGAGGAGACTGAGGTGGTGGGTAAGTTGGAGGACTATAAATTGGTGTTGGTGGTCTTTGTACCGGTGGTGGTCGTATCGGAGGTGAACGGGGTGGTGGTGAAGATGGAGGTCTATAGGTTGGTGTCGGAGGTCTTTGTACCGGTGGTGGCCTTATAGGTGGACTATATATTGGTGGTGGTCTTATTGGAGGAGACCGGGGTGGTGGGTAAGTCGGAGGACTGTAAGTTGGTGTTGGTGGTCTTTGTACCGGTGGTGGTCTTATCGGAGGTGAATGAGGTGGTGGTGAAGTCGGAGGACTATACGTCGGTGTCGGAGGTCGTTGTATTGGTGGTGGCCTTATGGGAGGAGATCGAGGTGGTGGTGAAATTGGAGGACTATATGTCGGTGTTGGTGGTGGTGATGTAGGAGGTGTTGTCACCGGCGGTGCCCGTATAGGCGGGCTCGGTGGCGGCACCGTTGGGACACCGTATGTCGGTGGAGTAGGAGGAGGCGAGTAACCATACTGATCAGTCTCATACCGATCAAACTTTTCTCTTACTACACCATTTGCAGCTACAGAAGCACCGAGAGCAAGAACTACCACTAAGAAGCTCAAAACTTCTCTCAACGAGACTATCATCTCGTAAGTAAGCGACTTTGTGGAAAGGAAAGATAGACCGAAACACTTCAGTCTTTAATATACAAAAGGAGGTGGAGATCTCAATGAATATTGTTTCAGGATCTCTGCTGAATTTAAGGGGGCATAGTAAGAAAGAGTCGTCTTTCACGGTCAGCTTTCGGCAATCGACGGTTATGGTTTCGTGTCAAAAAGACCAGAAATTGCTATGACCATCTTCTGCTCCTCTTTCAAACCCGTGTAAGATCTCTTTGTTAATGTAGTACATGTGTCATGAGATTTGTCTTGAAACCGTTTCTGATTATGTAATCCTTTGTCTCCTTACTAGAGTCATTAATGGTGGCTTTTGACCCTTTTGTTTCATAGTGGTGAATGTCAAGGATTAGAAAGTTGGAAGTAAACAAACATACAGGCATTCCCGGTATGAGATATATAATGGAAAATATATCATGATTACTTAATTTGTTTATTAATCTTTTTTATTATGTGAAATAAAATCTTTCTTTTTTAGTAAATTATGAAACTTAATTTGGATATTTGGATTATGAAAGATTATTACCCATGATGAAAGATTGCATACTAGACTAGTATATGAAAAACAAGTTCCAAGAGATTTGAAAAGTGCTTTCATGGAAATAAATTTCGGTTGGGTTAGAGATTCAGTTTGTGCTTTTATGGAATTTCGGGATTTAATTACAATATTCGTACGTAAGGATGAATTAGCATCTTACAGAACATGACATATAAATGTAGTGGAAGACAACATTGCAAAGGCTCAAAATTTATGATGAAGAAGAAGAAGACAGAAGTAGTAAGAACTAATAGTTGACTTAAGTTTTTGTATATTTACTCATCAATTTCTCTCTAGGATTTTTTCTTCTGCCGACAGTAGAAGATTAACAAAGAAACAAAAACCTCAATCCCGGGTTTGAAGCAGGAAAACCCGCAAGTGACAAACATGTCCTGGTTCCATGAATTCCCATATTATCAGATTCTATCTCTTGTTTTATATGCTTATCATCTCAACAACTCATCCCGATCGAAGCCTATATTTTCTGATGATTGTCATATTGGCCCAGACAGATGCAGTTTAACGTCCGGATGTAGACGATGAAACATGTAGCCAACGTTTAGTGTTTTTACCCGAGCCTTTGTCGAAAAAGGCGATGATTTTTTCGCTTTCGCATATTACATTGGCTGCCCATGAGAACTGGTTTTGTTTATAGCCGTAGCTGTAACTTCAGCGTTATGGATTGTAGGTTTCGACATTTCGGCCATAGCCGTAACTTCGTGGGTTAGTTGTAGAGTGTTAAGTTTTGGTTTGGCTCATCATGTTAGGGAAAAGAAAAACGTCTTTTGGCATTTGTTGTTTTGTAAATCCAAATTTGACAATTCTATAAATTCAAAAAAAAAAAAAAAATTAATCCAAGTTTCTGTTTTAGGATTATCCTAATTCTACGATCTCACATATTGAAAATTTCAGATTTTGTTTCACTTACCCGTTTTGGATTTTATGTGTTACATTCTGTCCACTTGAGTTTTTTTATATTGGTTTGGTTTCCGAATTATAGATAACAATGTTTATTTTATAAAATAGTTCCGATTGTGTTTGGTTATTTCGATATTTAGTTCGCATTCCATTTTTTTCAATTTAAAAAATTATATGTATTTGAATTTATATCAAATTTTCTTTTGATATGTCTCTTTTGTTTGGTTGAGATGGGAACTGAAACAGACACCCATAACAATAATATATTCAACGAAACCATCTTAAAAAAATCATAACAATCTATGAATTAGCTTCATCAATATATATATATATATATATAGAAAGAAACCCTAATGTGTTGTAGAAGAAATGGACATTGAAAAGGCATGAAGAAGAGGAACCAGTGAAGTTAACTTCGCTGTCTGACTTTCAAGTAACAATTTTGTTTTACCTTACTTTTTGAAAATGAATTAAAAATGCGTACAATCAATCTATTTGGGAATGAAAATAAAATAAATACCATAAAGCGAATTGGATTTGAAATAATGCAACTCAAAAAGAACCCACGATCCAATCCAACTCCTTTTTTTTTTTTTTTTACAATGGGAATAATAAAATAACAAAGCCTAATTCGTATAGACTCTTTTTTTTTACTCAGAAATTTATCATGGTCTAACAGTCGATCCAATTATATCTCTCAAGATCCGGAGATAATATCTCCAATCACTGCTCGAATATGGGACCAGAGACAAATAACACCTACCTTTCTCAACCAGTTATACCACTCGACCACCACGATTAATTCGTATAAACTTTATCATTTCTTAATCTCCAAAAGATATATATGGTAGTCGAACCATTTCATTCTATAGTATAATTTTACACATTGTCTTAGAAATTCATACTCTCAACATAAAAAAGAATTTGAAATGATATATTTTTTTATTGACTATAGTTAGACAAACATAAATATATACTTATTTTATATACACAAACATATATACCTATCTTATGTGTACTTGCATAGGTTTGGATAAAAGCGATCAATGCATGTAAATAAATGTTAAAGTTTTCTTTTAGCCTAAGCCAAAATCGCCGAACCTAAAACAGTTAGATGTTCATAAATTCAAAGCTAACAATTAATGTAATAAACAGTTTTTGTACCAAATGCATATTAATTTCCAGAAAATATGAGCCAAAGCAATCTAAAGTTTCACTCATAAGTTGCGTCATCGAATATATATGAAAACAAATTAATGGAAAAAGCACATTCGGATTAATGCTATTAATTGCGTTGATATGGTTAGCACAAATACTAACGGAATTACGTTTAAAATCCCTAATACAAAAATATTGTGCGAGAAATTATAACGCAAATAAATCGTACATTAGGGTTAGAAATTTCTAACGTAAAATTTTCATTAAACAGGTCTAAATCAAATTTGCATATCATCATTTCTAATGCAATATTTGCATCAAACTCTCTAATGAATCCCCACAACAGTTCATCATTTGCATGTGTTTAAATGTGATATTGAATTAAGTGGATAATTTCCCATTTTCTATTTAACGTATCTTCTGCTGTAGAGTTTATATCTTAAAAACAAAAAATGGTAAAATATTATTGCGAAAAGAGGTCTGAGAATGTTCCTGGAAATTTCAGAAGAACTGAGAGAAAAGAATCCTCCAATTGGATTCCTGACACCACAACACAGAGTCCAACCCAACTCCCACGCACACGCAATCCCCCCACTTCGTTTACCATATATATAAATCTACCCCTCATATTCATACATCATTCTCTTTCTACCACATATTGTTATATTATCAGATTCAACCCCGTTAGGTCAGAGAATGGAATCATTCCATTTATGTTTTTTTTTATTTACCGAATGTAAATTCCATTTTTTATTGGATTCTCATTCTCTTTTTACATCAAAGGCTGTGTAATTCTAAAATCCATTAAAATAATTACGCTTAGATCTATTAAAAATGCTACTCCATCCGAATCAATATGAACAAAAGTTGACAGCGTAACAGTCACAAGGGTATTTGAAACATATCAGAGAGACGTTTAAAAATATGGTCCTAATTGAAATTTAGATAGTACATGGATTCATGGTGTATTTTTTAAATATTAGGGGTTGTAATTGCAAATAGTGCGAAACATATCTCACACGTGAGAAAATCCCGTTGCGATTTCGACACGTGTCTGACAGATGACATCGCGGAGTCCACGTCATCACTTTCTGCCGCACCTCCTCGCAACGGCTCCACCGTTAAAAGAAAGCTCCGTCACATTTTCTCCATCTACCAAAAAATAAAGTTCGTCGCTTTCCTCTGTTTCTCTCTCTAGAAATTTACTCTCCTTAGTCTCCAAGAATACACATCACGTACATATATAATCTGTGTATATCTTCTTCTCGCGAAAACCTAAGCGCCTGATTCACATCCATGCTGACTTTGTGTTTCTCTCGGTGAGTTTCCTCAACTGAGGTCAACTCTAGGGTTTCGTTTAAATTGCTTTTTTGGCGTCGATTTTGGAGTATTTTGATAACTTGATGTTCGATCGACGCGTTTTATTGGTTTCCTGCTAAAATTTTCAATTCAATTGGTGTTCCGCTTTGCTCTGCTTTGGTTTGTGTCTGTTTCGTTGCTGATAAATGGTAGGAAAATGCGGAGAGAGATGATTTACTTCATGAATGTGTCTTATTTCGTGTACGGATCAGGATGAAAGTTGGAAATTTTGGAAGGGAGAAATTTAGTGTTGTTGATTTTGGTACACTTGTTTTTTTTTTCTGCTTATTTTCTCGTGAACCAAACTGGTGTTTGTGGATGTTTTATGCTTTTCTCTTGTTGATTTTGTTTTTGTTCCTTTGTTAATTACGGTGTTGGTTGCAGCTTTGGGCTAGTGAAGTTGACGTCTTTGAGGATTCTTTCGGATCTAATTTCAAGAAATTAGAAGGGTGTTTGATTGTGTAAGTTTGAGGATTGTTTGTCTCATGATAATTGTTAGGGGAATGCAGAGAAAGTTTTGCGAGAAGGAGAGTGCTTTCGGTTGGAAGGAATCCTTCTGCCAAGGGATCGTCAACATAGGGCCTAAGGCAAGAACGAGGGACAAACCTAGGGATAGTCTCCGTCCTCTCTAATTTTGAGACTAAGGTCTTGTTGACACGTTGACACGTTTAGACTCAAAATGACACGGATTTTGGTTCAGAGAGGTTCTGTAGGCAGTCCTTCCAATCCGAGCCGCTCTTCTTCCACGCCTGGCTCATCTTCATCCTCTCGGACAGAACCACAGACCAACAGTAATACCCCTCAGGTTTACACAGTCGGTAGAGATGAAGAAACTGCTGAAGTAAAACAAGAACAGGTTGTTGTAGCTGAACATGCTGAATGTTCTGATGTTAATGCAGAGCAAGTTCAGAATGTGTTGGTCGAAAGTGATGAACCTGTGGATAAAGAAGATGATGAAGGGTTTATTAAAGGGTTTGGGGGTTTAATGGTTTCGGAGAATGTTTGTGCGGAAAGTGAAGGTGTAGTTTGTGATTCACCACATAGTGGTGGTGATAGCCCTCATCCACCACCACCTCCTGTTCCGCCCCCAAAACCTTTTTCGGCTGTAAACCCTGATAATAGGAGACCGGTCTTGGGAAGTTCTAATGCTCTAAGGATTGGAACAACACGAAGAGGGACTGGATCACGCTCTATTGCTTCCACCAGGAGCTCCCCAACTGGGTCACGACCTTCTTCTCCAAGACCTCATGGTGAAAATGACGGCTACAACAGTGCTGATGAGCATAATCCATACTTTATGCCCTCTTATTATGATTTGGTAAGGTTTGTTTATAGAAATTAAAATGTATTTTATATCATAGTTTTCTATCTTGTTCATTTCTTTCTGTATATCATCTTGTAAGAATTGTATTTGTAAGACTGACTAGTTACTGAAATTAGGTCATCTCTTTTCGAAACGATGGCCATGATATTTGTGTATCTGGGTGTGTTTCTTCTAATTAAAAGAGTTTCTTCCTTCTCGCAGGAAAGAGAACGTCAGTTTGAACTTGATATTAGACGGGCCAAATGTTATGAAGTTAGGCGGATGA
Source organism: Tarenaya hassleriana (assembly GCF_000463585.1). Classification (NCBI taxonomy): domain Eukaryota; kingdom Viridiplantae; phylum Streptophyta; class Magnoliopsida; order Brassicales; family Cleomaceae; genus Tarenaya; species Tarenaya hassleriana. The sequence goes on along the minus strand of NW_010969548.1, from coordinate 654,119 downwards.
TGGAAGATGGAAACTGTCTCTTCCGAGCTGTTGCAGATCAAGTTTATGGGGACTCTGAAGCATATGAATTGATTAGACAAATGTGCATGGATTACATGGTAATTTTGCTCTTTTCCCTGTCTTTGATTGTTCCTGTGATGTATATTCTTAATCAGCGTAAGAGAACGGCGCACTCATGCACTGAATGAATGAAGTGAACTTGCCTTGGAAACTTGTGATTGCAAGAAAGTTGTGGACTTGCCAAAGTGTGCCCATTAAAAATTTGGCTTTTCATGGACAGGCCCTTGTATTGTTAGTTTTAGGTCTTCCATCCATCGAGAAAGGAATAACAGTTTTAAACACATACACTTTTCTATCTGAGATTTGTTTTTTAATCTATGATGTGCACCCATCTTTTGCAAATGAGAGGAATTGGAAATATTATCAGATGTTAAGGGAGAATGCGTGATACATGAACTCGGTATTTCCTCCAAACTGTAGCCGTGCTCATCCATCAGGGTGTTGGCATGTATCCATAGATTTATATGCATGATGTAACAAAAGTAAATAATGTTTTAGGTCTTTTGCATTTCCCTGGGTACAATAATGTTGTTGATGGTGTACCATGACGTTTCTTGGTGTTTTAGGAACAAGAGAGAGATCACTTTTCCCAATTTATAACTGAAGGCTTTGCATCTTACTTGAAAAGGAAAAGAAGGGATAAGGTTCGATTGTTTTATCATTTGTTTGGAATGTTTAACATTTAGCTTTAACAATCTGTCTAAATTGGGGTTTTGCCTTGGTGACAGGTTTATGGCAACAATGTGGAGATCCAAGCATTAGCTGAAATGTACAACAGGCCTATCCACATCTATTCATATAGCACAGGTATTTTCTAGTTTGTTTGACATGGAAAGTCTTGTTCTTTCTCTTCGTGAGTGAAAAATTTACTTGGAACATATACATACATATGTTTTCAGAGCCTATCAACATATTCCACGGAAATTACAACACGGACCTGCCTCCCATAAGGTTGAGTTACCACCACGGGAATCATTACAATTCCTTGGTAGATCCACGTCGTCTTACAGTTGGTGCTGGACTTGGGTTCAGTAGCCTCACAGGGGTGAGTACATTTATACCCATTTGTGGTTGTTGGGGCATAGGAAGGTCTCAGTCCTGGTTTTTTGTTACTCAACAAGGAAGCTCGAGCCCCATTAAATTCTGCTTTGATTGTTTTGCACTGCTAAGTGTCTTTTCCTCCTGGTTGATCGCATACAAGTGGACAGTTGGGAAAAATCTACAAATATTCACACCAGTTTTCATGGTCTTTAATTCAGAGAAACGTGGACAAGGAGCAGGTGAAAGCTGCTATAAAGGCTCAACAGGACCTACAGATTGATAAGGCAAGTATCATATTCATATATATATATATATATATGTGTGTGTGTGTGTGTGTGTGTGTAATCAGATTTGTAATATGTTGAGATCTGTGGTTCCCCTTAACTGGTAATGGGTTTGTTTCCCTTTTATTTATTCACAGGTGCTTTTGGCGGAGGGGAAGTTTTACTCCGACCTCGAGCTCACTGAGAGGGAAATCGAAAGGTCTGTAATGGAGGCATCCCGGGCTGAGTATCTCATGGAGAGGTTCAAGCCACAGCTCGGACACAAGGATTCGTCCACCTCTACTATGGCCGAGACGTCCTCATCAGGGGCTAGTGAGTGTTTTCCTAATTCCTACACAACACAACATATTCCCTCAAGGGCCATGGGGAAAATGGCGAAAAAAATTCAATACCTTGAGATATAACGAATGGCATATGGGGGCAATGAATGTTAACAGGGCCACCGACAGAGAAAGAGACGGGACAACGGGAAACAAGAGAGGGAACGACGTCGGGAAGCATGAAGACGTTAGTGTCGATGGGATTCAGCTACGTGCAAGCGGTGGAAGCTTACAGCATATTTGGGGACGACGTGGACTCGATGGTATGTTATCTCTTGGAAACGAGCAGCAGCGGCGGTAGTACCAGTGGCAGTAGCCGTCGCAAAGGCAAAGCCGCTGAATGATAAAGAAGTATTCAGTTATGTGGAAATAAGAACACAACCCACTTGGTGTTGCTCAGCATAAAGCAGAGATTACGTATTATCTTTTTGTGGACTTTGGTTTCCCTTATAAATAAATAAATAAATAATAAACTCTCCATTTACCTAATCGGAAAGAAATGATGTTTTGTAGCTCATGAATTGATGGGCTGGTTATTTCATTTATTTCTATTTAAAAATTAAAATTGATTTGAATTTTTTTTTTTTTGAATTATTGTTATATTTGATTCGGATAAAATTTGGACTCGATTTTAGATGTCATATATATATATATATATATTTATATCGAATTCACTTAGAGAAATACTACAATTAAATAACTTATAACCAGAATAACCTATGAAATTTAGGGTATTTACCACATTTATATAATGTAATAGGGTAGTTCATTAAATCGAATCTAATTCCTAAATCATTTTGCATGTAGAGATGTTAAATGAAAAGACGAGGAAAAATCTGTAAAATGTTAGTAGTTGGTATTGTTGTGAATATGCAGAATTATAATTTTGGGTAGACTGCTAACCTCAGTAGTAATCATAAGAAGTTATAAAAGTATTTGTAATCGGATTTAATGGTTCATCAGTGTAAAAGTTTATGGAAAGATGGTGCTATTTAAATTCTTAGTGACCAAATTCATATTACCACTTTACCATTCTTACCACTACTATGATTTTTCACACCGCTTATGAGAAACTACAGATTTCTCTGCGCTTTCAGATTCAATTTTTTTTACTGTTACTGTCGTGCAAATTTCGCATTAAAATATTAAATTAACATTTTCAAAAAGGTATATGTCCATATATACACCTATATATGTGTAGATGAAAAAATATTTAAACATATTATATAACATATATATATATATATGTGTGCAGAAATTTCTTAGTACTTGATGCTAAACGGAAAACCTTCTTCCTAATCAAACTCGAGTGTTGGTTCCGTCCCGAAGTTTGCGTCCTCTCTCTCTCTCTCTCTCTCTATCTATCTCTCTCTCTCGTTCCGAATTCTAGGGTTATTCGATTTGGGAATCAAGTCTCGGATCCGATTCCTGATATCGAGCTCCGAGACGATGTCGCAGAACGGGAAACTGATGCCAAATCTCGACCAAAACAGCACTAGGCTTCTCAATCTCACCGTTCTTCAGCGAATCGATCCCTACATCGAGGAAATTCTCATCACCGCAGCTCATGTTACCTTCTACGAATTCAACATCGAGCTCAGCCAATGGGTATGCATTGATCATCGCTTTGAAGCTCTTACCTACTGATTTTTGTTATATTAGGCGTATGCCCGTTTGTGGGTTTGCTTTGTTTTCGACTGATTTGGGTTCCGGCATCTGTTTTCTTTGAATCAGAGCCGTAAGGATGTAGAAGGATCTCTGTTCGTCGTGAAAAGGTATTGTCTTTTTTGTTGTTTAACGCTTTCTTCCCCTTTTGTGATGTTCCTATTAACTTTATGGACCCTTTTGCTTTGTTTTGTTTCAGGAGTACACAACCTCGGTTTCAGTTTATTGTGATGAACCGTCGAAATACGGGTTAGTTTGTCTTTCCAGTTCCTGGTTTGGTTTCTTGGTCGTATATCAATCTGGACTGTGTCTATTCTTTGTATGTGCTTAAGCTAAATGTCTGTCTTTCCATAAACTATAATGGAAAATGGGGTTCTTTGCTTGATCCATATGGAGAATGATCTGATAATTTATTGTCGCTGGCCGTTGCTCATTCGTCCTAGTTAGTTTTTATCATTCTTCTCGCCATTTGGACAAAGTTCTCTGTTGGTAGGTTTGTATTTTATGTTCTCGTGCCGAGCCTCTCTCCTTGTGGATGGCTAAAGCAATGTTTAATAGCTTTTAGAAAGAAATTTCTTATGTCTTCTTCCTTTCTATCTTCCTTCGGAGGCTGAACGTTATGTCACAGAAAAAGTGGATGTGGGGGTTTTGTTTGCTGGGGCCGGTAGGGTGCAGCAAGTAGAAGGTGTAGTAGATTGTTAATCCCTGGATTTGTTTGGATGAATAAAGTTTGTAAATTAGGATCGAAGGTTGAATTGCTTAGTATGGTTCTCTGACATCGTCTGCCCTCTGAAACTAGAAATCGTTGCAAGTTCCTTTATTAGGACACCTTGTGTCGGTTGAAGTTCCTGTTTGTTATTAAGGTTGTTATTATAATACGTTCTGTTAATAGCACAACATTCTGTGAATTTGTTTCCGCAGACAATTTGGTGGAGAATCTCCTGGGAGATTTCGAATATGAAGTCCAGGGTCCATATTTACTTTACAGAAATGCAGCTCAAGAAGTTAATGGTATTTGGTTCTACAACAAACGTGAGTGCGAGGAGGTGGCTAATCTATTTGACAGGTAAAATATCTTTACTACAATGGCACATTCCATAGAGGCTAGTTTTCGTGGTTGGACATTCTTGAAATTAGTGCTAGGCGGCCATTAATAACCTGTAGGAGTGTGTTTTCTGGTATATTTCTTTCATGGTTGGTCGGACTGGAAGATTTACGTTTTATACGAGTCTGTTCTCTTGGTACCTGTCTGTCTTATGGTTTCATGGCATGGCAGGATAATAAATGCATATTCCAAGGCAAATCAGAAGCCAAAGGCATCATCTTCAAAGAGGTAAGATCTTCATGTGGGTTTTTTATTATTTGTTTTTCACCATTAGTTCTTCATGGATGCCTCTCTGAGGCTTAGGCATGACAACTGAAAATTATCCTCACTTGGCATCAAAATATGAGAAATGGTATTGCTGTGCCTGTGATTATATCGTGTATATATGACTGCAGGGAGTATGAAGAGCTGGAAGCTGTTCCTACAATAGCACTGATGGATGGTCCGCTGGAACCATCTTCGACAACTGCCTCCACCACTGCCGATATTCCTGATGATCCCGCTTTCGTTAACTACTTTAGTGTAAGTTTTTGAAACTTTAGTCACGCAAAACATTTTTAATACAAGCAATTGCAGCCGGGCTTCATATAATTTCAGGATTCTAGGATGACTTGTGAATAATGGGTCAGGTAGCCGATAATGTGGTGTCCCTTCATGTACTGACTTCATCGATCTCGTGTTTTCTTTTTTTGCCAAACTTCCAGTCAGCAATGGCTCTTGGGAACACCACTTCAACTACCCCGGCATCCGGACAACCATTTCAGCCTCCACCCGCAATTCCTCGCCCCCCAAACAATGCTCCTCCAACCTCTGCAGCTCCATATATGAAGCCACCGCCAATACTGTCATCATCATCCACTCCTCTAATGCCACTTCCCAAAAACACTGATCCAGGCAACAACACGAACATGCCGACTAATCTGGTGAAGCCATCGACTTTCTTTGCCCCTCCACCGTCTTCTTCCTCCAGAACGATGCCCCCACCTGTTATTACCCCTTCTTCCTCTGTTCCCAAGGCAAATCACCAGCGGCCATATGGTGCACCGTTGCTTCAGCCATTCCCACCGCCGAATCCGCCGCCATCTCTCGCCCCCAACTATGGCCCAGTGGTCACAAGAGAGAAAGTCAGAGAAGCCCTTTTGGTGCTTGTTCAGGTCGTTTTTTTTCTTTCCAAACCCATTTTATATATATATATATATAAAGCACCCTTTGTGTTATGAATCTGCATGTGATTTGTTTAGGGGTATGTACTGATTTGATTACTTGTGATGGAACAGGACAATCAGTTCATAGACATGGTGTACAGAGCTCTGCAAAATGCTCACCATCATCATCCATAAAAGACACGAAGACACGAGCCATTGTTGTGCTTCTGCTGCAGTTTGAGTTTTTGTTTTGTTTTGTTTTTTGTGGTTTGATTTAGAGTGTTAGGTTCGGATTCTATCACTAAATGTTGTACGAACCAAACTGTATAGAATAATTGGAAAACAAATTTCTTTTGCGTTTTGGTTGTGTTATGCAAAGACCGAACAAAAATAATCCTTTAAAGTTTAAACAATAGAATTACGGATTTTAGAAAAGATTTTAAATATTTTTATGAGTTATTTCCAAATATGAATGAAAGTCAAACCGAATTCTGTATTGTTTGTTAGTTTTTTTTAAAAAAATTTATTTTTGGTTTACAATATAATTATGCAAAGTTGGCTTTGAGGTATTTTTTTTTTTCTGGGTAAAGGTTCACATAAAAAAAAATACGGGTACATTGTTTTAGGTTCATATGTAAAACCTAAAACCAAACGCTCCCTCTCTGGCAACGTGTGGCCTCTCTGCTCCTGACTCGGAGTAATGCTGAAGCACTTCGCCTCTCGCTCGAACCCTAATTTCATCTTCTCCAGGAGCTTCTCCTCTACGCTTTTCGTCAAAGGTTCTCTCTCTCTCTCTCTCGTTCTTCGTTGTGCACTTCTGCGTCTGCATACTTGATTGATTATACGGTGCTTAGGACAGGGTGATCCGTTGAATTGAGGTTTCCATGGAAAAGGTTTGAGGGCTTTGTATGTCGTGTAGCCGTTGATTGGAATGAATCGTATAGACCCATGGAGCCATGTCGAATCATGATTCTCTCTTGCCTTCTGGGTTTTTTTTTTTTTCTAAAGCTTGAAATCGAGCTCAGGGCGCTCTCCTAATTCTTAAGTATTGCAAAATGTCGCAGTATCAGTTTCGGCCTCGGTGGATCCAGTTGTTAACTTTGGTTACACGTCTGTTCGGCTATGCGTTACGAAATGTTCTGTCCGAATAATTCTTATCAGCTTCTTGATGGAGGTTTCTACAGTGCCATGAATTATAGAAAGTTGTGGAAGTAGAATTTTGTTTGCTGTCTTGTTTGACCTCTGACTCGATTTCTGTAAAGTGTAAACCAAATCAACGTAGCATCTGATGTATCGATCTGGTTATGATTTCTGCTTGAAATTTTTTCATGAGTTCGGCGTGGTATGATTCCCAATTTTTGGTGAAGGCATATCTTTCTCAAGCACAGAAGAAACATTAGCAGAAGCGTTTTCACAATGCGGTCAGGTCATTGGAGGTCTGTGTCTAATCTATCCAGCTTTTTTTCGATCTGCCCTTCTCGTACCTGTCTGTTATTTTCGCCTTTTTTGTTTCGTTCAGTGAACGTGACGATGGACAAAGTCAAACGCAGACCAAAAGGGTATGCGTATGTTACCTTCTCTTCCGAGGGCGAAGCCCAGAAAGCTTTGTTGGAAATGAACGGACAGGTACTATCCAGTTATCTCCTCTCAGTTCTGTTACACTTAATCCCTGTTCGATTACATTTCTGTCCTAAGTCATAAGAACGACATTTGTGCATATCATTTCACATGAATTCACACCGTCTTCTTTCTCGACAATCTTTTTGTTTTTTTGGTAGATCTAATGGCAACTCTCCTGTTGGGTAGGGAATTAGGAAGTAAGGACGCATTTTATGAGTCCTTGCATTTGTATCTGAGATACGAGATATCGGTAATAAATCATCTCCGCAGGCCGAACCAACCAGTCAAAAACGATGTCTCTTACCTATTCTCCACAAACCCGTATCGATGTCTCGGGTTGTCTCTAACGTTTTTTTTCTTGGTTTTATCGCAGTTGGTGGACGGGCGGGTTGTGATCCTTGACGCTGTAGAACCCGTAAAAGGCGACAGGGCCAGCAGTAGTAGGAGCTGATATATGTATCTTTTGTGTTTTTTGGTCTTGCTCTATTGTAGTTTTGGAACCAATACCGTTTCTGATTTGGCTCGGTCTCGGAATTTCTCTGTATCTGTGTAGTATGATGGCCATGGAAAAATTCTTCACGACATGAGGAAAACAAAATGTAAATGAAATCTCAATCTGGGTTTGATCTTGTGATCTCGTTGAAGGATACAGTTAGATGGGAACAAGGATTAATGCACATGGAAGAACTTGTATTTTCGGATATCCGATATAAATTGCGGATTAGATACTCGAAAATCGGGTATTCATCTATCGACGGGATAAGTATGGATATGGTATCGGGTTTTGACTCGAATGTCGGTCGGCAGTTATCCGCCGTACTCGCAAGTACTCGTGTTGCCGAGGATTAGTCGTTTCGAGAGTTAGCCACTGCGCCTCGTCTCGTCTCGTCTCGTCTCGTCTCTACTACATTTTAAGTACGAGCGGATATTTGGTGGGTTTGTTCGAATAATAAATTCATATAGAATTTATCTCTCTCGCATTTTAGTTAATTTCAAGGAAAAAATGGAAGGCAGATGTTAGAAGAATTGTCTAAGCTTTAATATGTATTCAAAGTATGCTTTTTTTGTTATTACGTGTAGTTTTTAGGTTTTTTAATTGCATTTTCACATTTTAAGTCTTTTTCGTTTAAAAACCATGCATCATTTTAAGAGAAATGCCTTTTAAGAATTATGTTTATCATGTTAGTGTAATAACCTTATGTTCAAATCTTTTCTAACTTTTTTGTATTTTATAATAATACCACATTTCAAAAATATTTATGGATTTGAGAATATTTTATACAAATACAAATCCGATAGCATAATTTGTTTAGGGGCATCAACAATCTATCATCCAACAACAATAAACAATGGAGGATTTAAACTCTACAAAAATACTAATGGAATAATTCCGCCTTATTTCTTAAAGAACTTCATATATTTTTAAAAAAAATGTAAAAAAATGACTTAATATTTATATGCAGATATAATTCTTAGATTTGTTACAAGATCAAGTACTTTGGCGAACTTTTTAAGAATATACTCATAATTAATAAATACACAAATAATTTTTTGGGAAAATGAAACGCGTCCATATATGCCAATTTGATGTTAATTTTTTCCAGAAATAATAACTAATTGACAAGAAATTTAAAGCTCCCAACCTTCAAATAGCTGACATGAAAGCAACAGCCCACTGATTACGCCAAACTGAAAACTGCTTTTTTCAACGTAACTAAACTTACTTTTATATAAAAAAAAAAAAGCAATTTAAGTACTTTGGCGAATTTATTTATTGTTATCGAATTTTTATTTTTAAATGTCATTTGTGTATTTAATTTAGAATTTAGTTATATATGATTAGGTTGTATTCAATTTTTTAAATTTCGAAAGTGAAATTGCCATCCAAATTGATCTCTCGACTTCATGTTAAAAACGTTTTGTGGTAAACATTTCTTTGCGTTTCTACGAGTTTCTCGTATTCATTAAGAATTCCATTGACTATTTCAGTAAATTCCTAAAATATCCCTACAAATAATAATAATTTATGGTACAACATGCCGAAAAAGTTCTGTGAAGCAGCCAATAGAATCCTTGATTCGCCGAATAATGGATAATGTTTGGCAAACCCGGCAAATTACTATGGATTGATGGTCGGTTATCGATCGGTTATCCATATCGATAAAAATAAAATAAAGATAAGGATAAATTAAATTCAATCCCTTTTATTTTTTTTAATAAAGAATGATACAATATATTTTTTTTCGTGGGTACATAAAACATGCTTTGAGATGAGGGTGTGTACGTACACGTGTGAGTGCAGTGGATCGTGATGTTATATTTAAAGTGTATAGATTCGATGTCCGAAGGGTCACGAGACATGAAGACATGTTTTTCACTTTGGACCATATGCAGATAGTTTACAAATATATATTTTTTTTATTAAATGGCCGGTTACGAATAATATATAGTTTAGTGGACCCTTTGAATATACTGAACCGACGCGGAATGATCATAAAAATAACGTGAAAAATATGATTGCTTTTGTACTCTTCTCATTACATAAAATGATAAATCCGATGAGGTCCATGAAGATAATATTAATATTATAATAACAACTATCAAAACTATTTTACAATATTAGTTTGTTTGAAATTTCCAAACGAGATCTAACATAGAATTTTCTTCGGAAAACATCATATATACATGAAAATTCGAACCAAAACATTTAAATAAGATCAATTCATATTTTATCATTCGAATATATTATATATTGACAATATAAATTATAACTACCCAACAAAGGATAAGTCCGAATTAACGTATAAATTGCTGGTATTTATTGGAAATGTTTTAACGATGATTAGAGAACATAACCCGTAATAGTAAATACCGAAAGACAATCCGAACAAAAAAAAAGAAAGAATACAATTACTAAACACACAGACTTGACTATATATATACACGCGTGCGTGGATATATGTAACTAAATACAGCATGTCGGATTACGCAACTTGAATTGTAAAAGTCAAAAAGAGCCACCGTTGACTGAGCCATTTCCTATATATATATATATGTGCTTGTAACCCCCAGACATTTCATTATATACTATTATTCATCTCTTTTCTGTATAATCCTCAAGATGGCATCTAGGACCGTCGATCTGAGCAGCACCAGTTCAATCTCAGCCGTCCATCCGGAGGTGTTCCGGACCCACATCCTGTCCCGACTCGATGGCCCGACTCTCGCCTCCGCAGCCGCCACGTCATCGTACTTCCACACACTCTGTTCCGACCAGACCCTCTGGCGCCAAATCTCCACGGCCACATGGCCGTCAATCAACGATCCACGTGTCCTCCGCCTCATCACCTCCTTCCCTTCCGGCTTCATCTCCTTCTTCTCCGACTCATACCCCTTACCCGACCCGAATCCGCCGTCAATACCCGGCCCAACTCCGCCGGAGAAATTCATCTCCGCCGTCGATTTGTACTATAGAGGACATCTCATATACTCCAAGGTCCAAGAGACGGCGATCGAAACAGGGTCCGGTTCCGAATCCGAACTCGCATCGGGTAGGTTCATGGATTCGCCGTTCCGAGTCGATTTGCTCGACCCGAAAGAGACGGTCCCGACCAAGCTCCGGTACCCAGGAGGCAATTACGAATCGTGGGTCCGGGACATGGAAGAGAACACGACTCTGAACTGGGTCATAATCGACCCGACCCGGAAACGGTCGGCGAACGTGTCGAGCCGGAGAGCAGTGTCGGCCCAGCGGAACTGGGTGACGGGGAACCTGGAGTTACGTTTCGCAGCGGCGGCGGCGGAGACGGCGGGGGTGACGGAGGTGGTGGCTGTGGGTGCGGGGGATTCGTGGAAGGAGGTGGACGAAGAAGTGGGGGGCGAAGTGCACGTGAGGGACGTGAGGCTTCAGGTGGAGGACATGGAAGGGAAGTGTATGAATGGGAAGGACAGTTTGGTAATTCTGCAGGGGCTGTTGCAGGGGAAGAGGCTTGGGATTGGGGAGGAAGAAGAAGACGACGAGGGAGGGAGAGTGATGAAGACAAGGTACGAGGAATACGTGGAGGCCAAGAAACGGTGGAGAGAGAGAAAGGAGAGGAGAGAGAGAGCAAAGGATTATGGATTTATGGTTTTTGGGTGCGCTCTGTTTTTGCTTTTGTGGAGTTTGATTTTGTTTAGGTGAGAGAGAGAGAGGGAGATGCATACACATATACAGATACTGATAATACAGTTGTGCGTATAGATCCTTAGACGAAAATCTGGTAACAGTTTTCAAAACACATGCAAATTCATGCAAGGGGGAACGTAAATGCATAAAATATTCTGATCGATTGGTGATATTATATAGATGGATCATTTCATTTGTCAAGATATTTGAATCAAAAATAAAGTTTTGGTGAGCCAATTGCATCACATTATAAGTGAGTGACAACACCTTTCCAACGGCAAAGTAAATGTCATGGCCCTAATGACGATAACCCCCTCTCTCTCTCAACATTATTTTTGTTGAAAATGTTCACAATAACCAAATTTTCTACCAAATGAGATTTATATATATATATATATATCATGTCCCCCATGTGTTTTAAAAATATAATATGATGCCATTAATTTTACGGTAAATTTTTCTAAGCCAATAAAATTTTTCTTTTACGCCCGATTAATTTTTCTAAGCGTATTAGTTTTATATATCTATCTAACGAAATTCGATCCCTCGTCTCATCTCAAACCATTGTGGTATTAGTAGGGGTCAATAAATCGAACTGAACCGAATAATATATACTGTTTTTTAAATCGAATTCGGTTTAAAAACCAATGCGATGACATTTTCAAAATAAAAATAAATAAATTTATTTTCGATATGAAAGTAATAACAAAAATTGAACTCGACAAATCTAAGAAACGATGATTTTTAGCACCAACCAAAATTAACGATTCCGAATAGAATTCAAATCAAATAAAAATCGACATTAAACCTTTTAAATAATTTTTCTAATAAAACCGAATCTAAAAACGATCGAATTAAATTAAGTAAATCCTACAAAATCCCACATCTCAATCTAGACATGATCATTGAAGTAAAAAAAAATGCCAAAATAAGTAAGTTTAAGGATTCAATATCAAAACCATGCATGTCTTGATGAACATAAAAACACAATCCCATAATTGAATTGAATGATTCTTTTTTGGATATATATATGGTCCATAAACTTTCATAAACTGATTATATCGGACTCGTGGTGTATCAATTCAGATTCTCATAAACGTAACCTCTCACGATCTTTATTAACCAAAACAAAAAGAGACTTAAGTCAATATATTTTCATGTAACCAAAACCAAACAATTTCAAATTTTTTTTAAGTTCACCCAATTTCAAATTGTATGTAATATTGTTTCTTTCTTCTTAATGGGTTTTGGGAAAAAGCTCTTCTTTAACGGTATTCGTTATTTAACTATATCCACGGAAAAGGGACAAAAATTACCCACGAAACTTTAAAAAAAATTATCATCAGTAAAATTAAAGCTGTTAAATTTAAACTTACAGAGTATCATCAAGATAACCCTCGAATGGTAGATTATATGGTTCCAAATCTAGTGAACGGAGCATTTCGATACGTCGACCAGGCTCTCCCGGTTCAAATAAGAGCCGTTCGGACTGAATTTCATCGGACACTTGACATGGTACGTGACGACGGGAGTGTCCAGCATATCTTCAACATGCCACTGGACCGGAACGGTGGCACTGACCACACCCTTCGCTCCTTGACCCACACCGGCCACGTCGAACCCGAGAACCACCGTCCACGTGCCGGTGGACTTAGGCTCATGATACATCCCGTACGCGTGCGCTGTCTCCGTTTCCTTGCCGTTTACCGACATGGAAATCTTCAGGTCCCCGTACCACATGGCACTTCGGCTAGGGTTATGAGATGTGAGAGACACCTGTATAAACACAATGCGTCACGTCGATCAAAATATATATACCAATCCGAGACCCTAAAACTGAACTGCGAATTCATGTCGTTATGGGTTCGGGGGTTTCTTCTTGTTGTCAAACTCTTTCTCTTTATATGTATGTATGTATGTATATACCATGACGCTTGGACCGCCGGTGGGTGAAGGGACGTCGGAGGGATAGGGAGAGACATCTTGGAGCATGAAAGTAGGTTTAGTCAGATACAAAACCCGAAAACTGATGCCGCCTGCAGCGAGGAGTGCCACAAGAAAGCCGAGGCATGCGGATACTATGATCAAGCATTTTCTGCTCTTTTTTTCTTCGACGACTTCATTAGATGTCTTCAACTTGGGGGAAGAGCTTGCGGAAGAGTATGAGCTCATCCCTTTCTTCATTTCGACGCAGAAAAAAAAAACAATTTCTGTAATAACAAAAAAGAAAGGGAGACAGAACAATGGAATATTTATGTGTTTTTTTGGGTTATAGCAAATTGTTTGGTGGCTTTGATGAGAATTTATAGGCTAATTCTTTTGGGCTTTGGAAATATCATGAAAACGTGAGAGGTTTCCATAATTACCACCGCACGACCAATTGCAGAAAACAAAAAACGTAATGTTTCCATTTGTTTTTTTTTCTTTTAATGAGGAGCGTGCGTGAGGGGTTTAGATTTTATGAGAATCTGAATGGTCCCACCACGAGTTTGATATAATCAATTTATGGAGGTTTATAACATACCCGACCATATAAAAGAAACACTATTCATTCAATTCAATTTATGGTTTTCTGATTAAGAGCTTCCAGTTTGTGAGAAATAAGAATTACATTGGTGTAAATTTGATCGACCGGTTAGAGATGTAACCCAAAACCATTTGGTGTTAAAATCAACTGGTCTCAGAGAAGAAGCATCGTTGCAAATGCTTTTCGAACTAGAAATATAAGAGTGAGGAACAATTACCGAATAAAAACCGGACTGCAGTGAACTGAAATTAAACCCGGTATGACGATTAACCGGATCTTGGAAGGACCCGTAGACCACATAGCAAAGGTACATACACCACCAAGCAAGCAGTGAAAAAAAAAGGACCGTACGGGCAGAACAGAACACATGGAGTTCAGAAAGATCAAACAGAGCAAACATATAGATACTGAGGACTTTAATTAATCCTCCATGGCTGATCATTCTAACATCAAAAATTTGGTGTAAAACGGACTCATCTGGGAATATTTGAGCTCAGTCCAATTTAATTCGTTTTCTAGCGAGTCAAAAATAGACCAATCTAATCCAAATCGCCTTAAATCACGAGCTAAACGAAAAGATCCGCGAACCAAATATATAATTTAAAAAATATTTAACAATATTTTAAATATAATACATTTTTAAAAAAATTTTAAACAAAACAAACTAAATATCTAATGAAAAAAATATAATTTTTCTATAAAAATATTAAAAATTTGAAAAAAAAAAAAATTCTAGCCCGCCAGCCAAGCCCATGGGTTCGCCGAGCTGACTCGCTACTAGTCCAGCTCATGATGAGCTAACTCGTTTGACCCGCGAGCCGGGCTCGTTTTACACCTCTAATCAAAAGCTTATGATTTCGCCCTAGGGAACGACAAAGAACTAAATAAAATCCTGCAACATACGGTGACAAGAACACATACACACACATACGTATATACATGCATACGTACGTATACATTGAGGTAGTCACATAAATGATTGAGAAAACAAGAATAACAAGCATTGGGAATTCCCTCCTCTTTGACCCTATGAACAGACAAATTTAGTGAACGAGATTCACAAGCTCTTCAAGGGAATCAAATCAACACAGAAATCTATTATCCCAATCCCAAAGGTTTGTGAAGCAGCATCCTTCTGCAGCATCTACACAGATCAATATAAAAGGCCTGGATGGATATTGCCTGGCACAACTCACAGTTCAACTTGAAACTGTTCACCTAACAAAAAGATATCATTTCAATAGCAATGAAACAGAGAGCATATAGGTAGACATTAGTTGAATGAGCGAGCAGGGAAGAGAGTGCCAGAATAACAATGCCAAATGATGAATCGGCATTCAAAAACAGAAATCAAGCCTTAGATGTGTCTAATATCGAACAGGTTCGACTCAAATGCATCGCCAAGAGTAAGCGGGAGATAGACAAGCATCTAAACTCTAGTTATCTAAACAACACAGCCTAACAAATGTTAAGACACGACGAAAAGCAGCCAATGTCTTCCCCAAGAAACATGAAAACAAAGTAAACAATATCAAGTATTACACCGAAAATCTTGGGAGATTACCTTGAAGTGCTGTTCCTCATGAGAAACAGAAGTCTAAAGCGGTTGCAAACTCTCTCTGCTACAACATTATCTTCTGAAGAACACATTCCCTATCAGAATTGCATATCTATCCTAATGATTAGGCAACGAGTCTCTATTCTCTTTCTGGGTTTTAAGGTCAGGAGACTAAAAACCATCGGGAATGCAAATCTATTACTCAAGGTTCGGAAATATCCTTCTACAGCATCTGCAATGGAACCCACAAACAGCACATCCCACATGCACATTATAGAACATTCAACAAGAATATTACCTTCGATACATGACCTTCGGATTGATATTATTCCGCGGTATTGTCTGCTCTTGTAGTTCTCCCCGGTATCGAAGAGTTTTCAAGTCAGGACGGAAACTACTAAATTCACTAGCCCAATTCTTCTGGACAGAAGTGGGAGCAATAACCAGATATTTTTCCATGGATTTTATAGCACATAGAAGACATAAGAAGGACAATGTTCAACTTACCCGCAGCCAAATGTGCCAAGAATAAACATTTCATCGCCAAAAAAACTAACGCCACAAAACAAAGACAAAATAAGACAAGGGGTGAGAAAAATGGGAGAAAACTTCAGGAAATAAAAAAGATAAATATCAACACGAATTGAAGAAACTCTGTAAAACCAAAAGGATTTATAAGATAGAACAAGAGAGAAGACGGAAAGACCCAAGATTGGGTGGCTCAACCGGTTTTCACTTGGGGAGGAGCATTCACATGGACTTCCCCTTGTAGAAGATCCAAAGAACCAGTGAACTTCCTGATTATAAAAAAAAACGGAAAGAAGGAAGAGGAAAACGATTTCGCCCACTTGGGAACGTCAAAGAACTGAACAAAAGCCCACAACATTAAGAAGACAACAATAACAAGCAATCAGGACCATGAACAACCCTTAAACAACTAGATAAGAGGAATGTATGGATTTCAAAAAGTAACAATATGTTTAACATGATCTATACCTGCGTATTAGTCATGATAGAAACTAGTGATTTCATTAGCCTACTTGATGCGGGAAAGAG
>NW_010969548.1:605851-637280 GCF_000463585.1 Tarenaya hassleriana | reverse complement strand
GGAAAGAGTAGAGGCAACAACAACCAGATACTTTTTTCGTGTGATTATAAATCAAAATGTGCCAACTGTAAATACTAAAAACACAGATCGCCCAGCTTACAGAAGCAACCTGACACTGAATGTCTGCAAGAAGGAACCATCAACATTGTAAACTCTAATAGGCGGCAAACAATATAAACGACATGAACATTGCGAGGCAAACAACCAAACACGCGTGATTATACATCAAAGTTAGCATATACAATAAGAGAGGGCAAAATGTTCAACTTACCTCCAGCCACATGCGGCAAGAATACCCCTTTCATCGCCAAGACAAAGACAAAATAAGCCGTGGTGAGAAACTCTGTAAAAGCAAAAGGAGTGAAAAGAAAGAATAAGAGATAAGACGGAAAGGAGGTAGGAAAACGGTTCCGCCTACATGGGAACGACAAAGAACTGAACAAAAAACCCCGCAACATTAAAAAGACGGCAATAACAAGCACTCAGGTTCATGGGCAACACTCAAGGACAACATTTCTTGGTTTCGAAAATAAACATGAGTTGAAGAAACTCCTTAAAACCAAAAGGAGTGGTAAGCAAGAACAAGAGAGAAGACGGAAAGCAGAAAGGGAAAACGAGGTATCCCTTTCCGGGTTTTGAGGACAGCGTTTCTTGAATCGTTTCTTGATTTCCAGAAATTTCCAGCACGAATGTTTAAAAGAAAGGGCTAAATACCGAAGGTTTTTTCTGCCCACACCGATTTCTCTGATGATAGGGCCCGAATCGAAGGTTTCTCTTTCTGGATTTCACGGACAGAATTTCTTGAATCGAACTTCCGGTCCGAATGTTTGAGAGAAAGGGCTAAATAGCGAAGGTTTTTTCTGTCCACACCGATTTCTCTGAAGATAGGACTCGAATCGCCATTATAAGAGTAAGGAAGAAGAAGGCTCTAGCTGAGGTGAGGGATCTGAAATAAAATGGGGATTCAAAGAAAAAGCGCAACGGCTAAATTAAATTTATTTGGTTTTCAATGTCGGTGCCAAGCCCAAACCGAAACGAAACGGTGCCGTTTCATCATTTACTATATTTTATTTAAAAAAGGAAAATATCTCGGCGAGGTTCCAAATATTGGGCTTCAAATGGGCCTATACATACATATATATATATATATATTGCAATTTCATATAAATCAAGCATGTCGAGCCAGTCTGACTCTGAAAACAAGAACAGAGGATATGCAACGGTTGAACCTCATTACGAATACCAAACCATCAAACATTCTGATGCTTCAGCTTAAGATAGAGATACATAATAGAGTTATTTCCGATACCTATATAACTTCATAGCAATGACCCAACATTCTAACGTCCAACTCTCATCCCAAAGCTCGCATCTTTGCCCCATCCAGAGCCCACATTCCATTCATATGACAATTACCCAAAACACCAAACTTTTTGTGGAACACCCAAAAGCATGACCATATTCAGTATCCATATCAAGCTGATCATCCCCATTTCATCATCCAAATCTGAAACCTAATCGATTTACACCAGTGGTCAGAAACCCAAATCCGAGAAATTGTTAACTGATCCCAAAACTACACGATCGGTTAAAAGCCCTCGAGTGGGCATCAAACAGTAAACCTGTTCTTACTTCTTCAATAAACCTTGCACTCCTTTGCCGGACCGCTCATCTTCCCGGATTTACTGTTCGCCGGAAGATCCACGGCGACGTTGTCGCAGAACGCCTTAACGAATCTCCTCCGCCGTATCACGCCGTATTTGAATCCGACGTAGGAGAAAAGCTTCACATCGAACTCCACGCGCCCACGCGCGGCCCTCTCCTTCCCGATCGAATCCACCAATCGACCCTCCAAATAACTCAAAGCGACCAAAACAGTAGCGTTGATCGGCGTCTGATCCTTCGTTCCCTGATTAAACGGCGGGAGGCGAGATCTCGACAGCGACTCTCCGCGGTAGTACACGAAACAGTCGACTTCGTAGTAGTACAGCGACATCTTAGAATTAGGGTTTCTGACCTGGAATTGAAGATCCCACCTCCCGGAAATCATACTATTGGACACGTTGAAGTCGGAGACGGAGAGAGAGTTGAGGCTGACATCGGGCAAGTGGGGTCGAACAACGAGGAAGAGGATGAAAAGGGCGAGACCGATTATGAGGAGGAACGCCATGAAGATGATGAAGAGACGGCGGTAGAGGACGGCGCGTGGGTTTGTCTGCGGCGGAGCATAGTGGTAAGGGTATCCTGCTGCGCCGGCGTGCGGTGGAGGATAGCCGTTGACGGCGGCGGATGGCGGAGGAGGATTAGGGTACGGGTACGGGTTCGGGTACGGATAACCAGTGGCGGGTCTGGAGGAGTCTTGCATGGTTCAAATCGAATCTAGGGATTTGGAGTTTGCACAGAGATTTGAGAGGTTCCGATGGTGAAGAAGAACGGAACGGTTTCTGTGTAGTTTACATTAATGCCAAAACTTTATATATAATATTATCATAATAGATTTGAATTTATTATGAGATACCAAACAAGCTATTCCATATTCGATAAATATCTTTGTTTTAAATAATAATTTAAGACAAATGTAGCTTTTCTAATAACAAGTGAAACTAAAACTTGAAAATTCATTTTTTCAGTGAGAAATACACCATCTGTAGCATTTGTTGGAACAAATTCATTTTTAAAATTCGTTCTATAAAAATTGTGTTAATAAACTAATATATAATTATGTGTATAGCCTAATGTTATTTAAAAAACTCTTGGTGCATGAGTTTGGATCTCTCCGGGGTGTCAAAATGGTTGGGCCGGCCCGGCCCGACCTAAGCCTGACATAAGTTCGAAAATTTATGAGTCGGGTCGACCTGGTCCAAAATATATGCGGGTTTAAAATTTTGGGTTCGAGTCCCAGTCCAGTAGATTTTTTCGGATTCGGGTCGGATTTCGTACTTAAATTTTGGAAAAAATAATTTTAAAAAATAAAACCATTAATAAAAAAATCAACAAAATAGAAAAAAAATTAATATATGCTAAAGATAATAAAACAAAATTTTGATAAAAACATTTATTTATATATATGTTAATTTAAGAGAAATTAAAACTCATTTTTTTAATTTTTATATAATAATAAATTTTATTTAAACTTTATTGGAATAATATGTATATTTTTTGGCATATATATATATATAGATATATTTATCTATATCTATATATATTTATATTATATAATATATAATTTATTTATTTTTTCAAGCCGAATGGCCGGCCGACTCAATAGATGATTGGGCTTTAATTTATTAGTCACAAACCCGTAAATTTTACGGACGGACTCGAAATGGATAACGGGTTTCGGATTTTTTTGACACCCCTATATCTCTTTATGGAGTAGACCTGATCCTTGGTCTAAATAGTTTTTCGTTTATTGTAATAAACCAAATGGTTTGTTTAATTTTGTATGTAATTTTTATAATTTGTCATAAATAAATTTATAAGCAAACCAAAAAACTAATTAAATTGATTTCATCTAAATGGTTGTCATTTCTATTTCATTTATATAAAATGAGATATCGAGGTTACCTGATTTGCATTTTATGGTAAAAACCCCGAAAATATCAAATGCAATTTATATCCATGCAGTTATGATTACAAAACCCCAATTTTTAGAGTAGAGAAGATAGTCAAATTTTTTCTTTGCGAAATATGGATTGTTGTATAAGAAAGATAAAATCCCAAAATTAAACTTCACCAAAATGTAATCTTATATATATAAAGAAAGCACATTCGTACATAAATTTCCGGAAATTTATTCTAAAAAATACTGATTTTCCGATATTTAAAATCATCGCAAAAGCAGATAACGTATATAGTCTCATGGGTTCCGATAGGAACCATCCCCTTTGGAAAACGACATCGTTTCGTTATAATACAAAACCCCATTGTGTTTTGCTCTGTCGTTATATGGGCTTCTTCCAAAAACAAGGCCCATTTTACACCCATGTCAAACTCTTCCTCCTCCTCCTCGTTATTATTATTATTATTATTATTTATTTATTTTACTTGCAGGTTTAGTGAATTTCGTTATCCATTGTGATTTTAGTTGTCCTATTTTTTATAAAAAAAATTTATAGAAAGCCAATATTTTTAGTTTCAAATATTAACCAAAGTATTTTTTTTTTGGTATGAAGTAACCAAAGTATTTTGTGTCCTCTAGTTTTAGTTTTATAATAAAAGTAAATTCAATATATTTTTTTTTGGGTAACCTGATATTATGAATCAAGATTCAAATTAATTTTGAGGTCAGAAGTCAAACTCAATTTAAATCTTGTCCAAACGAATATAGTTTTCTAAGATGTTGGATTGCAAGTTTGCTTGTTAGAATTCGTACCGTGTAACATTTTCCTATAAAGCCTTAAAAGTTTTTTAGATTCGTGATTTTTTTTTTTACATTTTCCAATTGTAACAAAAAAAAATAGTTTGTTGAAAATTTGAGGTATTTTAATCTTTTTGGTAAAATCACCTTAAAACCACAATACATGAATGGCGATTTTATTGTATACATATATAATATCATATAAAAGTCATAAGAATTATAAAAATGAGATAGATTTAATCTTTAAATATCTATATTTTTAAAAAAACTATAATAATTGATAATATGTAGATTAATACTATAATAAATCGGTAGTATATATAATACTGTATATATGTATATTAAAGCTTTAAATACTTGTAATACTACATTGACTAAAGAAGCTTATTTGCTGTGTAATTCGTTTTTTTATAAAATTGTGTAGTTTCGTTTTAATCATGAGAGTTATATTTTTGTTATTTATAATTACGTAAATTGCTCTACCATTATGACATGAGGGATCCACATTTATATTATTTTTGTTATCTTCTTCTATCTATTTAGTGTTCATTAAAATTGTCAAATATGCTGCAGAATCTTTATTTTCCACTAAAAAATAAGAAATAAAAACTAAGGACAAAAATAAGTGACCTCTTTTTGCTGAGGAACCAATGAACGGGAAAAGGTTAAATACAGAAATGACACTCGCGGGCTTCTTCAATCAGTCTCTTCGCCTCTGGTCTCTCTCTTGCATTTTCCAGCCTGTTCTGTAATAACAGCATAGCTTATAATGTATCAGTATAATTATATATATGTGCATATATATATATACACGTTTATATAAATATTTTTGTATATGTTTATAGTTGTGTATTTATATCATCATCATATTTTGTGATATTTTTTCACTGTATAACGTAAACGATAAAAATATTCAACAAATTTTACACAGTCAAGAAAAAATTGTAACTATGAATAAATTAACGGTTTAATCATTAATATATTAATGGTTCAACAACTGCCGTATTGAAAAACAGTATTTACAATGAAGTTCAATTTTTATACTTTAAAAAATAATTTTAAAAGATTTTAAACAAATCGAAATTATTTTTCGATGTTGCAGAAAAAAAACGCAAATAACCTAACACCAGATGCTTGTGTATGAGTTTTGAAGGTTCAAAAATTGTGTTTGGCTGGAAAATGTTTTATTCAACATAAAAATGAACAACTATTTTAAAGTTAAATATTTAAATTTTTACATATTCTAAAATTTTAGATGTTTTATTTTAGAATTATTTTAATTTCATAAATTTCATTCTTTATTGAGTAAATCCAATTTGAAACGCTAAATTCTACAATTCTATTAAACATAATAACTAGGTAGAACATGCAAGATTTGCATTGCAGATGAGTTCCAGATCATTAGAGTATTTTATTTGAAGCTTTTCGAAATAATAATGTAAGACATGAAAAAATAAAATAAAAGTATGTTAATTAAATATCAACGGTAGAGGAGGGGACTCTGCTTTGATCGTACGGCTGAGACGTGACCTGTACCAAAGATGGCACGTGTTCGATCCTCTCTCAAGGTATCATTCTCTGCAGCATGACGTCAGCCGATGGTACCCTCGATACGGCGCCGTCGCCACGCATTGATCCCTGCCGTTTACTAATCTTGATTCTTTTATTTTTTATTTTTTTAAATCTGAAACTGTATTTAGTGCTGAAGTTGTTTTTTGGGGTTGGAAATTAATGTTGAATCAACGAGAATGCCGCACTCATACATACACATATATTGAAATATAACGAACATTACATTATTGAACGAATTTAGTGAACTTAATCATATGCTAAATTAACTAACAATATTATCAAGATATAAAAAGGGCAAGAGATGTAAATATATACAATGCAGGAGTTGGAAAAAAAAAATAACACACTCGAAATATGGCTGCATGAGTAATCATTTGAGAACCTTCTCTCTTTAGGTTTCCTCTATAAATTGAGGCTTCGCCGCTTCTTCATTACGAATACCAAACCATCAAACATTCTGATGCTTCAGCTTAAGATAGAGATACATAATAGAGTTATTTCCGATACCTATATAACTTCATAGCAATGACCCAACATTCTAACGTCCAACTCTCATCCCAAAGCTCGCATCTTTGCCCCATCCAGAGCCCACATTCCATTCATATGACAATTACCCAAAACACCAAACTTTTTGTGGAACACCCAAAAGCATGACCATATTCAGTATCCATATCAAGCTGATCATCCCCATTTCATCATCCAAATCTGAAACCTAATCGATTTACACCAGTGGTCAGAAACCCAAATCCGAGAAATTGTTAACTGATCCCAAAACTACACGATCGGTTAAAAGCCCTCGAGTGGGCATCAAACAGTAAACCTGTTCTTACTTCTTCAATAAACCTTGCACTCCTTTGCCGGACCGCTCATCTTCCCGGATTTACTGTTCGCCGGAAGATCCACGGCGACGTTGTCGCAGAACGCCTTAACGAATCTCCTCCGCCGTATCACGCTATGGCGTCAAGAAGCTTTGCCTTGCTGCTTCTCTTCTGCATCATGTTCATGCATGCTTCTTCTGGTCTCTCTCTCTCTCTATCCGTATATATGTGTGTGTATACTTATACGAGTATGCGTGTATAAATGACAAAGAATCTTGGTTAGTTTATCTGTAGACGTGAAAATTTTGGTTTGGTCTTGCAGATAACGCTCATGGGCATGGCTTCTTTCACGTTCATGCAGTTCCTAATCGAAAGGTTTGCATTTTACATGCACGCGTATATATATATACCCATATCATATACGTATATATATATACTCACAAAATGTGTTGCAGATGAACATGAGGATGGAACTGGGAAGATCAAACGAAGCTTTGAAGATAAGAAATGAAATGAAGGGGAAGACGAAGAAAGGATTGTACGAAGAGCTGAGGAACGTTCCATCGGGACCTGACCCATTGCACCATAATGGGAACCCTCCCAAGAAGCCGAAGGCTATCCCTTGATGAATATATTCATATAACCTTGTAATGTTTTGTTTTTTTTTTATCAAACCGTACCAAATGTGTTAAGGTTCTTTTTCATGCAACGGCCATTTTACCTCTTCGGATATGTACGTCGTATATGTACATTAATTTCGTTTTTAAGTGGGATATATGTGTTAGGGTTATAACGACGAACTATATATATCATTTATGCTTGTTATATTTGCTACCTATTGGATTTAACGTTTGTTCAATGTTAGCGATCCAAAATATATGTATATTGCACACGCATTAATTGGTTGCACACAATAAAATTAGCCCGTAACTAATATAAAGACCCGTAAAATAGAAAGTAATTAAGCCTGGTTCTCATCCTTTTTAACAAACCGGTACAGATGTGAATCACTCGTACACACGTGCACATTTTGCGCCGGTTTAGTGCATGTGTTTTACTCTCGTTGAATGTTTTTTTTTTTTTGATAATCCGGAAGTTCACCGTACCTTTGGTCCGACTACATCTGCCAGAGGATCGGGGAAGTCCATGTGAATGCCCATGTGAATGCCCATCCCCACGCTTGAGTTTGAATCCAGGATGAGAACATGCTTTGCATGTTCTCTCACTACTAGGCCATCCAAACTTGGGTTATCGTTGAATGTTGTGTCATCGTAATATATATCCTAAAGAAAATTCATTTACAGAACATGTTCATCGCATATGTTTCTTTCTTACAACTATTGTCTTGGTAAGGATGGAAACTATCCACGTTTTTTTTTTCGGTGTGTCCGGTCTTTCAGTTGGACAATCCGTTAAGAAAATAAATAAATTTTCATTTTAAAATTATATTTTTTTTTATTTAAAAGAGAAAATATTTCATAAAGAAAAATGTTAATAATTAATTAACTTCTGTAATTACTTATTCTGTATTTAACTTATACGAACGATATCTATAATTAAAATGGTAAATTTTAAATAAAAAGTACGATACTTGCAAAAGTTCAACTAAAATAAAAAAAGTCTAATATAGGAGTTTCAAAATAAAATAAAAGAAAATATTTTAAAATACTATATTACTATAAAAATTTGAAAAATAAAAACACATCGTAAATCAAAACAATTAAAATAATAATATTTAAATTTAACCATGAATTTAAAATAAATATAATCATTAAATCAAGCATATATGTAAAACTGTATACGTGTTATAAAAATAATTGTATATATTATAACATGTAAATATATTCTTTCAATTTAATAGAATTAACAGATTATAAACATCGTTGTAGAATAAAACAAAACTAAAAATGCAATACTAATATTGTAGTAATACAAAAATCATAGTATTAGTGGTTTGTTTTAATCTAGAGTAAAAGAATTCTGATAATTTTCGGATATAATTTTATAAATCTAAGTGTATAAAAAGGGAAATATAGTTTGGATGCTAAAATAGTCAATGCTGACGCAATAATAACAGTACTAGAGATAATACTAATAATATAGTAATAAATAAATAATAATGATGAAGACGATGGTAAAGACGAAGGGTAGCTGGATCTTTGAGACAGGGGACAGGCACTGTCACTGTCACTGTCACTGTCAAATAAATAAGACCATTTGTCGTCACAAAGATGTCATATACGTATGTACACCATAAATACATTATGATATACATATTTATATAATATGGTGGGTCGTAGTAACGAACCTAGAGCTAATGATTATCCTTAATGATACCAAATCTATATATGATACGATATTCGTTACAAGGAGTAGCGGTACCTCTGCAGATGTGACACTCCCTACTGTCATTCTGACGTATAAGCATCTTCAATATATACATACAGTCTTCTAAAAGTATCCATGTTCGAATTTTACAGTATAATATTAAGATCATGACATAACTTCTTATCAAATATGATGGGTTTTTTACTGCAAAATATTACAATTTTTATGCAAATTAAATGACTGGTGCATCTCCAAATTCAAGTGCGGGAGAGAAGAGGAGCAGCTTCAAGGAGGTGGCTTTTGATGGAATCGACAACCTTAACGGCAAAAGCTTCATCTTCAGGGTAAGAATAGAGTGGATCAGAGAGCAGGGTTTCTTGAATCTTCAACACTCCCTCGAGCAGTGCGTGAAGGCAATAGGCAGAGTAGGTTACGTGGTAACCGCCTTCCTGCACGATAAGCAGCCGCCCCCTCCCGAATTCTTCCGACAGCTCCCTTACCGTCTCCCCGATCCTACGGTATCCGTCCATCGTCAGGCATTGCCTCCCGTTCGGATCAAACTGCATATGAAGTCAGTTCTTTGGATGTCTTAAGCCAATACCCAAGTTGAAACAACAAAAATGTATCCATAAAACCAATAGCGTAGCATCCATGAACAGAAAAAACAAGAATGCCAAAAATGATATGCCGTGTGCTACTTCAGAAGTTAACATCTCTCTTTACAGGATCTATCTATGGTCATCCTGAATATTCACAACGGAAATCAGACAAACTTATACGGAATGCTATAAGCAATAGAGATGAAGTAATGTAAACGCTTCGGTCGGTGGTCGGTTAGCTTAAACACTGTTGAATCAGTCGGGTAGGTCCGTTTGGTTCAATCATTAACCGATTTTGCTTCGGGTTTTTTTGGGATGAACACCAGAACATGGGATGTAAGAACTTACAGCGCTCGAGTCCTGGCCAAAAACCAGCACAACCATATCGGGAGCAAATCTTCTGACCGCAGGAACCACCAGCTCGGCCATGGCATACTCATAACCCCGATCACCGGTCCCATTAGGTAAAGGCACGTTCAGATTATACCCGTACCCATCACCTTCACCAAGCTCATCAACTGACCCGTTCTGAGGGTGAGACGGCCCCCATGACCCATGGTTCATATGGAGAGACACCGTAAGAACTTTGTCTGATCTGTAAAACCCTTCGGCTGTTCCATTTCCGTAATGCACATCGATGTCAATAACCGCAATTCGGGAACAACAACCCGAGTTCAAGGCCAAGTTCACTGCTATGCCCGCATTGTTGAGGAAGCAGTACCCGTCAGCTTGAGTAGGCTGTGCGTGGTGACCCGGGGGTCGTACAAGAGCATAGGCGATCTTTCCATGGCCTTCAAGGATATGTTGCATTGCCGATAGAGTTGTTCCGGCTGCAAGAAGGGCAGCGTCCCATGAACCAGGGCTCATGAAAGTTCCTCCCCCAATTTCACACCTTTCTCCCGATTTGTCTGCTTCGATTAGTTTGTTCACGTATTCTGAAAATATGTCAGGAACAAAGATACTTCAGTAATCGTTGAGACAACAATGGAGAACAATGTAGGAATCTAAGAAGGTAATAGCTGTGTTTCATGTTCAGACAACTCATAAGCTATTCTGGAACTACGAATTTTGTGCTGTTATCACTCGATCATGAACACGATGATATTCACTGCACGTTCAACATGAAGATTAGCAAGAATTCTAATCATGTTTTCTCAGTTTAATAATTTGATAAAAACTCTCAAGAGACTAGTGATGTTTTTTTTCTTTTCAGAAAGCAATTCAGGAGATTGAAAGAGAAAGGCAAAAACTAGAACCAAAACACAAGAACTAAAATCTTACCAACACAGAAGAAAAACACTGCAAATTTCGAAGATTTGCTCGAAAAATACACCGAATTCGTACTGGATGATTGAATCAATGCATATTTCCTTCGTTAAATCGAAATTTCCTATATCTTAGATCGAGAATCTTTGTAGACTGAAGTTCGTAACCTCAATCTCTACCAAAAACGAACAAACCATAACACAAATCGGACAAAAAACAGAGAGTATCCCGAACCTGGTGAGTGAAACGTGAGAAGCTCCGGCAAGATCGCTCGCCGGCCGGGTAACCACCTGACGTAGGGAGATATCGGACCACGTCTGAGGATGGAGACCATGTTCCTTACCCGGTCCGAGTTCTCAGGATGCTTCTCAAGCACATCTAAGAACCCGGGGTCCACTCCGGTGTCGAACACACCTTCTACGGCGTTGTGTCGGAGCATTCCGTCGTCCCAGAATACATCCACGTGACTGGTCTCCGTCGCCGGATAACACGCCGGTGTAGAAGCCGACAGCGACGAGGCAGTCGCCATGGCTGAGCCGAGATTTGGGATCGACGAGTCGCGTTGAACATTTTTGGCGACTCGTTTTCGTTTTGGGCTTGAAATCCTGGCTTGGCCCACTTATTGGACCTGAATTAATGATTGCCTAAAACTTTTCCCAAAATGGGCCCAAATTGTATTGGTCCATTGGCCCATTACCTCTTCACAATAGTAAACAATCAATTTGTTAATATTCTTATGATTTTCAATTCATCATACACCAAATCAATCTGAGATTCATATATTTCTACTTCTTCGATCAATACTATGTTTCTTTCGTATCCATATTCGAATATTTTATTAAAATTATTGGACCCCTACATACGATAAAATGTTTTTTTTTATATATAAAATATCTAAATCTTTGTCTCTCAACGTATGTCGGTTTTTGTTAGGGATGATATAAAATATTGTATAGTTTATACCACCAAATGTTTTACCCGTCGCATGATGCTTTTGGTAAACCGGAATTAATGCCAAAGTTTATTAAGACCGAACCGGTTTAGCCCTCTTCTTTCACGGAACGACTTTGAAGTTTGAAACTTCAAAAGAGATACGACGAACCGGTCAACTCCAAAGACTTCAAAGTCCTCCCTCTCCACATCTCTTATAAGTGCATTAATCATTTATTTTCTCGAAAACATTTTTCCAATATGCGATTAGATATTAAATTAATGAAAGCTTCTCAAAAACTGCGTAAATTTAATTTTTATATTCCATTAGAAAATATTAACCTCAACATTTAGCAAAGGAAATGATTGCAAAGATTATATGATATTTAAATTTTTCATAAACTATGAATAATGTTGATATTTATATCCGGATATAACTGAATTATAATATATAATAATATTTTAATTGATCCAATTTTAAATTCATTTAGATATAACCTTTATTAAATTAAATTAGTCCAGATATGAAATATGAAAATCATAAATATAGAAGTAAAATTAAATATCGTATTTCTATCAATTTTCATTTGGTTCAAATAGAATTTGCTCTGAGTACATTTTAATTTATGGTTTTTCTTAATATGATCAAATTCCAAGCGTCTCAAATTTCAGATGGTAAGGGTAATCCTGTAATTAAATCAAAGACTAAGGGTGTTTTGCTAAAGTGGAGTCAGCCTCGAAAGTCATTATGTCCGAACGGGGGCTTCACACTTTTGTTATAAAAGCCGAAGCATAATATTTTCCAGTTCATGTCGAGAAAAATTTCTGAAAATGGGATCGTTACCCAAAAATAAGCTCAATCTGCATTTTCTTCCCTTCTTCTTCTTCTTCTTCTCCTTGACTCTTTTCTCTCTCTTTCTGAAGTATAACGAGAAGTGGTGGATTCTCTTGTTCTTGTCGAGATTTTTCCCGGAAAATAAACATAAATACGATGTTGTTTGTCCCTCTTTCTAAAATGGGTTTTGCTTTTCTATGTCAGTACGATCATTGTGCACCTAGATTGTAGATTATGTTGGTTAGATTTACCATTTCAAGAAAGCGGAACCAAACCCATGAATAAGAGAAGCTTCTAGGCTTTCCTTTTGTAGTTTACGCAGATTTATGTTTCTGTCTATAGATAAACATGGCCACTGTGTATATAATTCTGGGTTTTTTTTACTTGATTACTGGTTCTAGTGTCTTAATTAATGCTTGTGGATGATTGATTTAGAGTTCTGTTAACTTAGGTGGATGGAAGAGCAGGTGGGTCTTATCAGATTGGAAGCGAACCGAAGGGAAAGCTGGAACCTTTAAGCACACCGCTGGGAAATGGCCCGGCGATCCCGACGATAAAGGTTTCATTTTTCGATCATCCATGGCTTGAGAATCTTTGATTTGTAATCTTTTTCACAATATTCTTATTTCTCCTGCAAAATCTTGGATTTTTCACAATGTTCTTACTTCATAGTATGTTCTTGTGATGGATCTTGAAATTTGGATTAGAAACGTGAATTCTGGGGACAAAAAGGATGAAGTTCCTTATATTCCGCAATTAAACCTGGGAAATTTCTTGTTGTCTTCAGGTATTCAGACGTATAACGATGCCAAGCATTACGCCATCTCTGCAAAGATTCCGGAGCTCAGCAACAAAAACCGGACCCTGGTGGTCCAATACTCCGTCAAGTTCGAGCAAGACATTGAGTGCGGCGGCGGTTACATCAAGCTTCTCTCCGGTTATGTCAACCAGAAGCAGTTCGGTGGCGACACACCTTACAGGTACAATTTATTACCTAATCATATGCTTGTCCGGGTGTTGTTCTGTTTTGCAACTTACATTGTCCTTAAACTTGGTACACAAGTTCTTTAGTTTTTCTTCTCCTCAATGTCGCGTAAGAAGAACGATGCCTTGTTGTTTATGCTGACATGTTTACTCGCTTGAACTGATAAATTAGTAAGCTTTACTTTAAGCAAAAAGATCCTAAAACAGTAGTTTTACCCGATTTTTTGGGCCTATAAATGATCTGTTCTAATATGTTTACGCTTATTTTTTGCAACGTATTTGCGTCTATCCATTCGTGTTTGAGCTCGTAAGAGATTTTTGGACCCTAACTATTGTTCGTTATTTTTATGCAGCCTGATGTTTGGACCGGATATATGCGGAACCCAGACGAAGAAGCTGCACGTTATTCTATCATATCAAGGGCAGAACTATCCCCTAAAAAAGGATTTGCAATGTGAAACCGACAAGCTAACTCATTTCTACACATTCATTCTCCGGCCCGATGCTTCTTACAGCGTTCTTGTCGACAATAGGGAGAGAGAATTCGGCAGCATGTACACCGACTGGGACATTCTTCCTCCGAGAAAAATCAAGGATGTGAATGCAAAGAAGGTATCGGTGCTTAAAAGTGCCTTGCTTAATTACAGGAGGAAAATGTTAGTTTAGCTTTTACAACCGCGGGAAAGATTAAGCTTTCCTCTGAGTTGCTACTAAATCTTCCGAGAATGATCGTGATGTCATATGTGTTACATCACACTCGTTTCATGTCGTTGTGGAGATTAACTTACTTGTTTGCGTTTTACAGCCAGCCGACTGGGATGACAGAGAGTATATCGATGATCCCGACAATGTCAAACCCGAGGTAACTTTCTTATGTAAATCGGTGGCCACAGATGTAAAAAAAGAATCAGTGAAGTGTTCATATTTGAATTTCTTTTATATGACCATTTCTTTGTATTTCAGGGTTATGATTCGATCCCACGCGAGATTTCTGATCCAAAGGCTAAGGAGGTATGTTCTTGCTGTTATATAAAATAAGACTGTCGGCCTGTCACAGTTGTTACAATGTGTTTACTCTTTAGGATCTGTTGATGTTTTATGTATATTTTCCCTATATATATTATCTGTATAGCCCGAGGACTGGGACGAGGAAGAAAATGGTATATGGAAACCTCCTAAGATACCAAACCCGGCCTACAAAGGTCCTTGGAAGCCGAAGGTAATTGATTTTAACTGTTTGTTCGCTTGATACCGGTTTGATGAACAAACTCTCTTGTTCCTTTTATACATCTTTCATAAACTTTCTTCTACTGCAGAAAATCAAGAACCCGAACTACAAGGGAAAATGGAAGACTCCATGGATAGATAACCCGGGTATGTTTCCGTCCCTTGAAAGGCGTATTCACGTTTCCTTTGAAGATATGTGTTTTTGCTAAACTGGTCCTTCTCGGATTTTCCTCAGAATTCGAGGATGACCCAGATCTCTACGTGATGAAACCGGTAAAATACGTTGGGATCGAAGTATGGCAGGTACTTTCTTGGTCATCTTTCATACTTTACCGGTTTCAGTTTATGCATATCGTCGCTTTCGGAGAAAAATGATCCAACTATGTATGGATTTGTGGTTCACTGCCACACAAATTGCAAGATCAAAAGTTCAAGTTTTTGAGGTTAGGTTGAAAAATGGAGCGGGGAAACATAGAAATTATACATTTTTGGCCGACGGGTTTAACTTATCTGATGCTGATAGTGCACGAATTGCACCGTATTATTAATGTTACAGGTGAAATCGGGTTCCATCTTCGACAACATTTTGATAAGCGATGACCCGCAATATGCTAGAAGCATCGTGGATGAATATTTCACCAACTACCGGCAGGTTTAATATTTAGATTCCGAATCCTTTCTATGCCGGGTTTCTCGTGTTCTTCTCGTGTTTTAGCCTAATTACAGCGAAAGTATGAGATATTTTGTTACATATTTATACAAATTAAAGCTCTCTGATTGGTGTTTATCTACTTGCTTAACACTAGACCGAGACCGAGGCATTTGCGGAAGCTGAGAAAGAAAGAAAAGCTCGAGAAGAAGAGGTTCATAATAAGCTTCCAAAAACGTTCTTGATTTTTCTAGTATTCCTTTTTCGTGTTTATTCTTTTCGGGTTTTGTTGCTACGAAAAACATGTATATGTATGTGTGTGTATGCATTTGTGTCGACAGGAAGCTAGGAAAGCGAGAGAAGAAGGAGAACGACGGAGGAGAGAGAGGGACAGCCGATATGGAGACAGGAGACGCTACAAAAGGGTACTTCACAGTTAACCCATTTCGTCTTTTTATCGGTTTAGTATATCGGTTTTACCTTAACCGTTTCAAATCTGCTTGTACCGGATGGTTCGATGTAAGAAAAATTCGTTTGTTCTGCAGCACCACCCGCGTGACTACATGGACGATTACCATGTAAGTTCCTACTCGGTTTTGTACTCGTATTTGTTTGTTTTCCAACCATCAAAAAATTGGTATTCCGTTTTGATAGCCGGTTAAGGTTTTGGAATTCCGGTTGTATCCTCGGTTTAGGTGATCCATTACATGTTTGCAACCTTTTTTTTCCTTCAAATTTTCTGGTTGGTTGATCTTGCAGGACGAACTTTAAGCTGCAGTTTGGGGATGTGGAAGAACGTGTGACCCTTGACCAATAAAAACTAGTCTCCGGTTGTGATTTTATCAATCCCGGTTCGGTTTAGACCGGTTTATTTGAAATCTTATCGGATTGGGTATACAAAGACTTGCATTCATCGATCCGGTTACCAAAACATGGAAATTGGAGTCGCTTGTCTTCGGATTCTCTCAAAAATCGATCCTTTATGTTGTAAAACAGTTTCAATTCGAATTACCATTATGATGTTATGGTAAAAAGATTATTCTACAGCTCTCAATCAGTAGATTAGTTGCTCAACTTGTTTTGTGGTCGTGCAAGTCAAGAAGTAAAAAATAGGTTTATGGGACAGAAATTTTGAGTTGTTTTTACCGTAAAGTGGGTCAACCCTCAAGGTACTTTCATTTGTTTTGGTATTGCCTCTCCTTTCTAGTTTGATTTGAGAGAGAGCCCCTTATATTTGCGAGATTTAGCACATTGACCCCTAAACTTTATAATTCGACTTTTAATAACAATTTTCGTCTATATAGAGAGGACAACAAACTCTACTTAGCAAGGAATTATATGCCCTTTTGCACTTTGAATGTACGGTTTAGACCACATTGATGGAGATTTTGCCAAACAAATAAAAAAATAAAAAAAATATTTGAAGAAATCCACCGATTGATTTATGTGGTGCACCAGAAGACCATTCGATACCCAAGTGGATCAATCGTGATAAGTGAAGTGGTCTATGTAATGTAGCTTTTGGCACAAAAGTTTTTACATGGTGACGCACACACCACTATCATCCAGCCATGGACATACTTCAATAGATTCCATTTTTTTTTCAAATCATAAAACATTTATTTTCTTAATTTTCAATGCTCCATGAAAGTTTTATTAGGCCGCATAATAGGGGTTTTTTTTTTCATTCTGAAATTATATAAAATATTTTATATAACAAAAACGTTTTGCTGGAATAAGATGCAAAGTCAAGATTCCATATGTTAAAAGCAAAATTAGTGTTTTTCCCAAAACTATATTACTTTCTTTTTCTAAAAAAATAAAAGAAGTATCGTTACTATGAATACATACAAAAAATATAAATATTACCCATTTAGGTTAAAATTTATCTTTAAACAGAAAATTTATGTGTATGCAATTCTTATTTATTAACAAAAACGTAGAGAACGAATTTGGTATAATATCATAATACAAATTTTTGTGAAAAATAAAAAATATATATAATTTTTTTTGTTATAAGAATTTTTATAATTACCTTTTATTCAATTGCAGAAGTTTGGCATCGTCACGCAACTCATATGTATGTATCGCGTCAATAATTAAAAGGTATTGAATTAATTATAAGGTTTTTATTATCTAACATAACGATTTTTATACAAGGTTCCGAATTAGTTGTTCAACTTGTTTTGTGGTCTAGTCAAGCAGTAAAAATAGATTTACGGTCGTCGCCCAAGGTGTCTTTGTCGGTATCTTCTCCTCTGCATGCAAATACATGGAAACTCCTCCGTCAGTCATCGTCCGAGGTGCCCTGGCACTCCCTGGCTTGGTTCTCCGAGGGGTACCCGTTTCGGCTTCATCCAATGGTTGGCTCTCCGTGGCCGCCTTCCGACACGGGATAGGTTATATCGCTGGAGGGCGGTGGCGTCCTCCACATGCCTACTTTGCAGCTTGGAAGAAGAATCTCACTCCCACCTCTTCTTCAGGTGCATCTACAGTACACAGGTATGGCACAGATTCGCCAGGTACATTTGGAATTTGGTGCCTCTAGACTTGCATGACATTATGGCCTTTATACGTAATCCGGGTAATGATCAATCACATAACCGTTGTCTTATTGCTTTAATCCTGCTCCAATGCTCGATGTACTTGCTATGATCGGATAGGAACACGAGGATCTTCCGAGGTGGGTCATCTACGATAGATTCCCTATGCAGTAAGTTGAACGCCATGGTTTGAAACTACATACTCTCTCTTCTCGACTCCCGCCGAAAGATCGAT
The DNA here is from genome assembly GCF_000463585.1 of Tarenaya hassleriana. Lineage (NCBI taxonomy): Eukaryota > Viridiplantae > Streptophyta > Magnoliopsida > Brassicales > Cleomaceae > Tarenaya > Tarenaya hassleriana. The sequence goes on along the minus strand of NW_010969548.1, from coordinate 618,934 downwards.
CCTGCTCTTCTAGCTGATTGGTACGCCATTGTTCTCTCACGTTGATAGCTACTTAAACATGTTGTTTTTCTTTTGAATGTTATGGTGTCAAAATAGTGGCACATGAGTATTTTTTTTTGTACTTTATTCGGTCTTAACCGATTTTGTATATGAACTCTTTATTTAGTAATATATTTGTACCTTTTGTAAAAAAAAAATAGATTTACGGTACAAAATTTTGAGTTATTGTTAGTTTTTATCAACAAAATTGAGGTGCTTTTACCACGAAATAACAACGAATGTTTTGTGGTTTAAGGACATGGAACATATTTTATTGCCAAAAAACAAATACTGACATGGGTTATAATTTTTACATGTTATATCAAGAGATGAAAAAAAAAACCCTGATAAGTTTACATAATATTATGATTTGATTTTGTTTTCATAATTTAAATATTTATATTAATTAAATAAAACATTATAAAATTAAGTTATATATTTATTGTAATGTTTATTTTGAATAATGAAAAATCTAAAAAAAATCTAGCAATTTTTTCGCTATTCGAACCAACGTATTTACTATTTACTATTGGTTGTATATAAAATAGTGTCAACCACTGGTGAGCATCACCGTTTGTCTGATTTGCGTTGACATTTGTAGTCTACAGTAGATAGATATGTATGTATACACGTACATATATCCGACTTTATGTATACGTGTACATATATAATACGATCATAATGATAAAAAGATAGGACGATTCTGAAATATGAATCATGCTTTACTTTAATGGAGGTATGTCATATAATAAATATTTGTGCGGAAAATGTTAGAGATTTAAAATTTAATCTAATGTCGTGATTTTAACATCTTTTAATATATTTCTTTACATTAAAAGATGCCACAAACAAATGTTTGACGTTAGAATTCAAAAGCAAATAATTGGATTTAAGATTAGAGTTTCAATATGAATAAATGGGAATGGCGTTGAAGAAATGAGGATTGGTGGGTTAGTAGACTATTAGTTGAATGGGGTCAATGACGAAGGTTTAATTAGGGATATAAAACGGACCAATTCGGTTCGAGCCAATTTTATTTTGAGTTTGGTTTGGGTGCGGTCTATTTTTATTAATAAAATAATTTTGACACATCTATAAAAATAAATATATCAAAATAATAAAGAAATAAAAGAAGATTTTTTCGACTCGACTAGATAAAAATGAGTCAACCGTGAACCAATTCGTGAGTAGGAATTAGTTTTACATCTTTATATTTTTACTGGATCGAAAGTGATTTAAAGTTAAAAATTCTCAATCGATAAGATTGAAAGATATTAATGACATTTAATCATAATTCAGATTTGTTTAGAAAATTTTGAAGATTTTTCATTATTAAAAAAATAAAAAAATTAATATTTAATAGATATGATATACAATCATATTGTATCTTATTTTGATAAATATAGAAAATGAATTCAAATTTAATACTTTTCCTAAAATATATTAAATTTGAAAAATTGATTCAAAGATAACATGACCCAATAATAGAAAGGGACTAAACTAAAAGGATTTGTGATAATAAAAAACATTAAGTTTGCTGTACCATTTTTGCACTTTGGATGTACGGCTTAAACCGCATTGATGAAGATTTCCAAAAATATAAAAATAAACCATCTATAAATTAAAAAATTCGAAGAAATTCACCGATCCATGTGGAGCGCATTAGTGTCATCATCAAGAGACTATATATGTCGGCTTCCACTTCAATCTAGAACCTTACCATAAGCAAAAAATATTACTTAATATAACTACGCATTAATATATTTTATTTAAACGAAACTATAATGACAAAATGGAGAAATAATTCAAATGATAGTGCACCCGGAGACCATTCGATACGCAAGTGGCGCAATCATGATAAGTGAAGTGGTCTATGTAATGTAACTTTTAACAAAATAAATGTTTTCTTATTTAAGTTCATTATCATTCTCGTCGGTCCAATTAACATTATTTTAATAATAGAATTTTGTACTAAAACATTGTATAAAATATCTAGTACAAAAAGACAGGTGGGATGAATTCATTGAATACTTTTATTTATATCACCAAAAAAGTTTTAGTGGAATTAATATGGCGCAAAGTCAAGATTCGACATGTTAAAGTAAAATCCGGTTTTACTAGTGATATTATTTTCCTAATTTATTGTATAATGGAAAATTTAATTACTTTTTTGAACATTTGTGTTCGAGCTCTGTTATTGTCGGCTGAAAGAGTAACATTGGTTCTTCCTCTGGGGGTCTAAATTGATGTTCAATATAAGCTAATTGATATTTTAAATATTCGACATTTCATAATCTCCTCGGACGCATACTTTCAAATATACTACAATTAAAATTTTATAAATATTTAAAATATAAAAAATTAATCTAATGTCGTGATATTCTTTTATATATTTCATGTATATATACACACATAGTAAGGTTATATATATATATAATATGTATATATATATATATTAATATTAAGAGTATTTTATTCATTCAACTAAAACTATATAAAACGCTAACATAATTTAACTTTTTAGTTACGGATGTTAACGTTTTGTTGCGATGGTAAACGATTATGATTTCAATAATCATTTTTTACTCGTCTGCAATGGTCAAAAGTTACCGTCACTGCGATTGCAGAGGATTGTGTTACCCTCTGTATATGTTATAAGATATTAATATATTATCTACATTATAAGATATTAATATATTGTCTACATTAGAGGAGTTAGAAAAAAAAGAAGAAGAAGAACGCATATTCGCCGTCATAAAATTCAATAAATAAATAAAAACAATACTGTGTAATTGCTTTTTGATGTGTTTGCCACTTGCGATAATTCGGAAAATTTCGTGTTCACTTGCGGAAGTATGGCATCGTTACGCAACTCACATGTATATTAATGCATAAAACAATTACAAAAAAGTACAATTTTTAAATAAATAAATATTTAAACTATTTTACAAACCGTTCTCTTTCGGTAAAAATAAAAATGTTTTCCACTACTACCATTTAGAAATTCATTGTACTCACCTGAATAAATTGTTGAAAATAACGAATTTTCAGGGATTTAAATCTATTGTCTAAAAATCTTCAAATATTCCACCCCATGACATACAAAACTAATTTCCACATTAAAGTTATATTTTACAAATAATATTTATAATAACTCTTTTACGAACTAATATGCTAGCCACAATTTTACGAACGTAGATGCATGTTACAATGGTGTTTTCTATAATTACATGGATGCTTGATTTTATACGCAATTTACGTGGTTGTTTACTTTTTTTAAAAAAAAAAAGAATGAAGAACTTCGATTGAAGTATAAATTAAATAAATATTGACGTGTATGATGTAATTACTGAAAATTGGTTGTGCCTTTTGGTAAATCTGGAATAAATAAAATTAATTTCAGACAAGTACCTAATATTTTTAAGTAGTGTATGTCACAGCCCACTTTAATTTGTCCCACATTTTCTTCGAGAGGATAACTATAGAAGCTATTTGGAAATAATAATTAAAACATTAAAAGACTAATAACTAACCCATGAGTCTAATTACGAGAACATGACATACTTGTAAATAATATTTTCAAGTTTTTCCAATTCGGTTTTCTAAGATATAGAAAAGTCTTAACCATTCGATTTTATATCGGATTCGGTTCGATTACAGTTATATAATTCAATTGGAATCAGTTTGATTATTCGGTTTATAACCAAAATTAATACCCATTAATAATATCTTCATTTGGTTAATCGCATAAATAATTGTTTATATCTTCCTTCATTGCATTGATTTTGCTTTTGACTCCGTAGTTCCAACAATTTCGTGGCTCATTGGCTAAACTATCGATTTCAAAATAAAATAGATCAGTTTTTTTTGTAATAAAAATAGATCAGATTATATATAAATAAGATGATAATCTATCGATTTTAACCAGTTTTCTTAAACTTTTCAATGATTCAAACAATTTTAAAATTACTCTAAAAATGATTAGATTTCAAAATTGTTATAAACGAGCTTTCCGATTAAAATCACGTTGTTATAAAGTTTGAAAAAAATTACCCAATTCCATTATCTAATAAAATTAAAGCCCGTAATTTCCGAGGATTATTAAAAAAACAAAAACATTTATAATAACTTTAAAGCGTATAAGTAATTATAGTATTCACTCAGATCTTAATTATATTTATTTTACTAAAAAAAAGAGGAAATTAAACAGCCTTAATTTGGTTTTGTTAATTATATGTTTTCTCTATTATAATATATATGTTGAGTCACACACACATATACATCGGTACATTAAACCAACCAAAACTTGCAAAAGAACGAACTTATTTATTACTCATAAAACCCCTATAATAATATAAATTATTTTGTCACTATACCTTCTCTTGTTGCCATATCATTATTTACAGCATCACTATGACCTTTGTTACACTTAGTTACCGTGTCCCCAAGTTCTTGTTTCTCGTGGACCGATTCATGGATCGTTATAGCAACATGAGGGCACTCCATTGAAGCAGTCTCCCGTATCGAATTTTCGGGCAATCGATTAATACTTTCCGATGTATCGGTCGGTCCATTTATATTGTCTCCATGAACTATTGTCACAGCAAGGTGATCGGGACTCTCCGGGGATACAGTCGGTTTGATATTGTTCTTGAATCGTGCATCGGATGCTAGTTTATGCACGGATTCCGATATTTTCTCGGTTAGGTTCACGATATCGATAAGCAAAGAAGCTATTGTAACGACCCGAGTAACGTCTACCGGTTCGATCTCTTTCACGAATACTGATTCGAGTAAGTTTGTGAGAGATTTGGCCTCGGAATTCGCCTTTTGTATATGGAGATCGGAGGAAGATGCTTTGGTCATTTTCTTGATCGCAAGTGATAGTTCTTTCATTGCTTCGCCTGATTCATAACTCATCCTTCTCAATGGTTCTTCCAATCTCTTCTTTACATCCATTGAGACCTACACAAATATATATATATATATATATATATATATATATATATATATATATATATAAATATAAACAAGTGTTAGGATTAGTAATCGAAAATATTTTTGTTTTGATACGTTAATTTCTTTTCAAGATATCATTAATTAGAGTCGAAAACTCGGAATACCTGAACATCTGCCTTGAGGTATGAATTCAGGGCATCGATCCGATAACTGCAGTGTCGAATCTGAGCACCGAGAACAAGGTATTGCTTCCATGGATGTCTGAACCTGAAACGTCCGTGATGCGGTTCCCATCTTGCGAAATTCGTCTGAAGACCGATAATTTGATCCGAATATATATGATCAAACGTTAGATATTATTGACATTATTAAATAGTATTGTGTTTATACAATATTACGTACTAATAAAAACATAAGTATAACAACAGTTTGTGGGCGAGTGGTCAGCAATTGGGTGCAAAGCATTTAGAGGTTGGCGGTTCGAATCCTGGTTGGGGAGGAATTTTCATATGGGCTGCCCCGATCCTCTGAGAGATATAGTCGGGCCAAAGGCCCGGTGAACTTCCGGATTATTAAAAAAAAAAAGTATAACAACAGTGGCACTCACCAAACATTCTTCATTGCTTTTTGAGTTGAGGACGCTTTTGTAACCTTCGAGATTCCCTCTCTTCATGTCAACATCTTTGGTATCTCCACTCTCTGCCCCTTGAAAATATTCGTCCCCAAATTCTGCGAATATTCATATTTCATTTCTTTATTTAAAAAAAAACTTATATGCATACGTCAGTTATGACCTCATAGTCATATTTCTCACTTGTAGAATTCTAACAAAGCGATTACAGAACCATATGAACATAATATCAAGAATATGTATGTATGTATGTATATACCTTCTAGAAAGTTCCCGAGTTTGGCCAGATTGTTGGCGATGAGATCATGAAGATCTTGTCCTGCCCAAACAGGACATACAAAGATAGAGACAAGGACACAAGCAGCTCCTCCCATGAAGACCGTCGACAGTCTCTTGTGTGCCAAATCGAGAATTTCGTCCTCTCTGAACCCCGAGACCGATATCAATGCGAACGTTAGGATAAATATCAATAAACCGTAGTCGTATCTCGCCTTCACCTTTGGAAAGAACCGTATAAACGTAGATATCGAAGCTGCGTATGCATGACGAATGATGAGTCATATATATACGGCCATTGCATTGTAATGTTATTTGTTATAAGATGAAAAATATTTGATCCAGTTCGGTTTATAGATTAATCACCTTGCAAAAAGACAAAGATAGCGAGCAGAATCGGTTCTAGTGTTGGGCCCGACATGCTTGCAAGGTGGTGAGCTCCAACTCCAAGTGAACCAGCAAGTAATGTTGCAACTCCTCTGTTCAGTCCTTTCCCAAGTGTGGCCCCTACAAAATTCAACACACACTTCGATATCTGTCTATATACTAATATACAAACATATACATATATATCAATCGCATCTAAGGATCTAGGTCGAATTTTAACACCTTAGGGAGGTGAACAGACATGTGGGCCATAAGACAATGAATCTTGTTTAACATATATAATCTCAAACTTACTTTTACTGTCTGGTTTTTTTCTTGTGTGTGTGTTGAATTGTGTTAAGCAATGAATATATAAGTCGATCGATACACGTACAAATACGTGATTTCTAATGGGAAATTAGGGTTTTTGTTAATAAGGTTGGGAGCTCGCTCACCGACGGAAAATTCGAAGACGACAACGACAGTCATGACGGCCCACATTGCATTGACACCGAAGTTGTCGTAGAGAGGTTGGTAATAGTAGAAGGAAGAGACCAAAGCAAGCGCAAGCCCCACTTTGAAAGAGTGGACTACTCTCCTTGGATCTTCTCTCCCTACTCTCTTCGTCTCTCTCACTATCTCCATCACTTTCTCTCTCATTTTCTCCATCCTTTCTTTTAATTTTGAATATTTTTGCTTTAGATTAAGCTCTTGTGAGCTTGATGTTGACGAACGATGTGCAGAAAGATCGAAATTTTGAAATGAAATGAAATGAGAGAGAGAGAGAGAGAGAGAGAGAGAGAGAGAGAGAGGAGATCGTTTGGCTTATAGCAAATGTGTGTAGCCTATCGATAGTATTTATAAGGAGCAACAGAGGATCTGATATGAATAGTCTGATAAGTACGTAGAATTTTTTTTTTTTTATACACTTTTTTTGTATGTTATTCTCTTTTGGCTTACCATGTTTTGGTTATCATTTTATTTTTTTTCTTTCCAAAATGCAGCTCTTTAGAGTTTACGTGTGCGTGCGTGCATGTGTGTGAGTGTATATGTATATATATTCATCGATTCGTCAATTTAGTATTTGTAAATATATACACACGTTTTCTCTCTTATATATGCGAATAAAAATTTATATAAATTCCTGCCAAAAAAATTATAAATATATGAACTACGAAAAAAAACACATGCATATCTAATATAAAAACACTTGAATTATATTTAAATATTCGAATATTCCATGCTCTCCAAGGTGTATGCATGTGTGTGTAGTTTTAAAGAACAGATGAAGAAAATATTAGATATTAATACAGTTTAACAAAAATAAATAAAATGTAAAATAAAGTCAATTTAACAAAATAAATGGGAAAAGTGTATTATTAATTAAAAGGAAAGGAGAATTTGGGTAGAACGCGGAAGAAGACAGCACGTGGTGCGTTTTACCAGAAGGCCACACCAGCTTCGCACCATTCGTGCGGTAGCCATTATAATTTATAACCACAAAAAAAAAAAGGTTCCAACTTCACAAGTTTAATTTGTTATTTATTGTCATTATTATTTTACCATATTATGTATTTCTTTAAAAAAATTATTAATAACAAAATTATTTTTTGAAACATTATTAGGTTATTTTTCTACCTAATTTTACAAATAAAGTTGTTACATTGTGAAACAGCTGGATACAATAAGATACCCCGACTTGATTAATACCTAAATAATAATAATAATAATAGTGAATAGATTTTGTTACCCTAATTTAATTTCATAAGATGTGAGAATCGGAATTAAAAAAAATAACATATAAAATATTCTTCAATTGCTTTGTATATTAAAAAAAGAATAACATATAAAATATTAATCTATACAAAAAATTCTAAGTTAGATATTGATTTTTTTTCAATTTATAAAAAAATAATATGAATTTTGAACAAACTTTCATATAAAAACTCGACTATTAAAACTTTACATATTCCATACAAACCAGAGACACCATCTCGCATTTATGTGTGGTAATGACGTGACACATAAAATTAAAATTAAAAAAATAAAAATATATTGAAATATAGAAATGATAAACAATATCGGTACAATTTCTCCAACAAACAAAACATAAATTAGGAGAGGCATGCACATTTCGAAAAATAAGATAATTTTGTTTTTTTTAACTAGAAACAGAGAAAGATAAATAGAGAAAAAGAAATACGAATTCTTTTGAATATGTACACAAATGTTATCTTTATAGAAGTAATATAGACAAATATTCATGAGTAGGTAATATTTGAATGAAAATGTAGATCTACGTAAGCTTTCTTAAAGCTATTGATTAATACCTTTATATATATATATATATATGTATATATGTATATGTGTGCGCGCGCATAATAAATTAAATTACATAGTGAAACAGAGAATATCCCGTGGTTTAAGCAATTTGCAAAGATTTGAGGACCTACCACTCGAGAAAGTTCCGTACACGCCTTTGGTTCCATCTGTACCGAATATTTAAAAGAGTTAAAATAATTGGTTTTAATCTAATTGTGCTAATTAAACGTTTAAAAAATGATCATTAGCTATTGGCTGTGCCAAATTCATTGGCCAGTGTCTTTATACGAGCCCGCCACTCCCTCCAAATGTCTTCTCTTATATATTTGACTTTTAACTATCGGTTTACACCCTACAATATAAAATATTTTTATTTGGGTTTATAAATACATATTTATTAAAAAAACACATATATTAATAGGTAAAACCACGATAAATTAATAGCAATATACTATATTAATGGGATTTGATTTTAAATCTGATTTGTCTTTCTTTATTCTCCTAACAGCTTTGTATATAAATACTCTTGTAAATCATTCTGTAAATGTAAAAGTAATGCAAATATTTTCCAAAATTCCAAAACTTGTTTATAAATTATATAGTATATGAACTTTTAGGCAAATTTTCTATTTTTTTAATGGAAAAAGAATTTTAACTACATTCTCTTCGATTTGAATTCTTTTTTGTGCCGTACTTTTTCTTCCCAATATGATATATTATTGGAAAATAAAATAAAAAACAATAGACAAGACTGGAGAATGGTTAGGTAAGGTATTCCGTACTTATATATGCATGTATGTATACGCGTCGGACATTTTCGTGAGATTCTGCTTTTGTGTCGAAACGAGTAGCCACGAAATTTTACACGTTCTCTTCGAAGCATTTAATTTTTTTGGTTTTCGAAATTTTGATTTAATTCGTTTACAAAATTAATACTTTTTTTTGTCATATTTTGTTGTTTAATCAATGATGTTTGACGAAAAAAAAAAATGATGTTCCATCGTCTTACATTTGCATATATATTACTTCCACAAATATGCAAATCTATCTCTTGCATATGAGTGCTTCTTGTTATTGGAAACTGTATTTCTCAATAATTTCCATGAATGTAGAAAACTTTATGATGGAAAGATAAATAGATGGCATTAGTTTTTTTGGGGGGTCATATGTGTAAAATTAATACTATTTTTATTGATTAAGATTAATCTTAGGGGTATTAATGGCATATGATCCCGTGTCAACTACTAGATCCATCCATGGTAATATATATATATGTATTTATAGGAATGAGATAATTCATCTTGAATCGTAGAATGAAACACTTTTTGCGAAGATTTAGCACTCCGAAACCTCATGGTTTTATTTCGATCTCTCAAGAACACAAAGAAAGAGACGACACAGCGATATACGAATTCGGTCATCAAATTGAACTTGGGCCTATGTCTCGAGAAGAGGAAACCGCATTTATGTTAGGGTTATAACCGGAGAAACTGCCGGAGTAGGTAGGGGCAAGGGAGGAGTTCATATCTGATCGGAGACCACCCTTGTTGCCTTTTTTGGCTTACCTTCGTACATTCAGGAAAAAAACAGAGCGAATCGCAAGAATGAAAAACACAAGTCTGAATGAAAACCCTAACCCTTCGGTCTCATGAATTCGACCTTACAAAATGACCCTTTTGACCCTCTGGCATTCAAAACCTTCGGAGTGTCTGAGAGGCTTCGAAACCTTCTCCTCCTCCTAGCGGGTTTGCTGAGGACAGGACAACCCAACACTTCTCTTGAACCCGCTTGTATTCACTTCCAAAATCCATGTTGCTTGGGTGCTGATTTAGATATTCTTAATTAATGAAAAGCTAATGATTTGAGATCATTTAAAAGAATACAGTTGGTCATTTCCTTAATCTGTGAGATGGTATTTAAGAATTCCGTATTTAAATATTAGAGTTATCGAGAGATTTAGGATATAAATTAGTTAAATCGTATATCTACGATTTCTAATGGCTGCGAATGTAAATTGATTGGTAAGATCGTGGTATCAGTGACAGTTAGAAATCTAATCGCAGTTTTTCGTTTTGTATTTAAATTTTTTATTTATTGCATCTTAATAATATTTTTGTGACGATTTAATACACAGACCAAAATACCCTTGCATTATAAATAAAACTAAAAAAAAAATACGTATATGTATTATACACATATACTAGGGGAGATGCTAGGTCCTGATATATAGGGGAGGTAATGGACCGATGCTTTGGTCCATCCATGCCTTAACTAGAAGACAAGGAGCGGGAAATGGACCGAATCGAGGCTCGATCGCAAAATGAAGAACAGAAACGAGAATCTCAAAGCACAAAAGACAAATTAAGTTCTAGAATATTTGGAGGAGAATTCATAGAAATTCAATAGATTTGATTTTATGATATTCACCAAATATTTTTAAGTTTATTTATTTTCAGTTATCTGCTGTATACTATAAATAAATATTGTTAAAGTTATTCGAATCATTTACCTATTCGCTTTTTAATTCTAAAATTCGAGAAGATGTAAATAATTCCAATTTTCATCAATAGATTTAATAATAATGTTCTTATATAGAAACATTATATATACATATATATATATATATATGTATATAAATTATTATTCTAGCATGGTGTGAAAGAAAAGCGGAGGCCAAGTGACAAGTTGGGAGAACAGAAGCTACCAAGCTTTAGACTTTGACGCAACAAACCTTTTTAGGGTTTACACAAACATGGTGAATTGTTTTATTTTTACCTAAGCGAACCAAAAATATAAAATAAAAACATTAACACAATGATGGCTTCCACTTGCTCCTATATATATATATATATATATATAAGGTTAATTTCTTAAATGTTTACACGCGCGCACACTTTTAAACAAAATCCTTTTCTACGTAATGTTATATAAATAAAGGAATTTATTCATTGATAAAAAAAAATAAAATGTGCAAGTTGAGCGAATAGAAATATCAAAACACAAATAACCTAACGTGGAGTAATCGTCCATTTGATTCCAAAGAGAAATTAAGTGTACGTAGTTTACAATATAATTTACTATTTTTGTGCTTTATTTATAAATTGATGATATTATATAGATATATCCGCACAGTATAGTTCGATTTTGTAATACTCTATTTCATGTAATAACTGAAAAATAATTCAAAACAAAACACTAATTGCTAAATATTTTATACGAGATTAGGTAAAAAATAATAATGAGATATCCATATTTATTGTCTTAAATTTAGATTCCAATTTACTGACAGAGGTTTATATCATTAAATCATATTATAAAACAGATTGTATGTTCTAAAGTTTGTGTACACACATCACCCTTTACCAAAAAAAAAAAAAGTTTGTGTACACACACACATATACATATATATATATATATATAATAGTGACAGTGTTAGTGGCATACGTTTTCAAGTAATTATTTATAGTTTTTCTTACATCCATTCAATTCATCGATACGAACTCTTTTCTATGTTTTTATAAATATTTAATCTTGAATTAGGGTTTGATTAAGATACCCACCAGTAACTAGGGACACATTAGATGCTTTAATTTGATTTCACGTGGTCGCACTTTATAAGGCTGTTAACAAAAGTATTTAAAAATCCCACCTATAACAAAATATTACTGCTTTATTATAATGCCGATTTTCAAAGGAAAAAAAAAAGTAATTTCTTGGAAAGAGTATCACCCCCTTTTTTTGTAACTCTATCTAATAAGTTATTTTAGTTATCACGGAATTTATTAAAATAAATAATAAGCTTTGCTCTTTATTTCTTTTTTCTTTTTTTAAATTGCAAACTTTATACAACGCTCTGGAAGCCTAAACGGGTTCTCCAAGGGAAAAAAATTAGGAAGTTGTAAAACGACATGAGAGCTTTTGTGCTGTCAAATGTGTGACTCAGGAGCCGTTAAACCGATTAAACCGGTTCATTAAACCGGTAACTAAAAACTTTAACTCTCTAAGCGTCGCCTTTTCTTGATTCAATTCCCTAATAAATTGGCGAAATAATAAGCAAAATCAATAATAATAATAAAAAAGCTTATAATTAGCCAATGGACAACTTTTGCTAGGGATTTAGCATTTACTATAGTTTGATAAAAGTCCAACTTAATTAAGTTAAATATAAGCTTGTGGCATGTGAAAGTTATTACATAATAAAACCCAAACGACATAATCCATGAAATTAAAAGTTAGCAAACCATCCTAATGAGTTTTGGAATGATAGAAAAATAATACAAGAAGACAGGACGAGTGATTCATCAACAATTATAACCCTAAAACATCAAACCTCACAAAAAAGAAAAACATATACAAACAAAAACCTTAAAAGATTCTGTTACTCATAGCGAACTCAAACCCTAAAGGATCCAGCTCGCTCGTAACCTTCTTACCATCCAAACCGGACTGAACCAGTTTGGTTAAGTCCGGTTTGATCATGTGTTTTCCCT
>NW_010969548.1:604181-605813 GCF_000463585.1 Tarenaya hassleriana | reverse complement strand
GCATCCCCAGGTTACCGGAATGGTTGTGGCTGTCTGAGGGAAACCGGTCATGGGCATTGTAGCGTTCATACCGTCCATCATGTTGTTCGTCGGTCCGACAAATTTCATCGTCTGCTCAAAAATGTTCACCAGCTGCATGAATATCTCCATCCTCGTCACATCCCGGTTCGCCTGAACACGGAAAAAAGAACAAGAAATCGCATTCTTTTAGCGTAACCACATCCGTATCGACCAAGATTTCGTGATAGTTTCGATCGCAAGGATCGTGATAAACTCCTCGGAAGCCGAGTTCTTGATTTGGAAATTCTTTCCAGGAACGGAAGATGGATCTTACCTCGACGACAAAGCGTGCCCAGATCTTGTCATTACGAGTTTCCATGACACCTTTCAAGATGGTCAATCCTAAGCTTTTGATCCAATCGGCGATTTCCAGAAAGAATCCACGTTGTTCGCACAGCATCTGTACATTTTCGGTCAACAGAAACACGTACTTAGAAACATACTCTAAGCTCGAAAATGCGTAGAAAGTTAGTCGAATGCGACATTACCTCGACTTGGAAACAGCGAGGCGAGTTGAGATCCTCCACAACAATGGGACAGACCAAGGACTGTGACCCGACTTCGAATGCCCACGTCGCCCCTCCTCCGAACCCTCCTTCCATCATCTGCCCCGATGAAAAAAAAAACGAATCAAAGAACTAGATCATGTAGAACCGAGGAAGAAGAATCAGTGAAAGATACAAAAAGATGAGGCTTTTGTTCATCATTTATACCTTGGACTCTCCAGATTGTTTCAGCTTATCGGCGTGCTTCGTAACGTTTTGCAAGAACAGCATGTGTTTGATTGTACGTTCAAGAAGGGCGTCTATACTGCACTGTAAAAAGATCGAAACACGGGTGGCTTTTTGTTAGTAATCTTTCCGAGAATGATTCAATTCTTGATGAACGAGAGAGGAATATAACTTACTTTCGCACCATTGGGTATGATTTCCCGCAACTCCTTGACACGGTCTTGGATCATCTGCCGATCCTTAGGCCGAGGTCTAGGGTTTTCTCCAGGTTTAAGCCTTTTACGGTTTGCTGGTTTCGGGTTTTCATTCTTATTCATCCGGGAATATCCCGTGGATACACTGCTCTCCCGCTTCAAGCTGTGAGCTTGTTCAACCCACGAACTGATCTGAGATCCGTAAGTTGATGTTGTCTGAGAACAACTTCCCAAACTATTATCCTTACTGAACCTTGATGAACCCGGAATCTCTTGTTTCTTTTCCGCCTTCGGGATCTCGACATTCCCTACATGGTAGCTGTTGTTTGATGTGGTGTTAACGGAAGAGTTACTGACTTTGTTGAATGTGTTCTTACATGATTCAGAGGTGTCATCTGAAATCTGCTTGGAACCTGAGCGAGCACCCGAGACCACGGCATCTAAGAGATGATCGGTCCCCAAAACCTCGTATCCCGAATAAATCACAGAATCCATTTCTGCAGTGTTCATAAGGTCCGCAAATTCCTTTGTAAGGATTTCAGTTTTCGTTTCTGGCCCGTCGATCTTCGAAACACCCCAACCACCGTCATCACATCCTTTCTCCTTATGATCCAAACCCAAAATATCAAACAAGTCACTTCCTGCTG
>NW_010969548.1:568438-604072 GCF_000463585.1 Tarenaya hassleriana | reverse complement strand
TCCTGCTGAGATCTTGGAACTGAGATCACCAAAAAATGCTTGAGTAACCGAGCATTCCCTTTTCACATTTTGATTGGTGCCATTTTCTTGAGATCCTGGGAATGGCGGAATCTGTTGCTCCACCCCGGTGTTAAGCATCGACAGAAAGTTTTCGTTCAGCCACACGTCGGGGTTTGAAGTTACTGCTTCAGATGCTAGAAAATCCGCCGTGTTTTGCCATATTTCCAGTGGCCCTCCATGATTTGCACTTCTCATTCGTTCATCAACAAGATTACCGGGATCTTCAACCTTTAGATCACCTCTAAGATTCGGTTCAGATGAGTTGAAACGTTGTTTGCTAGTCCCGGTAACCAAATCCGCAGGTTTGAGGACCTTGTGAGCTTGCGACGGTAATATCCGGGACACAGGCACTCCCATTAGATCTGCAGATTCTTGTGGCCTGTAATGTTCAGACAGAAGAGCTCCCGGAACACATCCGAGTTGCAGGATTAGACCCTTTACGTCATTCACGAAGCCCAAGTTCTCCATGATCTGAACAGCAGACAGTTTACAGTTTCCGATTCAAGAAACGGGTCAGAATTCGAGGTTTTGAAGGGATGGAAATAAAAAAAGCAAAGTTAAAAGAACGACGAAATTAGATGCCAAGAACTTACAGGGAAAGAAGAACCGAGTTGAACGACACCATGAGGGACAACAGGAACAACTGCAACCGTCTGCATGAAAAAAAAATCGGGCAAGCGAAAATGTTACAACGAGCTAAAGATCAGATCAATAATCAGTTCAATGGATACATGTCTTCAAAGGCAGAAACTATGCTAGAGGAAAAGGACTATGATCCAACCTGAATACCAGCAGAGAATTGGAGTAGCATCTCGTTTATAACCTATGCTCCACAAAAAAGAACAAGAAAAGAAAAGATTTTCGTGTCGGGTTCAATGACTTGTAAATCGATTTTCGGTAAAAATATGGGCTCGATATACGCATAGATACATGTATATACCTCGGGGGGATGAAGATCACGGTTGAAACCATTCACTAAGATCCACTGATGGTGCCCTGTAAACGCAGCTCGGCCGACTAATCTGAAACGCGTCGAGAGAAGTACAGTCGTGTCATGAATCAATGAGCAACGATCAAGATTCGGGCAAAAGATTACGCCATGCTAGAAAGGGAAACGGATTCATACCCTTCGCCTACAAGAATAATCCGATTGTTCAACATCATTCGGTTAGTCAAGAAAGGAACTTTTTCGTTCCCACTTGTGTCGATTTCGGATGAGCTGAATCCAGAAATTCTGGGAGGAAGCGAGCTCGGGCTGGGGCTCGTCTCGTGGTAACACTCCTCCCAAATCAGCAAGCTGCAGAAAAAGAAACAACAACAACACATCCATAAAGATTTAATTACAATCTTGAAACTTTTTTCGTCCAATTAAACCGGAAAAAAGGGTAAAACAAAAAACGTTTATATCTTTTGCTGATTCTGTATATACACATCGTTAGGTGGAATATGTTGTAAAGTATTTAGTCTCTGTGCTCTTGGACATTTCAGGAACAAGAAGAAGATGATGGGCAGAGGAAGACAAAACCAGAAGGTCCTGAACAAACATAGACGGATCTTTTGTCTAAACAATAGCAGTCGAAAGATAGGATATGATTTTTGTCGAGAGACAAAATACAAACCCAGGGATTCTTTAGGACAAACGAGATCAAACCAAACACATAGTTCCAAGAAACCAGGAAACATGAGAACAAAGACTTTTACGAAAAATTATTATACACAATCTAACAGATTAAACACGTGAAACTCTTCGAGATCTGAGTTCAGTCCTCTTCAGAACCGTATCCAAGTCTAACCTTTTATCACGTTTTGCAAAGTTTCAAGGCCTCACCAGATCTGATTTCAGTTTGCAGACCAAAGACACGAAATTAGCTGTTTGATTAAAGAGTTTATGTTTGAAGTCACAAACCTTTTTTTTTTACAGATTTTAGAGGTAATCATACAGAATCTTCCATGAAACTGGGAAGATCTTCCGTTTTCCCACCAGCCAAACAGAGGAATCAACCAAGACCACAACTAATAGAAAGTTTCCGTCTTTATCCACTTTTTCCCTCCATTTTCACAGCAACCAAACAGAAAACAAAAGAAAACCAGAAGCTTACCTTGCATTTTGACAGCCGATCTTCCAAAAAACAGCATAAGACCACTGGTTGTTCACACAGATCGTCCTCAACGCTTCTCTGAGCAAAACCCCCATCCCTTACCTCTCTCTCTCTCTCTCTCCTCCAATCTGCTCCTCCGGCGACAAAACCCTCCGGCCGAGCTTTAGTAAACCCGGAAGCAAGCTCGGACAAGGCAAGATTTTCAGCAGCAAAAATCAAACTGCCCACAAAAAGACAAACCCAAATAAATTGCCAGAACGAACAACCAACATCTCTGAAACACAGACGCGAGAAAAAAAAAACAGTAAAACATTACATTATTGGAGTGAAGTGATGAACGGAACTAACTTCCACGGCAAGATCCTCTTCCGGCCTGTTTCGTTCTCAGTCCGCCACTCTGTTTCCTCTCGGGGTCCAAGTTTCCGGCGATCATGCCCCGAAATCCCATTTCTCGGTCAACAAAAAAAAGGGAACTTAAAAAAACCCAGAAAAAAAGGAGCGAAGAAGCGAAATTTATTTATTCCTTCTTCTTCTTCTACAATATGCTCCAAGCTTCGAGCTTGAGGATTCCAATTATTTCAGCCATTGTTACACCTTCAGGAAACTGGAAATGATCTGAGTAAAAAATCAAAAGGAGCTTCTTTTTTTGCTGCTTTTTTTGTGGGGGGTTTCTAGTGCTTTGCTTTTTCTCTCGTTCTCATGTTCCTCTGTGAAAAATGGACACCGGCCAAAAGCGAGTCTTATTAAAAAAGGAAGACGATGGGCTCGAAAAAGGGACATGTTGTTCACTATAAATTACGGGATTGTGCCACTGAGTGTGGTAGTCGAAGTCTTTTGTCTGTTTGCGATGGAGTTTAGAATAATAATTTTTTTTTTTATGGCAAAACATTTGGAAAGTATTTTTTTTAGAAAAAAAAAGCTAAATACGGAGGATTCAAAGACCGTACAAAAAATTTAATAAACTAATTGAAAAATAAGAATTAGATGAGATCAAATAAAGGATAATTGTCCTCAACGAAAAAAAGACGCCTGTGTTTCTTTATATCACCATTATTATTACTTGTTTCATATTAAAAATTAAAGAGAACTTATATAATTTTTATTGTTTTAATTAACTTTTATTAGAAATTACATTTACTATGAAATAAAAAAAACCTATATTTTTATATGAAGCTATTTTGATTTTCAATAATAATAATAATAATTTATCTTATAAATTGATATGATTTTTTAATTGAAATTTCTTTATTTTTCCTAAGTAATGCGGAGGAAAACGGTGAGAAGATAATGACATGTCGACTTTCATGTTAACAATTTTTTTGGTTTTTCTCCGTTAATCCTGCGAAATCAATTTAAAATTTTGACAAAAATTCAAAATAATATCTCTACCATATTTTTCCTTTGGGCCAAATATTTGTTGTTGACCCTTATTGCTTAAACCACATTGATATACGAATATAGCAAAAATTTCCGTGGTTTTTATAATTTTTACAATTTTTTTCATTATAAACTACTGAATAAGTTCATTGTATGATTTAGAAGCAATTACGAGAAATTCACGTGGGAAAAGTTAAATATCGGAAAGAGTTATCTTAGCTATTTAGAGGAACTATAGAATCTTAAAACAATATAATATATCAACGGCTACTAAAAAAATATTACCATTGTCATAAATTTAATAATTAATACAGTATATGTTTTTTTCAAAAATAGATATGAAAATGGTCCAAGCAAATTATCACAAAATTGTTTTCTATATAGTTCATCTCATATCATAGTAAAACTGACATATTCTAAGATAAATTATCAATTTTTAAAACTCTAGATTAATTATATTAGTTGCACAACTATGAAGAGATAATAATATTAATATATATATATATATACACACATACAACTGTCAAGTAATGATGATTTTATTAAAATTTCAGAAGTATTATTTAAAAATAATATAATATAACTGATTTTTAAAGAACATGTAATACTGTAAAAAAAAAATATGTCTAGTTGTGTGAATTCTATGGAAACTCTCATAGGACGAGTCACCTCAACGTCTTGCTTTTCAATTTTAATAATTACTATTCTGAAATGTTTTTTTACCAAAAGAAATGGGTTTTTTGTTTTATTTTTAAATTTTGTTTCGGGTTTCGAGTAACAATAGAAATAGGGGTAGCAAAAATAAATTTATAGGGGTGAATATTTGGGAAAAATAAAAAAGAGAAAACAGAAAGACACGTGTAAATACATGAGTGGTCGAAAGAAGAGAAGATAGATGTTGTGTCTGAAGATATAAAAAGAGAAGATAGTGCTTGTTGCTGTCTTGATGACGTCACTTGTGACATTTGCCTCCCTTTTAATGCATATTTACAGCATTGCCAGTGCCCTTTAACCTCAGTCACTGACCCTAAAGGACCAATCCCCTATTTGGTCCTTACACATACATACATACGTACATACATACATACGAACGTACATACATACGTACGTACATAAGGGGATTATGGAATGATTCATTGTTTGTGGACTGATTCGTTTTGGTCACGATCCCAATTCTACGTTTACTACAATAAATAAGGGGATTATGGAATGAAATTCCATTGGAAAAAACCTTACATTTAATTTATTGCCACGGTCAAAACGTGTTAGTGAATTCGCATTGTAATGTTGTAAGGAAATTTTTATTGTAAAAATATTGTGAGTTTGCAATGAAATATTTTCATTACAATTTCATTTGCAAAATCGTTAAAAATCCATTATAAAGACCATATGTTATAAAAACGTCGCAATTTCATTGTAAAATTGGAAAGAAATGTATTTCAATATTTTATTTAAAATTTACTCATTTATTATTAACATATACGGTTTTCATTAAAAAAATTATATTGCTTGAAAAACTTGTAAGTTCTTTAACACCATCACAACAGTTTTTAAGATATATTCTTTTATCTTTTCACAATTTAGATATAAAATCTATGTATCTTCGTCGTCATCATTGTTATATTTGAGAATTGGGGGTTTGTTGTTATGCCCCTTTTAACCCAAGACTTCCAAATTTTTTATGACTCAAATTTGTACCGTTTCGTCATGACAATTTAGTTAATATATATCTAATATTTTCCTATACGCAACAAAATAATAATATGAAAACATATAAAATGCTGTAACAACCTAAAAACGTTTTCTTTTGCATTCATTCGAAACGGGATGTATCTTCTCGATGATGAATAATATTTCTATGAACTTGTAACAAAAAAATAATAATTCAGAATATCTACAATCATGCCAAATAATTCTATAATATCATGTTGCTTTTATAATCTTGAATACTTTAAACCCTAAATTTACAATCGTATATATAACCGCGTACACAAACTACTGCATGGATATAGTCTCAAAATGGCCAACTTAACATTTTGCTACACATATACATACACACATTGAACTATAGTTACACACATACAAACACTCACACGTACGCATACATATATAAGTATATGAAAGTATAAATTTATAAGAACATAATATGTATACGATAATAAGAAAATGATTTAGGGGAGGAATGATAGGAGGGGGACACGTATAGAGGGGTGGGGCAGGGAGGGTAATAGAGTGCAAATAATGAAGAATGATGAGAGGCTTTTGCTTTGAGCAACACACACACACACACACACACACACACACTGTGATCAATTCCCAATCTTAATTTCGATTTGAGTTCTCCTTCTTTTCATTTCTTTCTCTCCATATCATATAATTTACTTTGTAGATAGAAATTTAAAGAGTTAAATCATTTGTATGAAAATATATTGTTTATGATTTAAACAGAATAATTACTCTAACATGATTGATTTAGAAAAGTATATTTCTCACAAAGTTTTGTACAATTTGAGTTTAAATATTTGGGTAAATATTATTCTTTAAAAGAAAATATCATTAGTTTTTAGAATTTTATATATTTAATATTTTATTTTATTATTTCTACATTCATATTTAAGTTTAACTCATAATCTCCTGTAGTAATTTTGTATACTTGTAAGTTTCAAACAGCAATTTTTATAAATAATTTAAAGAAAATAACCTCAGTTTTTAGAATTTTATTTCTCACAAAGTTTTGTACAATTTAAGTTTCAATATTTGGGTAGATATTATTCTTTAAAAGAAAATAACATCAGTTTTTAGAATTTTATTTATTTAATATTTTATTTTATTATTTCTACAATCATATTGAACTATAACTCCAAAGACTACATTTGTAAGTTTCAAACACCAAATTTTTATAAATAATTTAAAGAATAAAGACTATATTCTAATATATATTGATAAACCGGATTTTCTATAGTCTTCTAGACTCCAACGTGAATATCAAAGATGGAACCTTTGCCATTACACCAAATGTGTTTTACATGAATAATAAAAAAAAATACATTGACACTGATTAAAAAAATATTCAAAAGCTAACTGAAATGTATTTAAATATCTACATTTGCAGTATATCATTATTAATGTTGTATTTGTTATTATTATTGTTATTAAATGTCTATTCGATTACAATTTCGTTTCTAAAATTATACAACAGTTGGTTTCTCTTTGTCCACCAGATATTTTACGGAACAACTTTTATTAATTATAATTATTACGTCGATATTGCTCTCTGCAACAACTATTCATGTCCTCTGCCCTCTCTTCTTTTCTTACATCTTTTTATTATTAATATTCAAAGGCATTTTGTTTTTCTAATTCTGTTTTTCCTCTCTGGTCTCTGCCATGTCAGATGTTGTCCCAAGCTTTTCATAAAAGTCAGCATATAAACATTCTTTCTTGCTTAGATCCCTGCGATCTCTTCTTATGCTATATATATATATATATATATAATATAATATATTTTATATTTTTCTACAAACAATAATTATATATGACATTCCTTTTAGATAAATAATGATAAATTTGTAGAAAAACGAATTATATGGATTTGAATTGACTAATTATATACAGAAAAAAGGTTATGCAGAGAACTAATGCCAAAGCAGAATTAAAAGGTCAAACAATCTTTTCTAAAACAATAGTTTCTTAGGAAAAAAGTTATGTTTCATATTCACAGCAATTATATATGACCTTCCTTTTAATATAAATATATATATATATATATATATATATATATATATATATTAATTTCCAACAAAATTATAAAATATTTTCGTACATTTATGAGCACATTATTAACGCATAACGCGATAGAGATTTTCATTTAATTTTAATGCAAAAATAAACTTGTGGGTTTTAATTTTGCTTTTGCAAATTAGATGCTAATTTTGATAGTAGATTAATCACACTCTTGTAAGATATATATGATATAATGCATGTCTAGTGAGACCGAGTATCTTTAAATTTTTTTTTACAAACGATTATTTTTCTGTGATAATAAGGATAGATATTTGAAGAGAATATTATTAGGGTTAAATGGTGATGGGTATTATTAGACACAAACTAATTATCTTATCTCTGGAACTAGAATATATTTAGTATATGTTTGGAATTAGACACAACTATTATAATATATTTAGATAAAACATAATCATAAAACTCAAATTATTTAATACAAATATATAAATAGAAATAAAAACAAATCAAATAAATGAGTCTAATCTTTTATAATATTCTCGTTTATCTATTAAATAACTTTTTTTTTAGTTAACAAGGTATTCTGGGTTGAGGTACAGGTTAATCTCGGGATCGAAAACAAACCACGTGATTGAAATTACACTCTCCCCCAAATTGAGGTTCGACGCTATTAAATAACTTTTTACACTTTAAGATTATTTTTAAAGAAATTTAAATTAGGGTTGGTGTGTTCGTTTTGTCTGCATGTTACAATCTTACTACCATATATTTTATAATTCTCACACTTTTTTTATATTAAATAAATTGTCACATTCAAAATCGAAAATTATATTTACCAAAAAAAAAATCTAGAAATAATAATAGAAAATTTTAATTCATAAAAAAACACTAGAAAATATGTTTGATTAAACAAATTATTTCAGGACTTAATATTTTCTTGGTGGGTTGTTGGTTTGTCGACTATAGATCTTAGGGTAATACACATGTGAATTATCCCCAATAGAGTTCGAACTATGATTTTATTAGCCATTTGATTAAAATATCTTGCATTGGGCCCCACAAAAATTAGTGGTCCAAAGTGATTGCCTTTCTAGGGTTTCACAAAGAATATGATTTCAAATAAATATAATTAGAAAAATATAAAAAAATTATGTTTTTAAAAATATGTGAGATTTTATTGCGCAGAATGAAAATAATTGCGTTTTAATGCAGAAAAATATTACAGTAGCAAATCCATAAAAGTTTCTGTAATTTACGTGAAAATTTGAAATGCTGAGTTGGAGACACATGAAGGTTTGTCCCTTATTGGGTTTATTGATCATAGTTTTTTATCTTTTTGAATTTTTTATTTATATTTTAAATCTCAAAAGTAGTTAAGATTAGTTTATTTTAATTTTACGGGGAAAGAGATGAAATGATTTCGGTAATCTTAAAGCTGATTCAATGGGTATACTGATAAATAATAGAAAAAATTTCATTGAGAAAAAATATATATATATATATATATTATATTATTGTTACATAAATAAACCAGAATGGATATGTATAGATTATACATTATTCCAACTTAAAAATTAAATAGATGCGATTCTTTTCTCCAAAAACAGGAGTGTAATTTACTCAATCAGACAATTGATTGCATCCATTTTTCCTTCATTTATTTGTGATATAAATAACTTTATCAAATTGATTTTATGCATTATATATATAAATATATATAAATATTAAATTCTTGGAGTAATATTTTATCTTTAAAAAAACTACGATTTATAAAGTTTGCGCACAAAAACGCACCGTCTTCATCTTCTTTTATTAGCCCCTGTCTCTGGCTGTATATTATTTCTGTACTATTGATTTGTTGTAACTTTTGTAATTCCATATTATATTTTCTTGTGCAAAAGGTTAATTTGGAATATTCAGAGATTATATAAAATATCCAAAAATTAACTTTCATTTTTTTAATCAACGCTTCTAAATGAATAATATTTTATATTTTTTTGAAAATTTATATAAATACCTAATTATTAATTTATTTTGATGACTATTTCAATTTGAATACCTATACAATTATGTATTCATCTCATTTGATAGATCGGACTTTTTTTCATGTCAATCATAAAAAATTCGAATTAGATCCTAATTAAATATATAAATTAAAAATATTGAATGGAACTAATAATATATTTATAAAATAAAATTCTTAATGAATTTTATTAAAAAATTACTCAATATAAAAACGAAAAAAATATAATTTTTTAAATTGAAAAATCTAATATAAATAATAATCACTTAAGAGTTAACGAAATAAAAAAAAATCCTATACCCTACTTATATATATCATTTCTTCTTGGTCATAGTAATATATTTTTGTGAATGGGAATTTAGGAATGGTTGGAGCAGTTTCACAATTTGCCTATCGTCAATATATTTTTTTCTAATTTATATCAGTAAAATAAGATTTAATATACGATAACTAATTATTAATATTTGTTTAATCAAAATATTTGTAATCGTTCAAATACATACATATATTTGAACCTTTAATTTTATCAACAAAGCCAATACAATACAATATTAGATAAATATAATCTCCTTATCTTATTAAATTTTAATTATCATTTTTTCTAAATGAAATGTACTTTGTGGTGCAAAAAAATCAAAGGAAAAATGAAACAAATATAAAATATTTTTAAAATAATACATTTGTAAAAAAAATATTAAAATAGATTTTTCGATGTGAAAAGACAAAATAATTCCTAAAAATTATATCTTTTACTTGTATCTAATATATCATAATTCAAAAGATCAAATGAACTAGAGTTTCAGAAGAGCCACAAATCGGAGAAATAACATATGACATATTATATAAGAACTATAGTTTATGTGAATTATTCAAAAATCAGATCCAGTTTGCTTTGGATTTTTATAAAATAAAATCTTTAGAAAATCTAAAATTATCTTATAATTATATTATATATGTAATGCCATTAGTGGTTGTGAAAATCGTTGTAAATTTCCGCTTCTGTAAGATGACCCACCAAAAAGGAGAAACAAAGTCAAACACTTTAATTGAGTTATGCTATTTTTGTTTTCCCTTTCACCTTTATAAAAAAATCATAATTAATTTTTTTTTAATAGTGTCGAAAAAGAAGGAAAAAAAAACTATTACAGGAAGCCATTTCTAATGTACATGATCTTAAAATTGTGTTTCATTAACATAAAGGTATGTGAGTTACATACTAATCTTACATATGCATATACATATATATATATATATATAACAAATCTCTATCCTTTGCAATAACTTATCTTTTATCATAAAAGATACACCACTAATATGTATCCTCATGAATTTAATCATAATCATATTTTTTTATTGAAATGATCCCAATGAATTCAAACATTGAATTTGACATATATAGAACTACGCGTCCTATCCTTAGTGTACTTCATTGAGGTTGTGTCTGTGTCACAAATCATGATGTGATATTTTATTTTCCAAAAAAAAAATCATTATTGTATACTGTTAATTTAATTTTTTTTAGTAACCATTAGTATGAAATCTTTTGACATAATCCTTGTTGGTCGAATTTATAAATGTAAAAGATAAGGAAAGTGCTCCACCAAATCCGAGAAAATCTCAACGTGTATGATTTGATTTTGACACACAACACAACACCAAAGCTGAAAAATACTCTATCCATACGTCTTTGTGTATGTATGTATATACGTATACACGTCTAAATATTAAATAATTGCATGGATGTGTATATGTATATATAGTGAAAGACAATTCCATAGAGAGACATTTTACGCTTGAGAATATTGACTAGTTTAAAGTTAAAACAACGAATCCAAAATTTTCATTAATTAACATTTCCTAATAAGATTTTAAAACAAAAAGGGTTATGGTTAATGACTTCTGGACATAATTATGACGGAAAGTTTAGACCCAATTAGGTTTATCGCATTTATTAAGGAAGATAAATAAAAAAACAATCACAAACTTTAATTTATTGGATATATTAATCCTAACTATTTATTGTGTTTTTAGCTTTTTATGGAAAATATCTTTTTACGTAGTTTTGGAAATTTTGAATTAGTTTTCTTATAGGATATCGCTAGATACTATTTTATCAAAATTTATATTTCAATCATGTAAATCAATCAAATTTTTTGGGTTTTTTACTAGTCTCCAAATTTATAAATATCGCATGAAAAAACATTTATCAATTATTTTATGCACATTACACCCATTGACATGTCTTCGGAAGATGTATATATCTAGAGATATAAAGTAATAAACGACAAAATGTAATATATATATTTATATATGTATCGATGTATACATATATTTGTATGTGTCCATCTATCAGACAAGACCCATGTAAACGTTTCCTATCCTTTATACACATATAAAACTGTTAATTCACAACGAAATATTTCTTATGGAGTAAGATTTATTAACATAAAATTCGTGTAAATTGCCAATATAATAACGGATAAACAAAACTAGAATTTGACTCTCATCTCTCTCTCTCTCTCGTGATGACAAATAACCATCAATATTGTTCAGAATTAAATCCTTATTAATTAAATGTATGAATATCTTGGTATATAATATGGATGTAAACATGCGAATTGATACACAACCTCAGGAGATGAGATTTCATTGTAATAAAAACGTGCATCGTATATTCGTGTGTATATATATATATATATATATATGACTAAACTACTTTTCATCTTTTAATACGTCATCAAACGGGTTGATGATATAACACAAAGTTAGAGATTTGTTGGGTTCTGGTTATCTCTTTTCATGATGAAGTTTGTATTTATCCAAAGAGAAAGCAAAAACCCTAACTAAACAATTTCAGTAGCTCAACCCGTAAAATGAGATGTAAAGCATCTGTTTGTCTCGCCCCAAATTCGAATCTCAAATTGAGGAGAATAACGTAATTTCAATCACATAGATTACTCCCTTTTTCAGGATTAGTCTGTGCTTTGGCTCAAGATATTCGGTTACCCAAAAAACAATAAAATTCAACATCGAAAATGTGTTATAATTTTTTGTTTTTATGTTCTCATATTTTGTTTTTCTTTTGGACAAAAATATTCAAAATTGAAAATTTTTATAGTTATAATTCATTTTCATCATTATTGTAATACAAAGATATCGCATCATATCTGGTAAAAAATGTTATAATTATCATTTTGAATGAATATAATTTTTTTAAATCTCGTCGTATATAAATTCGTGTGGTACGCACTGAAAATGTTGCGATAGTCTTTTATGCCATCATCTGTCTTCCGATTAATATCCAAAATAGTTTGATATATTCGTTAAGGCTGCGATTAAAAAAAATCATAGAAAAATTTAAAAAGAAAATGCATGCAAATGGCAAACAACGACGCATTGGATCCTAACTTTGATATATAATCCACGTAATCGACCATATTAAATGAATTTTATTTTCAAAAATGACGAGGAAAAAGACAAAATTGGAAGCGTGGAATGGAGTATTTATGCAATTGGATCGACATGACCTCCATCATTTTTCGACCGTATGAATGTCTGGGCTCTAATTAATTTGGATCCACCATATCCTTGATTTATATATATATATATATATATATATATATATATATAGAAAATATAATATTTTAGCCGACAATTCATATTGCTGTTCTTATCTTTATCCATCTATTGTGTTTGTTTCACATATGATACACGCCATTAATAGGTACCATTAGCTAAATAAATATTTGTACAAGTTTACATAATAATAGAGATTGAACATATCCAGTACGATTGTAATGTAACATCTGACATGGATCGAGAAAAAATGTAAATTTGATATACAACAATAACATAAAAAATAAAAAATATTAATTTGGTTGTATATACATCGAATATCAGTTTTTATTATTTTTATATTAATTAATTTAAATAATTAAATGTCACTTCCTTACATCCGATACTACTAACCTAAAAAATATAACTTATAAATTATCAAATATTATTAGATGATATTTCATCGCAACAAGTAATTAATTGTAATGGAAACTTGTGTAGATATAGTTGTGGGTGTGTATATGTACATGACATATATTAATGTTGGGATCTTTCTATATATATGTATATACTCATATATAGATCATATTCGGTTTCGTAAACATCAATTTTGATGTAGATAAAAAAAATTTCAATATTACAGATCACGGTCACTACGCTTCTCAATGCAGAGATTTGCATAAATTCTATATGATATCATAATTATTAGCCTTAATATTCTATATGAATGTATCATTCCTTATGGTTCGTTGGTTAAGTTTTTTTTATAAAAAAAAAAAAAAAACTGATACGATTCATATGGGTCAGAAGAAAAGAATAGGCCCAAATGTTTTGTGAACATGTTGGCCCAAAATCCATATGCATAAAGCATGTATGAAATAACATTACAATTTTCATATATGTATAGAGATGGATCAAATGATTGAATTCCAAAATATTTTAAAATTATTTTCTGGATTTATACGAATTCCGTATTTGCTTTGGAAATTATTTGTCTACAAATTCATGTATTTATTTGTAATTTTTCCTTTTTTTAGATATCCGACCGTATCCAAAGAAACTAACCATCTATATATATATCTTTAGTGAATTTATGAATGTTGGCGACAACTAATATCATAAAGATACGTTTCTTTTTTCTCATGGGAAATGGAAAAAAAAAAAGAAGAGAGAAAATGATAAGGAATGGTGGCCGGCACCACCACCAAAGGACATAAACCCCGCGTTTGTAGGCTTTGGTGACCCCTCAAGATCCTATGATCTTGGAATGGGCCTCTGGGCATATTGGTTATGCATCACCGCCCACGATGATTCATCTTTATTTATTTATTTATTTATCTTTTTAATTAACGTAAAAATGTCGAAATCGGTTTTACGATAAAAGCTTGCATTTTCGAAAGCCCAAAGCTATATATATATATATATATATATGCATGGTTTATGCCTTAGATGAAAAGGGTTTATGTCAATTTTCTTGTACAAGTAGAATAAGCTATGATTGTGGATTATGATTCATTTTGTATTAAAGTAGCACAAAAAGCAGCTAATTTATGAACAACACCACCACCACCAATAATAATAATAATAATAATAATAATAATAATAATAATAATAATAATAATAATAATATAATTCATCAGAAAAGACACTATACAATTCCATTGATTTATCTGAAATTTGATTTGGTATAAAAAAAATTCGTCCGCAAAAGTTGTACTATGCGTCGTATGCGACATGAAAGTAACGGAATCAAAGCCACTCGACCGACCAATCCAAAGATATGCAACACTAATCGCTGAGATGTCCCATTAAACTATTCGACACGTGACGCTCTGCTATTTGTTGGTTTGACGGTATTGGTTGGTGAGATGGATTAAGGAAAATATATTATTAATAAAAAAGGCCTAAAAGAGGAACATAAAAAATAAAAATAAAAAGAAATATGCCCTGAAAATTCTCTTTTTTTTTGGGGTAAATGAAAATTCTCTCTTTTTGGCAAATAATTTTTTTTCTTATTCGCCCATTATAGAAACTAGAACCATCACCAAGTGAATGCTGATGCAAAGGCCGGAAAAGTTCTCTCTTGACCAATCAGAATACGTAAACTCTATGTGAATACCTCTGTATTCTGCATGCATGCATGTATCTAACCTCAACTTATATATATGTATCATATCTATATATGACAGATGGATTTAGGTTAATTAGTAGCATTGGAATCGCATGATCCACTACTACGAAATTAGGTTTATGAATTCATATAAAATTAATATAATTCGATATTAATTCTAATTGTATATAGCAATGATCAAACAAAATTAGGTCTTCTATCTTTTATAATATTTTTTTTAATCCGTTTCTATCTATATTTCAATTAAACTAATTAAATTATTAATTAATGTCTTATATTTTATAGTATAATTAGTGTCATAATAATAAATAAACTTTTCTAAATCCACTCCGTTTGATTTTAATATATATAAGTTCGATGCGAATAACTCGTAATTTGCAAAGCTACTATCTAATCACGAATTTCATTGATCTGACTTTAATTACATTAACTGTATTAAGTGCACATTGACTGTTCTGTATGGCTTTATTTTTTAGTTAGATTAGGACTACCTAAATTAGGGTTTTTCTTTTGGTCGGATTTGATAGTTAACGGACTGCTGAGACCATGCTTACTTTCACTTGGCCTCTTGGATTGTAGTTGGGATTCGTGACCCATTCAGGTCGATAAATATCAATGGCATGACTTGCAGTAGATACGGATATACGGACCAGGATTTTTTTTTTACCGTCTTTTCTTTGCCCTAAAACCCAATTGACATTTTTTTTTACCATAGATTGTCATAGAAGGGCAAGATCAAACATATATATATATATATATATATATATATATGTGTGTGTGTGTGTGTACGTCTGATAATTCTGTGCATCATTAACCATAGAAGAGTGAGAATGGTTTCATATCCTTGATTATGATCTGGTAATATTAGATCATGAATAATATTACAAGTTGGTTAATTGTAATATTTAGTTCATTATCATTCTATGCATATCATTTTCTAGCAATGTATATATTGTCTGTTAAGGATGATCTATACATTTATAAATTATTTATTTATAGTTTTGACCAGTGTGTTATAGATATTGTAAATAAATAAAAGTTTAAAGTGGAAAAACTTAAAACAAAGGAAGAGTCGCTCACTTGATATTCTCATATGCCAACAAGCATTAGAATTTAATACTATTAGCTACATACATAGGTCAGAAGCTATATTTGTATTATTTTAATTAAGCACATTTTATAATCTATAAGTGATTAAAAGAAATTTAAATAAATATTTACAAAGTTAGTGTGATGTATCAATTGATAAAGTCTCAAACCAAAATTCTGATTCCTTTGGTTAAAAAAAATTGATGCAAAACCAATGCATCCATTTCAACTTGGAATCGGTTCATCTACTTGGAAACCGTTTTAATAAGGCAATTTAATATTATATCACATGCATGATACTGATTATTAATTAATTAATTATTTGATATCGGTTTGACATTATTGCTATTTGGTCGGGGGGAAAAACTGTTCTTAATAGTTATGTGATTCTATGTCTCCGAGGGGTCGATAAATGATATCTAGTCAAATTTTATAGTCATTAGATATTAAATTTTAGTAATACCAATTTTTTTTTAAAAATTATATTATGTGTTTATAGTTGATATTACAAAATCAGTAGTCTTATTAATTTAAATAACCAATTTTATGACTTTGATCTAAATAAACACGATCAACTTAATAGACTATCTATTGCCATGCTGGGATTGTTTGGTTAATTTATTTATAATCTTAATATATTATATTTTTTTGGTAAAGTATGCCCCTTTTGTAACCGCACTAGTTTGTTAAAGTCAATTTGAGAAAGATGATGCATGCACGTAATTTTAATTAATAGAAACTCTATTTTCTATTGTACAAGTTGACAAATTCACACGTACCCACCATGGTTTAAAAAAATATGTACATGCATACGCAAATGTGCAACTAATATATAAAACAATATAAAGAATGCGCTACAATTCGGTGAGCGAAATTATATGGTAAATTAAATGTGAATTTTTTTTAGGGTAAAATAAGAATTTTGTTTTTGCGTAGGTTCTAGTGGTCTTGCTTTATAGAGAGACAAGAAGCATCCACCTTTCCTAAAGCATTGGTTATCCTTCACCTCACATTTACATACGATCCATATTTAATCTATTTATCTTGTTTTGTTTTTAAGTTAAAAGAATTTATCTAAAATCTTGAAATTGAAGAATATACCAATTTAAAGTAATGCAAAGAATTAGTTGTTCTTCCTAAATTCGACTTTTTGTTTTATTATCTTAATTGATGAACAGAATATGAATAAGATATATGAGCATTGTACTCTTTATGATGCTATTACGTTTATGCGGAATTAATCTAAATATAATTTCAACGATAATTTGTGTTACAAATTTAAGGCACATACATATATAGATCCGAGAACAATTCAATAAGGATGATCTTCAAATATTAAGATCATACATATGTATTGTCCCTTAAAAATCTTAAAAGATAAAGCTAAGCCATTACATATATTTTTACTTATGGATGTAAATGGTTAATGAAATATGACCAGAGGAAATAGTAAAATAACATAATAAAATATGAACGGAGGAAATTATAGGATATTGTCAAACAAATATTTGTTTTGTTTTAATTTATTTTTGAAGTTTTTAACGGAAATCAGCTTTTTACTATTCTAATATAGAATACCCATCTCAAAAAAATCCTTGAAAACCATAATAACAAAGCTTTAGCCATAATAAAAGAATGAAAACGGCTTACAAAAATAAATAAAAAATCTATTTTGGTTAAATCAAATGTTTAAACTATAGTTACTATACTATTACTATCACTCCAATGTACTATATTACAAAAAATGTAAAGAATAAGGTTATGATTTTATTATTCCTTGCATTAATTCGGAGTTGATGATGCAGAAACACCGAGACCAATCTAATATCGTAGAATATATATACACAATTTACATTTGTGTAACAAGTTTGCATACTAATAAGGTGATGCTGCACCGATTAACAAATTTAAAAATTATAATTACACCGAACAAAAAATTACAAATAATTTTTAATATTGTTTTTAATCTATATATAGTAGACTCAAGATATTAGTCTAGCTACTGAATATCAATTCAACTACCATGTCATTGATTTGTAACTTGTAGAAAATATCGGCATGGATTCGCAAAATAATAAAGTAATTGATTTCAAATTCATCAACCGAAATAGAGAATAAACAAAGGTTGGGTGAACTTCCAAATTAACAAAAAAAAAAAAGTAAAACAAAGAGAGTGATATATATATCTATATATATGTCTGTGTGTGTGTGTTTGTGATATTTTGGGGTTTAATTAATAAAATAAATAGAAATCGGAGGCCATGCAATGCATGCATGAGACGTGGAATGGCATCAAAACCATGTTCAAAGGGATCTTTGCTTCCATCTTAAGCCACTTTTCTTTCTTTGTGCTCTCTTCTTTTGGCAACTTTTGTCGGTTTTGGTAGCGAATACACTTCTTTCTCTTTTTGTTTAGAAATCGTACACACACATATATTTTGTCCCCTCGTATTTTACGAGTATCTTTGGATATTTGGATAAAAAATTATATTGTAGTGACTAAAATAATTATATTCAATCATCTTATTTCTGTCGAAATTTGGTTTCTTGTTTGAACCAACATGATGGATCGGATCATATTTACTAACATCTGGTTATCACCTCTCACATTTCTTGAAATTTCATTTAGAAAAAACACAGTATATATATATATATACATATCATGGTTTAGGGTTATAAAAAATATATTGGACCATCAAAAAATCATGCTATAAAAAGAAATATTGAATATGTATAGCATCAAAACTCAAATAAAATGAATATACTTAATACTTATGCATGCATTCAGTCGGTACCTACGTGCTTCCTGTATTTTTTTTTTCACATTTAGAAAAATTCTTTAATTTTGTTCAGAATGGCTTTCAAAAGTTCTTAAAATTCATTTTTAAAGTTATAGATTTGAAAATGTAAAATTTAATAAGATTTGAAATTACTGAATTATATTACTTTCCTGTAAAAAAAATAGAGTAAGGTACTAATAGATGTTAGAATTCAAACTATCAAATCATATTTTTAGGTTATGAGACATTTTAGTACTAGTAACCAATAACCATATTTTTAAAAGTTGATAGATTTTTTATTAGAAAAATAATAATGGTTTTATTTATCACCTTTCCGTTCGTATTAGAGAGTACCTTTGGTGAATTTCTGGATTTATCATAAACGGACAGTGTTAAATTTGACCAAAAGATATTTCATTCTACTTTTAAATTCTATTTCTGGAAACATCTTTATCTCAAAACAATTCAATTCAAAATACCATTTTTTTTAATGTGATATTTTTTTTAGATATTCACTCCATCGTTATTAATTTAAGAGTAAATACATTTGTTGGCATGCAATTTAATATCTTCAAGTTCCCATGCATGCACGACTTATAGCTTTAACGAATATCGACCTCTGTTTTGAATAAATGCACCACGTCACTTATTATTATTATTATTATTATTATTATTATTATTATTATTTACCCCCACACAAAAATGACATCCAGCTCGTTCAATTTAATTTTTTGAATAAAATAAAAATCGGCTTCCAAAATGTGCCCTCAATAACGTGCCACGGCACTCTCTGAGTCTCGACCAAGGCATCGATACCATGATTTTCTTAAATCTTATTTTTCGTATGATTTTTTTTTTGGCGATTTTCGTTCCCTGTAAATAACAAGACACACTAACATACGAATATGTGGATCCATATGTAAGCATTTGCGAACAATTGTGCGCTTAAATTCATTCAAATATCATAGGAAAACATTATCTATTTGTTGTTCTCTTTTTCTTCGCAACTTGTAATTATTTTATGATATATATATATATATATATATATATATATATATATATAACAACTACGCTGCAATTTGGCTCACAATCATTCGGACTAACTAATAATATTTTTTTTTATATTTTTTTGATAAAAATATATTTTTTTTTATATTTAGTGAACTAATCTAATTCAAATATCTAGGAATATTACGTTGAAAATTAGCAGCAATTGCTATTTAACAGTTCTATTATTTATCATATATGTTATTTTAATTACAACTCCTCTGCATACTATATGTAGATAAATATAATGTTTTTGATTTTATGTATTGTTGTTAATTATTTCAGGACGAGTAAAAAAACTAAATTATTATATAACAATTTTATCATTTATCATTTTTATATTTTTAAAGATAACTCGGTCATTATGCACAATTTATATATTGATATTATTAATTTTAAAATGAGAAAAATAAATATTTGGCATGTCGGAAAGGTGGTTCGAATCTGACTGACAAAGCATCGTAATATTAAATAGAATTTATTTCTCTACCAGAACTTATACGTGTGTATTTACCAAAAAAACTTATGTGTATATATATATATGATAACCAATTATTTCCAAAAGAGGAAAACGAAAAATATTCGTTATTTTAATAAGTGTAATGTTGTCGTCTCAAGAATAATCAAGATTAACCTGTTTTCTCCAACGTTTATCAAATAATAAATTTTTCATTTCTATTAATCAGTGTCCTTAAGCATTTGGGTGGCTTAATATCTTTTATGTCCACTAAAATATAAAACCTTTGCTATTTTTTTTATATATAATCTAAAGTTGGACACCATTTAGCAAACTCAATTCAGCCTAGGGAATATATATTTTAAATAAGAAATGGCCCGATGGCCATTAATGAATTAAATTTGAATCGATATCGTAATAAGTTTTATGAAAATAACATACACATGACAAGATCAAATTTCAAGGCAGATAGTTCAATTTCCTCCATTTATATATAATAAAACATATCATACATATTCCGTTTAATAAATTTTCATATGATCACTTACGATCTATGTTTTATGATAATCATGTCATTTTGGTTAGAGATGCCATTTTCTTCGAGCATATAATTTTTTTCATAAATATATTTTGAAACTTTGTTGCTTGAATAAAAACCGTGCAATTCGATTTAGTAGATGGACCACCAAACTAAATAAAAGAGTTATAATGGTTTTTATTACATTAGAAATTTCAAATGCTTTCCATTTGAAAGGTGAGTAGAGAGATCCACACCCAAAAAAAATGTTAAAATAATTGTAAAGTTTATACCAAAATGAAAATGGGGAAAAGGGAAAAAGGTTTTAATAATTTTTTTTTAATTTAAAAAGAAAAAAATGGTGGCGTCAGATTGGGACCCACATGGACTTTACCCTCACTACTTATACCCATTAGAGTTGCCTCCATCATCCTCAATTGCCATCAAGCCTCGTTGATTCACAAGAACTTCACGATCACACACAAAAAAAAAAACGAAATTTCGCTGTTTGATCCGTCCTGTCAAAGAGGTTTTCTCTGTTTGTTGTTCGTCTTCATCTAAGCAACCCAGTGGTCTCTCTGCGGGCCTCTGTTGGTTCCTCCATCTGATCGCACAAATTCATCGTCGTCCTCTGTTTCCAGGTACAGTTCTGCAGCTCGATTGATTTCTAAACGTTGAATGGTTTTCGTGAGAGATTTTATTTTTATCCGGTGATTTCCGATTCATCGCGTCGTATAAGGAAATGGGTCGATTGCTGATCAAGTTCGTGTTTCTGGGTTTGCAGGAAACTGGTATTTTTCTTCGCCTCGAAGCGATTTTTTTGTCGTTGATCGTTGTGGAGATGAGTGGTTGTGTGAGTATGAATCTCGGACTTTCTTCCCCATTGAAGATGGAGGGAGAGGGAACAATAGTGAACAAGAAGCACGGCATAGTTTCGATCTTGGGGTCCGATTCAGACAACAGATCGTCACGCGCTTCTTCACTCAGAAGGACGTTATCTGCAGATATGTCGTCAAAGAAGTGGCTTTCACAAAATGGCCTGTCGTCTCCTCCGAAGAAGAATGCATCACAAGAAAGCAGAGGAGGAGGAGGAGGAGGAGGAGAAGACAGTGAAGTGAAGTCGGCCTTTGACATATGGACTTCGATTCAGGAAGAGAAGAAGAAAGAGATAGAGGGTGAGAGAAATGGACAAGTCGATGTGTGGGGCTTGATCTTGTCCGAGAAGAAAAAGGACGTTTGCATGGGAAAGTCGGTTCCTCCTCCTTACGTGCACCCACTTGTGAGAAGATCTAAGAGCTCTTTGAGTGAGAGAAGCCTCGAGATCTGTACTGAGAGTTTGGGTTCGGAGACTGGATCCGAAGGGTTTTCATGGTACAATTTGTCGGAGAAATCGGAGGAAGTTTTAGAAGAGAAAGACGATGTTGGAAACTTCCAGGGATTGCAGAAGGAACCGGAGAAACAAGAGTTCAGAGCATGGAAGCAAGAAGAACCGGTTATGGCTGCGAAGTCTAGTTGCTTGGGGGACAAGAAATCCACTCAGAGGTCTTTCCCTCCTCCAATACAGTCTCTTTCTCGCCAAGACGGTGCTTCCACATACATGAGGACACGCCGTGACAACGGCCGTTTGGTTCTTGAAGCCGTAGAAATCCCTTCCAAGGACAACTTCTGTGCTCAACGCCAAGATGGCCGGCTCGTCCTAACATTTGCCAAGGCAAACCAAAACGTGGACAAGACCGAAGAAATAACGGACGAGATGGAGCAAGAGAAAGAGGAAAACGGGTTCGAGAGTTCTGAAGAAGAAGAAGGAGAAGGACATGATGAGATGGAGATGAGGTTTGCTATGGAGCAAGCACCAAAATTTTCAACTACCCATGGCTTGATCAGTGTTCATAGGTTAGCCCTAATGGTGAACAAACGTATTAGGGCTAACCTATGGTCATCAAAGAATCTCAATGATATCATTAAGCCAAAGGGTAGTGAGAAAGAGGAGGAGGAGGAAGAAGAAGAAAAGCCGGCCGAACTGGAGAAACCAAAGCCTAAATCTCAATCCCTACCACCCCGACCACGACCACGGCCACCAGCCGCCACTACCACCACTTCGTTGAATGTGTATGAATACTATTGGAGGCCTAAGCCCATAAGAATGGGTTCCACTGACGAAAAGAGCGAGGAACAACAATATGTGGTAGTGAGGAGGAATAAGCAGCAAGGGAATGGCGACGAGGTTTTGGTGGTCAATGGGTGCAAAGATCAAAAGAGGTCCCTTTTGTTTTGGGAGCCTTATTGCATTCCCACTTCCTAGACACCAACTGCCACATCTGCCTAATTATTCTCCATACTATCAATCAAAATAAACTATCACCAATTATCATAAACCAATCAACCCATAGTTGACTTATATATATATATATATATATATATAATATTTGTATTCTAAATGTGTAATTTTTTTCTCCCCTTGTGTTTTTCCACTTACTCGTGTGGAGTTTGTGTAGCAAAACCAAAATAAAAGAACAAGAGAGAGAGAGAGGGGGTGAGAGATTTTTACTTGTAGAGAGAGAACAAAAACAAAAGAAAAGGAAAGACTTATATTTACAAATGTATTACTATAATGTTCTCTAATAAATAAACATGTTGAATTTTCTATGATGGCTTTTTTTTTAACTTTATTTTGGGGGATATTATAATTA
Organism: Tarenaya hassleriana; assembly: GCF_000463585.1. Classification (NCBI taxonomy): domain Eukaryota; kingdom Viridiplantae; phylum Streptophyta; class Magnoliopsida; order Brassicales; family Cleomaceae; genus Tarenaya; species Tarenaya hassleriana. The sequence goes on along the minus strand of NW_010969548.1, from coordinate 580,506 downwards.
TTTATAGGTTTGGAAATGAATTTGAGCCGATGGGAAAAGAGAGAAAAGTTCAAATGACGTAATTTTTGGGGAAATCATGATCATTATGAACTTTATATTATGTTTTTTTTTTGTTAAAAAGAACTTTATATTATGTTTGGTGAGTTGATATTATCTTTGATGTTTTTCATAATATATATATATATATATATATACAAATCATGATTAATTTTTTTAGGTGTAAAGTATAAAACACTAAAACAGATTTTGTCTGCGGTTTCACTAATCTCTTTGCAAAAGACTTCATTTTCCACCTCCATTTGTTTTCAAAAGATAAAACAAAGGAGAAGAAGCCTTTTGCCTTTTACTCAAAAAAGTTATAAACTATTAACATGCTGTCGGATATTTTTTTTGAAAAAAAAAAAGTTGTCGAAACAAAAATCTTAATTGCTTGAATTTGTATTTTTTAATTTTCTATTCAGACTATCTTTTGAACTCCTTTTAATTTCTTTTAGTTTGGTCATTTTTGTGCAAGTAAGACTGCCAATTTAAAATATAGCTTAGATTTAAATACAACTTTTTTTTTCAAGAAGTATCCAACATATCATTAGATTAAGATTTACTAATAATGCTAATATAGGTTGAAAAAATGGTCCTAATATAAAGATATAAATATCTCTCCCTATAATATCTTGTTAGCTCCAATAACATTATAGTTAAAAGTAGCAGTTTTTATAATTGTAAAAAATGGTATTTTTTTAATATTATTTTAAGAAGTGAATTTCTTTCACAAGCGAACCCTAAGTGCATTAAACCCTAACCCTTGGGGTGTAGTGATTCAATTAGACAATGATGTTTAATACCAAATCGAACAAGAATGAGCTGAAACCATTACATGGATGCCCACTATACTAATATGAAGCTATGAGGTATAAAAAGCCCATTTTGGCTCCAATAGCTTAATCTCATGAAATGTTATGGGCCCAAATAACAACTAAATTGGCAAATGAATAAATTTTATTTTTGTATATCCAAACAAGGAATTACATTTTTTTTTTTTAAAACACTAAGCACAGCAAAAAAAAAAAAAGGTATACACAACAATACAGAAGAATAAAAAAACATATTGAGTTCTGAATCTTCTAAGATTAACAAAACCAATTTTCTAAATGTATTAAATAATTTTTCTTTGTTACTACATAAACATGATTCTATAATAGAGATACACAAAGCACATCCAATGGCAAAAACTAACAAGTTAAAAATGAAGAACCTCACAATCCATCTTTTGGAAATATATCTTATTGGATTTCAGAAAACTATATCCAAATATAATTCGTTCACAATTATGTTAAATTTTTTTTTATATAGTGTAAACATTATAATATATTTTTTATTTAGTTTTCATTTTGATCCTAATATAAGAAAGTAGATCACCTCCCACTCGGGTTTTATCGTATTTTGATGACAAAAATTTTTAAGTTACAAGACCAACTATAGGTAACTGATCTCGCACACAGACAACCAAAAATGACATAAAACGATTGTGAAAAAAAAAATGTTTTTTTTTTCTCTTTCCCTAAGCAGAATTATTATGCAAGGGAAGAAGGTTCCCTCACCTGGTCTTATGGGACTTGGCCAGTTTCTTCTTCCTCTTCTTGAGAGCCTTTGGGATCTTGTTCTTCCTCGCTTCTCTCTTCTCTTCTTTCACTTTCTTCTTGTTCTCCTTCCTCGCAGCTTTCTTGTCCACAGGACCCACCCCTCCTTCCTCTTCTTCAGAGTCACCCTCTTCAGAATCAGAACCTTCCTCAGAATCAGCATCGTCTCTCGAACCCTCTGGATCGTCGAGAGGATCCTGTGGTCCTTGAAGCGGCTGTTCCTCTGTATGTGAGGTTACGGGCTGTGAAACTTTAGGTAGAGCATCCTTGAGGCCGGTGATGGTTTTGTACAGAATATCGCCCGTGTCCTTTCCGTTCTTTAACTTCATCACTTCCTCTTCTGCCTTCTCGACAGCATGTAGAGTTTTCGGGATGTATGACTGATGAAATATAAAGCATGACAACGCATTAGAAAAAAAAAAAAACACGAGGAGTTCCTTTGTAGAAACCAGATTTCGGGTTCGCACCAATTCCTCTGCAGAAACTAGATTTCGAGTTAATCACCGATTCACTTGTCAGAAACTAAGTGCTGTTGTTTTGAGGCACATACCGCGACTTTCACCTTCTCTAATTAAGACTGAATTCCTTACAAGGACTAAGACTAACTTGTTCGTTTCACAATAATTCAAGATTCCATTTCTACTAACTAAAAACCATGTTGAGAGATTCATGTAAGCCTACATATAAAACTATGTTCAATGAGAAAGAAAGAAAAAAACTAGGGCAGATATAGAAAAGTAGTACCAACGATAGAAAGCTGAAATTTTGAAGAGGGTTAGCATAATACTGAAATGCTCAACGCGTAACTAAACTAACCTGTCTGAATACCGAGTCCGCAATTTCATCCTCCATAGATATGTCTCCCCGCTCCATGATTCTGCGTTGGACCTGAATATTAGAATTCATTAGGAGGACAAGCAGATCATCAGATACACGTCACTAGTTGTAACTTTCCCAATCAAAGCTTTACAATTTCATCTGGATTTCAAGAAGCAGGTTGAAAAACAAGTGATTAAAGATGTCACATACCACACGGGTTCAGAGCTATCAATTTCCGCAAGCTATACGAGCTATGGAGGAGAGTATACGGGGAAAAAATACGAAAGGATTCAAAATCAAGAAGATTACTTCTATGGTTTTCCATGAAAACTAGACCCTTGTTTCTGATAGAAAATATTATTAGGACTATGTTCAATACCAAATGTATCCTCTGAAGAAATTCAAACAATTAGGCATTACGCAACACAATACCTCTTCCAAATAGCTGTCAACTGTGTCTTCCGTAATTGTCGGGTCGACTATGAAGTCAAATAACTCGCGTATCGTCATGACAGCAACACCATGTTTCTTGAAAAAATCCTACAAGTAAAATGGCGATGAATTTTCCCATCAGCACTATATTCACCGATCAGTCTACCAAAAACACAAGTTGAAAGAACTTGCATTGGCACTTACCGAGACATGGACACAATCTTCCTTCAGGAAATCAAGGGCATGAGGATGGTCGAGATCGACAGATTGAGAAACGTCGATTATATAAAGGTGTCCCTAACAAAATTTAAGAAAATATCATTCATTAAACCACATACATTTCCGTTCTCTAGCTTTTCTGCAACTGTTTTCTTCTGGTTGTTTGTAAAGGTATGCCAAAATGATTCCGCGGAAAGGTATGCCAAAATGAGAAAGAGCATGAAAAAGGTAATCAAGGTGAATTCTCCATGAAATACAAAAACCCACCTCGAAATAGAGTATGTTATATTCACTGAGATCTCCGTGCACCAACTTACACTTCTGATATAATGTACGCATCGAGATTATCAACTGAAAAAGGAAAATCAAATGAAAAGCTGACAGTGAAATTACAATTTTATCAGGCAATGAGACAATAATATATAGTACAAGGAAATCAAGACATTTTTACAACTAAAACTAGCATTAGACCACGAAAAATAACTTCTCACGAACCTCTAAATAACACTCACGCAACTTGTCCAGAGATAATGCAGCATCCTTAAGACGTGGTGCAGCCCAACCGTTCTTACCTGTAACAGACAGCAAAGACAAAAACAGTGTCAGTCGAGCTATGTCAGCCCAACCATCATTTCATCTTCATTGATGCAACTCATCAAGAGGAACAAGACCAGAAGCAAAGGCACGGAAAGTGAGATCTAAGATTTCTCATTCTTTCTTCATGAAAAGCGAAACCTGAGATTACTCTGTCTTTCTTCTAAAAAAAGAAAGTAATCTGTGGAAGTAACTGAATAGTGAACAATAAAGAGTAGCATTGGCCACCTGAGGAAAAATTTAGACGAAAACAGGAAAAAAAAAAAAAGGAACACGAAAAGATGACAATGAAAACAGAAGGGCGAACCTATAAATTCCATGACTAGAACATGAAGTCGTAGAAGCAAAGGAGTTGGACACCTAATTCCTGCAGCATGAAGCCTGCCAATGAAACAATATACGTCAAAAAAACTAAGGAGTTATATTATTTCCCGCATAAATCGAACATGCAAGTCTTTCACCACTGTCCTGCTCATTGAGAATATATCAACATATACTATGCTCACATATTCTATCTTTATTTTTTTTTCATCCAGTGCACATCAACCATGAATCATAATGCACTACCTCCTAAGATTTCTGTTTTCTTTTTCAGCCCATGTCTTCACCATCTTCCGTGGATTATGTCGGCAGTATCCATATCTAAAACGGTAATCACCCTGTACATATCGATCCCGATCCCTGTACACAAGGTTGAAAAGCGATTATACAAGCCAGAGAATAAATATAGTCAAAGGCCTCAAACAGAAAATCAAACAAAGAAATCTCTTGGTTCCATGTGTATATCGGAAGAAACGGCATGTTACAACAAAGTAACATCATCCTAATAATGAGCATTAAATCTACTCTGAAAAAGGGAAGAGGTTCTACATGCATCTCAACAAAACCAAGACAAAGATTCAGTTGCCTTACTGAACTAAACCACGTAGCACTACATATACTGGTTCAACCAAGCAAATAACTTAAGTTATCTAGTTCCTGTAATACACCACTAAGACTACGCTTTTCCAATGCTATTCGGTTCAAGAAAAACATGGGAGGAATTACAGTAAGCAGCTTCTGTTCCGTCTTGGAAGTAAATCGAAAGAATAGAGTTTGGAGCAAAACAATGCAAGCCTAGTCTAGCCTTAAAAAAGGATGAAAGACTAATATAAGGATGTAAGGAGAGCAAAGCATTGGAGAAGAAAGGGTTTTTTCCGCGATGAGCATGCATTCTAGAAGAAACTCACTTGAAAACCAGAACGGATGTCTTGTACACTTTTATTGCGAGTTCCTGACCGTCAGATTTTGTGGCATGATAAACATTTGCCTGAAAAACAATAGAAGGGTACATTATCATCCTGAAGTATTGATTAAATGGATGTGCCTCAATTAAATTAGGCATGACTAAACGAAGCACGGAAGCTGAAAACACGACGCACTTCTTTTCCTGTGGAGATACAGCCATTGATATCGTTGAACACACCGCGATTAAGCATCCTAAACAAAACCATCCGGGTCCTCGGGTCAAGAGCCTGGAACAAAGAAAAAACATGAGTACATTGCCAAAAAGTCTATGACTTGAAGATAAACCGGCACAGTTTCACCTGTTCAACAGTTGCCCGGTCCGCCTTATCGACAGATCTGCTTTTACCGATTTCTGTTTCCCTGAGGCTATCACGTATAGCAGTTGTCACAGAATTAGACATTCCAACTTTCATCCTTGCTTCCCAACTCTGCATCCACAATTCACTCGTACAATGACTCAAAATACCAAAAGAAACTTCTTCAAATTGCAATCTTGCACTTAAAAGAGATCAAACACGGGAAAGGATAAGCTCCCCGTACCAACTACATGAAGTCCAAAACCCTAATTGAAAACCGAGAAAACCCACGAACGAATTATATGACGAAATCTAAAAACCATAAACCCTAATAAAACAACAAAGCTTAACGCCATACGAGAACACAACCAAAATTGAAAAATAAACAGGAAAATTAAGAATCTTTCACCTCCAAGGGCGAAGCACAGATGTGATGGGCGAGCTTCTGGGCCTTATTCGAGAGAGGTTGAAGAGCAGAGGAATTAGGGCGGGCACCATGGCCACCGTGGGCATTGGGTCGGCGCGCGTGAAGAGTGAAGGAACCATCGACGACCTCGTCTTCGTCCCTGGCGTCTAGCCAGTCCAAAGCTTCTCCGATGTCGGAATCTGACGAGACATCTTCGTCATCCCAATCCTCAGTCTCGTCTCTATTGATGTCCGGCGTGTGTCGGTCTCCGATACGCAAGGCATTACCGTTGTCTAAATCAGACATAACTGAGATTCGCGAGAGAGATGATGAGGGTGACTAGAGGCGGGCCAAGACCGAAACGGCGAAGCTGCGACGGCGAGAGGAGAGATCGGAGATTCGGTGGAGGAGAGGAGGAGAGTAGGTTGTCTGAAACCGAAGTAACCTTAGGTTTTTATACTTGTCCTCGTACCCTTTTCCAACCCAAATAATTTCGGTTTTTCTTTTTATTCAAAACCCGAACGAATCTTATGTGAGCCAGATAATTGAATCGAGTATTCAAATTTCGAATTTTTCTAACCTAATTTTAATAGAATAATCATTTAAAATTTAGAAGAAACATTTAAAACAAATGTATATAATTGAAATAAAATACGTCAACATACATTAATAAAAATTCTAATATATTCATTTTTATTTATACACAATATTATTGACGATTTTATTTTCAATAAATTAACAATAATTTTTATTTTACTAAAAAGAAAATTTGAATAGGTAAAATAAAAATTTTAACTATAACATAAAAATAATTTATCTAAAATATTTTAAAATAAAAGAATCGATAATTTAATTAAATAAAATTTCAAATTATAGAAAAATATATTATCTGTAAAAAGATTCTAAATTAAAACACAAAATTCTTGGTAATATAATACTTCTTTTAATAAAAAATAGTAAACAATTAAACCTGATTTTAGTCATTTGTACGGTATATATAATATTATTTTTTCGAAATATTCTTTTATATTTTATAATTTTTTTAGATTTAATTACATATATTGATGAAAGAATTATAAACCCGAATTTGGTAACTAGAAAGTTTTCCGTACCTTTGATCTGCTACATCTTCCACGGTCCACAAACAACATGTGTGCTACAATTATCAGATAGTTGTGCACCCCTTCTCTAATCTGCGGCTCGAACATAGGATCTGGGACACGAGTAACCCACCATCTCTCACAAGCTACACCACTCGGCTACGGTTTTCTAGTAACCCGAATAATTTTTATTTTTAATTAAATGAAATTTATAGTTCTTTTTATAATCGATTCAAAATTTAAAAGATGAATTTAAAGATTTTTAATATATGGAAATAATGCACAATACTGTAGGAGGTTGAAAAAAAATATGATCAAAGTTTCTAATTGAACGATAATAATACCGTAAATAACAAACTTAATTTTAGAAGTAAGAACAAAACATAGGAAAAATTGATTTCAGACCGTAAGCCACATAGTTTTCTGACAACATTCAACGTTGCAGTTCTTGGATTGATCGCAACTTCAACTCGCTTGAGAAACTTGGTCTGGTATGATTCTTGGTCTTGGTCGCGTGTTGATATTTATACGTACGCATATGATTTCGTACCATTGATGCATCAAAGCTCCTGGAGATGGCTACCCGAAATCTCGAGGAATTGAAGGTTGATACAAATTTCCAGGTAGTGATAACATTTTTTGCCTTTATAATTTTTCAAAGTTTATAATATATTTCCTGGATTAATAACTAACTTTTCACAGATGAAGCAGCTTCTTCATAATATTGACGCTACTATATATATATGCCAAATAAGTGGTTCATTAGATTTAGCAAAGATGAATCATAAAGCAACATAAAATTTGAATGACTAGTCAGTACTCGTAACTATATATATATATATATTCCATATCTGACATTTGATTATATCTATATATACTCCTGAAACCATAAACAAGTAGTAGGGTCATATATATAAAGATCTACTAGTTAATGTTATGGATGTCTGAAAACGGAGCAAACTGCAGGAGAGGAGGAGTTTGAGTCTGTGTCCGAAACTGAGGATGTTGTGGATTGAACATCAGATGGTTGTTGTTCATGTATCCTTGCGGCACAAGTAAACCAGAGTTCGTCCATTCCATTTCCATATTCATGCCTCTGCTTTCACCTCCCATCCCCGTTTCTGAAAACCCTAAACCGTTGCAAGGCCAGCCTCCGCTCCCACCGCCATTCGCCATTAGATTTTGCTGAATCATCCTCCTCCTCTCTGGAACCATGGCCCCGTTAAAACCTGGATTGCAGTACGCGTATTGCAGAGAGTTATTGTATCCGTTTTCTGAAAACGCATTCCAATCCAACATCGCTGCCGCATTCTGTTCATCCATACCAAACCTAGAAAATCTAGGGTTTACGGGAAAATTCACGGACTGGGTCTGTCCAAGAATCGGCTGACAAGAACTACTGATTTGGGCATCGTCGATCTTCTTGTTAGCCGCGGCCTTGTGTTTCTCCGATTCAATAAACCTAAGCCTCTGTTTCAGACATAATATATTTCTCTCCAAGAGACCACCCAACTCCGACAACCGATCAGGAGAGAGCCCATCAACCCTAGTCCCCAGATCCATGGAATCGCGACCATGATTGTGCTCAATCTTGTCAAGAAAGGAGGAAAGATTCAAGCTTCTCTTGCGTCTGAGGGTGTCGTCGAGCGATCTGTACTTGAAGGCAATGTCCCTAACCTTGTCGATGTCTTGGGGCCACGTCTGAAGAGATTCATCGGGGCCATAACATATGACACAGACATCGACTCCGCACAGAGTGGAGAGTTCCTGAGCTTTCTTGATGACAGTTGACTGCCTTCTTCTAAATACTGAATTATGTTGAGAAAGTTTCTTGTCGGAGGAAGAAGACGAAGAAACCATTGTTGCGTTATCTCGTCTGTGCTTCCGAGGTAAATACAATACAAAATATCATATATATATACACACATACGTTGCGGTCTTCTCTCTCTTAATCAACGCGGCGAGTATCTTGATAGATTTTATTTTCCATTTCTTTTTTTGTTAAATTTTATTTTCCATTTCTTTAAATTTCCATTTCTATTTCTTTTAAGGTCAACCGTGTATTTACATTTTTTTAAGTATTTTTTTTTATGGAAACAATATGAAGCTTCTTTTAATGTTTTTTTTTTAAATCTTTCTTTTTCCTTTGAGTTTTTTTTTTCTCATTAAACTATAAGAAAACAACATAAATTGATGATATAAAAGATTTCGAGATTTCCTGAAGCTTTCATACATTTTTTTTAACGAAATAAAATCCTTTGTAGCTGAAACAAATGGAAAAGGTTCTCCTCATTTTCTTAGATGGTCATATAATACAGTACTTTCCAATGAATTTGCAGCTGAAACAAATGGAGATTGCGATAAAGGATACAAAACCAAACCAACCATTTGATCCAAAAACCCTCTGCCCATGGTTAAAAAAAACAGTTAAATTCGTTGATGTTTTCTACCCAAAAAAGTTTACCACTTTCTAGCCGGATTTCAAGTTAACAAATTTCAACCTCTACTGAAATCTCATGAACACTCAGCACAAGGAAGAAAAGAAAGAATGCTTATGATCACAACCCAAATCCTCCCATGTTAGCTGAAACTACTGCTAATGTTGATTGCGCCATCAAACCCCAACGCTGTAATGCAAAATATGATGGTGTCAGTAGCAATTCCACTGCACAAATCTCCAAAAGTCTGAAATATCTTCTTGGGTCTTGACGAAGATAGAGGTAGAAGATAAAAGGCTCACCTTCTGATGGGTCCCTCACAGAATATGAAAAAAGGAACCCATGTCATTAAGAAATTGGAGATTGCCCACGAGAGTGGTAGTTTTCTTTGTTCTTGGATTGTATTTCAAGACCCTCCATTGTCTTCTCCGGAGAAATTAATGGTAATAGCATGAAGTTCCTGAAATAAGCCAACATTTTTCAGGATACTCAAGGACTACATAATCAATCGTTCTTAGGTCAGGAAACAAAGTTAATAAGTAATAAATCTAGCATATGAAGTTCATAGAAATATCTTCTAAGAGCATCCATCACAAGACGACAAAATTCAACATCAAGCCTCCAAAAGTTTGGCAGACTATCTATTGTATTGTCACGTCTTAAGATAAGATAATACCTTTCTACTACTTTTCTCCTCGGCAAGGATTACAAACGCATACTGACAGGAGGCTAAACACGATAAGCTTCAGTAAGAACAGAGAAATCTAGATTCAGAGACATACACTGAAAACGGATTAATCAATCTATTGATATCTTTTACGGTTAAACAATAAACTGAGGAAAAGAAGAATAATCTGATGATAAAAATTTTCTTTAACAAGCTTCATCATAAATCTCAAGTTTCAGAAACTCAGATTCATTCCCTTCAGTAGCTCAAGAAAACAGGGAACAAAGTAACACACACTTGAAGAAAACATACCTCCATTGGTATACAGAGCTGCTGTCGGTAAAGTAAAAATTTCATTCATCATCCACGTCAAGATCATCGGTAAACCTCGACGCCACACCATCGACCTCCGCCATTTTGGGAAGTTCACCTCTTTCAGACACTGCTCTCAAGTTTCATCAGCCCTGAAATAAGCATCCGCAATGTACAAATCCCTTGTTTTCTTATCAAACCGAAGACCAAGACGTCGATCAGATGTGCTCATTCTTCAAGCAAGGCATGGGTTGCATTGTTCTGACCGGAATTATAAAGATCTAGAGTGTAAGAGACAAACAAACCCCAGTTTTCAAGACCCACCATTGAAGAATCACTCACATAGATATCTGAATTTCAAAAAATAGCAGTAAACATAAGAGGCATCATACATGTTCCATATACGAATCTAACAGAACAAAGTGTTCCAGAAAAAGGGTTTCCACAGAAATTGCTCAAATCGAATAGAGTGATACCATTAATCTACAAGCAAAACAATCGAATCACACATTTAAGCATTGAATCGCATATTGTATGCAACCAATAACAACACTACAACAACTCTAGATCACATTATCAATTCCAAATCTCAAAGCCATAATCCTACAAATAAGCTCTCTAGCTTCACCAAATGATCACCTTATTTCCCATGATTCCCACTTTGGAAAGATGAGAAACACTGATTTCTTATCCAACAACGAAATCCCTTCTCCAGAATCCGATTTCCTCACGAAACCCAGAACACAAAACGACTAAAATTCAAAATTCAAACTCTAAAATCGTTTTTACCAAAAAAATTCAAACTCTAAAGAAACTCACCGGTTCCTCGAAATCAGTGAACCGGTGACAATCCAAGAACAGAACACAGTCGTCGTCGACGCCGGTGTATGGAGGACGACCGAACGGATCAAAAGCGATGCTCTCGGGACCCTGAACTTCGTTGAAAACCCTAATATCCGATCTCTAAAGCAGATTCTCAGGGTCTCCCTCCTAAGGAAGCACGGATAATGGCGGCATATTAACCTAGTAGGCGTGGAACTCGGGGAACTGGGCAAAGCCGTCGTAGATGACGACACAGAGGAAATTTATTCGTCAAGTCGCTCTATTGCATGACACTTCTCCGCGTAAATTTCAAACTCCACTAAGATTTTTAAGATATGAATAGTTTTTTTTTAATTTTCTACTTTTATTTTATTTTTCTTATTTTAGGATCCATTACTGTTAATCCGCAATATGTGGCTCTTGATTATATTATTCACTATATAAAGATTTTAAGTATATATTATAAATAAGGGAGGAGAACATATTTCTTACAATATATGGACAAACTTCATCTTTCCATTTCCACACATTAATTGCATCCGCCATAGTTTCCAAGTCGTTTTTTATTTTTTTATTTTGCAATTGTAGACATATAAATGAGTATATTTTTTTTTTAAATCATTTGGTTATTATATTTTTTATTGAGAAAATTCCAAATAAATATTTACTATATAGAGATTTAATTACATATTAAAAAGTTAATAAAAACAGTCTATACACGTCGACGCATGTAGATTAATAGTATAGTTAGCAATTAGTTAAAACTATTTAAATAAATCCGTATAAATGATTTAATTTTTTATTATAGCCTTTAAAAAAACAAACAAACTAATACCCTTTGTTTTTCTCAAGTCAATAACCGATTCAAACATCCCACGCTTAAACTCCACGAGGATAATGGACATTTATACACATATCTACTCATGTTAATAGATCCGTTTAAAACGTGGAAACTTTCAATAATTAATTCGACTAGCTTCTTTAATTTATGCATGCATACACACACACACACACACATATATATATATATATATATATA
>NW_010969548.1:564788-568365 GCF_000463585.1 Tarenaya hassleriana | reverse complement strand
TATATATATATATATATATATATATATATATATATAGTAGTGGGAGCTTTCTATCGATCACTTGTTCTTTTGCAGCACATTCATCAAATAATTATGGATATTCACTAATACGCCGGCGGCCATGGCAGCGGCACTTGAATTCTTGATTTGGCTTATAAACAAAAATGTTGGCAAGTAACCAAATGAAAAAGTTTCAAATTCGATCATTAGCAATGAATATTGAACTAATCTATTCGTTAGACAGAAACCACTAATACTATCTCGAATTCCAAAAATTAAATATATTTTAAACAAATATGACATTGCAAAATCCAAACTAAAGCTCATGTTGTTGTTTTTTTTAATCACAACCAAATTTTGTTTTTGGAACAATTATATATAATAAAAAAAAAAGAGAGTAAAAAGAGAATGTGTATGAGAATTAAATAATTTTTTTTTTAAAAAAAGGAAAGAGAAAGATGAGAGAATGTCATCAAGCCCAAGACATTCCAAAGACACAGTGCATTAATGTCTTCACCTCGGCCTCTTCAGAAACCTATGATGCTTATTCATCCTTCTCCTCTCTCCACTCATTCTCTTTATCATCACTCTCTCACTCATATATACACACACACACACATATGTGTGTGTGTATATATTAGATGGTCCTTCTCTCGTTTATTGGACATAAGTATTATTTAATCAACGTTTTTTTTCAACATATGGCTGTAAAATAAGCATTAAATCCCCCCACGCGACTTTGCTGATATAAAAAAATTTCTGTATTTTTTTATTATTATGAGAATGATATAAACATACCTGAAAAAGCAGAAATATATTTGGTGAATAAAATGTGTCCTAATGGTTAATTTAATCTCATAAAATGCATACAAATAATTTCCACATAGTTGTTATCCTTTTAAGAAACATACAATCCTCACGTCTGGTGAACCCAAAAAAAAAACCCATCATGTATCTTTTTGTACGTATTTTATATCAAGAATTGTCTGAGATTCGTATACATATAATCAATTTACAGACATTGCTAAAATGAGATTATTGGTTTAATTTAAAAGATCGAACAATATGGGACTGTAAAAAGAGATAGCATACAAAATATGGGAATATAGCTCAGAAGATGTAATAAAAACTATAATGCCTTCTTTATTAATTATCATATACACAATCACATATATATATTTAAATATTTCATTAATATACCGCGCCCTCTAACCTTAACTGAAATAAACCAAAGTTTCTCCACATTTCCATTTTAAATGAAAATTTCCAGCTATTACTTGCAATTAATGTGTTGTCTGCTCAATTATATTCTTTTCATTTTATTAACCTTTTGCAAGACTTTCCTACTAAATTTATCACTTCTTTGTTTGATAAAGAAAAAAAAATCTCTTGTTCGCTAACACAAATTATTTGAAATATTTATCTTCTTTTTTTTTGTTTCACCATACATATTCATATCTATTTCAGTTTTAAAATTGTTTTTTATCTGATGAATTTATATATATATTTATTACCTTCCAAATTATTTCGGTGTAATCAAGATATTGTGATCATTCTAAAAAGAAAAAAAAATGTGTATAGAAAGATAAATAACCTAGTAGAATTAAAACATCAGATATTTTTATTACATAAAAAATTTAAAAACTACATTTCAGTTATTTATCTGCAATACTCTTGGAACTTTCCACTTAATTTCTCTTCTCCACATAAATCATTTTCTCATCTTTTTTTTTTTTTTCATTCTCCCCACAAAGCATCCGAACCGTCGTTTCAGCACTCAAATGCAATGTGAAAACATTAGACCTATATGACTAATTAAAGGCAGTGGACTTTTATAACATATACTTAGTAAAACCATCAATTTCGACCGTCTCATGAGATTTACCAATTAAAAATATTAAAAAAATAGAACTACAAAAAAAAAACAATGAACAAAACTAGTTTAATTCTCTTCGTTTTAGTGTATTTACTAATAAATGTGTTAATAAAATACACATATTAATCCAAAAAAAACAAAAAAGAACCTTGTAGTTTAGTCCCCACTCGTCTCTCTCTCCCTCTCCAAACCGACCAGATTAGTCTTTTCAGATTTTTTGTACATTTCCTCCCCACCATATCTCTCTCCATACTCTCTCTCTCTCTATTTAACTTTGCCTTGTTCTCTCTCTCTCTCTTGTTCTTCCTCTTCTATGTTTCTCTCTTTAATTCCCCAGAAATGAAATTCCCTTCTTTGCTCTAAAGGGTATATCTATATATATAACCACAAAAATCTCAGAGAAAGAGCAAAAAATTACTGAAAGAAACGCAGAAAATGTCGCTGGACTTGTCATCTGAGCGTGTTTGCTATGTCAGCTGCAACTTCTGCAATACCATTTTAGCGGTATATACATCTCTCTCCTTAGATTCGATTTATGTCTATTTCTTTTGAAAGAAAAAAAAAGATAATTCCAATCCGATCGGAGAGAACAACATGAACACTTTTTTAATGAAGTCTCAGGGAGAACAACCTGAAAAGGAAATGAAAAGAAGCTAATGAGAAAAATAGGGTTCTTGACTTAATTCCTTATGAAATCATGACTCACCCATCACAGATCAAGGGATCACTTTTGCTGTCACTCCAAATAATTTCTCCAAAATTCAAATTTTTATTGCTCTTTTTCCATATTTTATGGTGAATTTGGATCTGGGTTTTGCTTCCTTTTTGTTTCTTTTTTATTTTTGTCCTTTTAAATCTGGTAATTGTTGAAGATAATGGAAGAAAATAAAGAAAACCCTAATTTTGTTTTCCTTTTTCTTTTATGGGACCTCTTTGCCTTTGCGTTGTTCGAGCTCCCCGAACAAGCAAAATAAGTTTGGTAACAGAACAAATAATTCACTGCTCAAACAAAGTAAACTCGGAGGAAACAGCTTCAGATTTAGGGCATTAGGGCTACATGTAGGTTTAGGTCTAAAATCATGCCCTCCTTTCCCTATATATCTCACATTATGTTTTTCTTTCTTTTTTTGTTGGGCTTATCTCTTTCCTTGTTTTGCAACATCCTCTGAGCAAAGGATTTTTTTTTAATATATTTTATTTATTTGTTGTTAGTATATACTTATTTCTTTAAATTTCATTGCCATTAATATTTCCTTGTAAAACAAATTGCTAGGTAGAGTATTAATATCACGCATAACCATGTGATGCAAGCGATGCCGGTTGACTTCACAATATCTTTCTAACTTTCACAAAATCGTTCTTTCAACCCTTTGTGGTATCCGAGATTTTACCCAAAGTATTTTACGATGTGTTTATATATATATATATATATATATATATATATATATATATGTATGTAGGATGTATATATGTATGCATGTATATTCACGAGCGTGGTCCCTAAACATTGTTTACATTAAATGATAAGCCATAGTTTCAAATTTTCGGTAAACACTGAAAATCATTAATTTGTAAGCAATAATTGTCCCCAAAGAATCAAATCTTCACACGCATATATGTGTACACACACATATATAACATATATGTGGGTATATATTAGCATGTATATGGTGTGATTTTTTTTTTGGGGGGGGGGGGGGG
>NW_010969548.1:518174-564737 GCF_000463585.1 Tarenaya hassleriana | reverse complement strand
TTTTTTGGGGGGGGGGGGGGGATGAATCTCACTTGGGACAACTATTAAACCACTCAATATTCTCTGAAGTCTTCTTGCACAAATTTGGGTTTGTATTTTTGTGGAAAGTACAAGAGAATTGTTCAGCCCAATTTGAGCAACTTCTTCTGGATCTTATACATGTCACACACTATATACAAAAAAAATTAAAATACAAAGATGTACCTACATATGTTATAATGCATGTGTATATTATATATATATGTGTGTGAATGTATATATTTGTGGACTTTAGTGATGGGTTCAAAGTGAAGTCGTTTTCTTTTATGACTGTGTTTCTGCATCATCTTCTTCCCCTCCTCTCTTTTATCATTGTTGCCTTGAGGGTTGTGTCAGGCATGGAAGTCGTCAGAAACCCACCAAAGAGAAAGAGACCTGAGAGAACCTCTCTTTAGTACTTAGCCACTTTTCCTCTTACGTAAATATATACCCTAATACCTTAATTAATTTGTTCATACGCATATATATATATATATATATATAACATAAACTTATATTACTTGCATCTTTCTCCATTTCAAAATTAATCAACCGACAATCATAAGATAAAGGAACAAAATGCTTGATGGTAAATAACTAACTAGAATGTGTTAATATATAGAGTATAATTGATATATTTGGACATGAAAACCTGGTGTAGGTGATCATATTACCTCATAAACTATGAGTAGCCATCACATATATAATAAGTTTTGACAATGTATTTCGTATGCATATCCTATCTTTCAAATAGCCAAATCTTTTCCATGTTAATAAAACGTCGTCTATGTTGTTCATATTTGGTCATAGCCTATCCACGATGTTTTCCTGTTATAGGGCTTGAGATCTTACAAAACCAAGTGATACTTGTGCATTTAATTAGCCTTTTATAATGATTAAACAAACTTTGGGGATCTTTCATATATATATATATATATATCATATATCATATCAGGTCAATGTGCCATATGCAAGTTTATTCACAATTGTGACGGTGAGATGTGGCCATTGCACAAATTTGCTGTCTCTCAACATGGGGGCTTCACTTCATCAAATTTCACCTCCTGTTCACCAAGATCTTCAGGTAATGTAACATTAACGTGTATACAAATGTAAAATTAAAATTTTATTAATTCATTTTGACTTTTATCTCAGTGTTTTGCCTGGTTACATCGGAAATTTTGGATTATATCCGCTTGTTATATACCATGCTCATACATATATATACACATTTTTTTTATGAATACTCTTAATCAGCATATTTTTTCTAATTGCTTTTGCACTTGATCATGAAGTTCCATAAGCAGCACATTACCATTACATCTCCAGAGCCAAGAAAGGAATGCGGATCATCTTCCAAGTCCACTATTAGCTCAACAACTTCGTCGTTTGAATCTGTAGACCGTGAAGCTCCTAGAATGCCTCCTATCCGCCGTTAGTCTCTCTCTCTCCCTCCCTCTCCCCCTCTCTCTCTCTCTCTCTCTCGTGTGAGTATGACATATGCATATTTCAGTGTGCATGCATATGCAATAGCATATCCACACTAATACTCTTAGCTTTGAATCTAAAGACAGTGTATTTTATAATAGAAATGTTCCTTTTTAAGTTATGTGTTTAAATGATCATATGCTTATATATATATAGATGGTCAACGCTTATTTAGTTACATTCTCTAACATTGTTTGTACATTCATGTGTGTATCAACTTGCAGCGCCCCCTGAGAAGAGACAACGTGTTCCCTCCGCATACAACAGGTTTATCAAGTAAGTTTGGCACTAGAACAAAAATTGAAATTTTGTGTTAAGGGTTTTTTTTTCTCTCCCTCTTTTGCTGACTTTCTGATGTTTTTATATATCATTTTATTTCTCTTTGAAAACATTTATTGAAATTCGCGTGATTCGTAGAGAGGAGATTCAGAGGATCAAAGCTAGCAACCCCGAGATCAGCCACCGCGAGGCGTTTAGCACAGCCGCCAAAAACGTAAGCACTGGTTTCTGATGTTCATCTATACAAGAATCTTCTGTCTTAGGTTGATATACATACATATATATATATATACATATACATATAACTTATAAAATTTTGCTTGAAGTTTGGATATAGTGATGCATATGGATATGAGAAATATGGGGTGAACCACTTGTTATTCTATTGACAGTCCTCTATTATGGGAAAGGATAAAAGAACAACAGAGATAAATGTAACAATTAAGATAGTGGAATCTACTATGCGCAAGTGGTGGAAACAATGTTCATATTTATTTTATTTTTGCTTATTATTATTTTCTTCTTTGTTAACATAGTGGGCACATTTTCCTCATATCCACTTTGGATTAAAGCTGGATGGCAACAAGCAAGGGAAGCAGTTAGACCAGGCAGTTGCTGGGCAAAAGCTCTAATGGCTGTCACTAAACCTTTGCATACACATATACATATACACACATATTCTCCATATGCGTGTCTATGTATATATGTGTAACTTTTTACGTATCTATCGCTTTTATGTGTGAGCAGAGCTGGTCGGAAGGATGAAGGGAGAAGATGATCAAGAAGTTGTTATATATATATATGCATATGTATGTATGTACCTATGTAACTATGTCTATTTATTACGTGGGTTTTCTTCTCTAACTCCCTTTCTAACTCTCGTAATAAGTGACGCCCATTATGAGTTATTCACATTCACATTTTGAATTTATATATAATTTTTCGGTGTAAATTGAGGTGTGTATATATATATACACAAACGCGTGTGTGTGATTTTTGCGTGGATGATAAAACGTGTCATTGTAATTGCAATTGTTATGGATGCATGAAATGAACTAAAAGTTTAGAAATTTATAGATTTTAAAAAATAAAATATCAATACAAGGAAAAACACATAAAATATTCAATTTTATAAATAACCCTAACATAAATATTGAACTTTAAAATTCTAAAGTTTTCGTGAATTATAAATTAAAAATGTACCATTGAAATATTAACAAATTCTAACAGATCTTTTAATTCCTTAATCACTTGAATATTATCGGTGTATATACACTTAAAAAATAAAAAAGTAGGTATACATAAAAAAATAAAAAAAAATTACAAAACACATACATACATATACACAACCCCAAACATATACATACATACTTATAAATTACAAAATAAGTGGTGATTTTTTTTTATTTTTTTAGTTTACATAAAAAAATTACAAAACACGCATATATATACATACACAATTTAAAACCCCAAACATGTACATATATATACACACATATGTATATACATATGTACATATATGTACACATAGTATGTATATATACGCACATAATTGTTTTCTGTAAGAACACACTCGTGTGAGATTTTTGTAACTAACTAGAGAATTTTTGAATATCTAAGTATTACCTTATTTAAAAAATATCGATCCTATAATATTATGTTTTTTATTTTCTATTTCTTATCCATATTTGAAAGTTGTAATATCTATATAAAAAATTGAAATATTTATTTTGAGACAGATTTTTTATTGTGCGTGTTTTTGTGTTTTTGGGAGTAAATATGCAACATCATCTCTTCGCTCTCTTGAATACTCATTTTTTTTTCATTATTCTTTATGTACAATATTTTCTTCTGTATCGCATGATTACTCCAAAATTTTCTTCGTCTCACTTTATTTAACGATTTAATTTTTTATTTTAAAATGAAAATATTTGAAAACATAATATCTAGATTTTATTAGATATTTCAGATTTATAATTTTATTAATATTCAAATAAGCCTAAAATTTATTAAAATAAGATCGAACGAGATATTTATTTACTATCTAAATATGAGTACAATGTCACAAAATTAAAACATATAATACTAAATCATTTATGATCAAATAAAAACTTCGTTAATTTATATTCACAGTATTTAGAAAATAAAAATAAAAAAACTAAATACAGTGAAACTATGTTTAAGGTTGAAATAGAGAATAAAGAGTGAAGGACACGTGTCAGTATCGCAATCAACCCTTCAAAATTTATACATTGGATTAATTCTAATATGTGATCATCATGCCATCATACTAAAATTTTGATTGAAGAGAAAATAAATAAATAATCTGTAACATATGATAGAGATTTCGTATATATAGGTTCTTACAAAGGGGTATATATATATATATATTGAAGCAATTTATATTCGTATATATAGGTTCGTATTTATATTCATTAAGTTTTCTTGATACAGATATATATATATATATATATGTATATGTATATGCACGCGCATACTTTGGTGTGCATGCATATGTATATATAGATGTGAATGTAAAAGGACTGAGTAACAGAAGACGAAAAATTCCATCTTGGGATGTGAAATGGTGACTTTTATGATCCTGAATAAGTCTGTCACATCCACTGTATACAGAAACATTCTTTGCATAAAAAAAAATAACTCGAATTATTTGGTAACAGGATTTCTTTTTTTGTTGAATAAATGTTTTGCTAACGAAATCAGTAGTCTTTGTACCATTCTCTTTCAAGAGAAATATAGAACTAAAAAAAAAAGTGCCATTTTTTCTTTAAATAGTGTTTCCTACATATAAAAATTCTACAAAGACACTTTGCAGAATTAAATTAATTTTTTTTTTTGTCGAAGGCACATTATTAATTTCTACCAAAATTTATGAAAATATTGATTCTTAATTAAAATAGTTGATTGGGGCATGTGCCCCACGTATATATATATGTTTTGGATGTGTTATGCGCATAGAAAGACCGACAAAGATTTGTTATTGACAATAATTACACTGTCTCAATTCATTTCAAATTCTAAGTCAGGGTCATATATGTTTCGGTGAGGTTGAACTCAGAGATAGCTTTTTCTATCATCATACATAAAAGTAAGACCGCATCATACATATATATATATATATATATGTGTGTGTGTGTGTGTGGTATTAATTTGTTCAAAATTCTATATTTAATAAAAAAAAAACCTAGCTTATAAAAGATTGAGTAGTCATATCCTTTATATTTGCATCATATATCTTATAAATTAGAAAATTACGATACAGATGGTTACGGCTTGTTTGTGTTAATGTCGATCTAGCAAGACCAGACATTCAATAATCAATAATGGTTTTTAAAAGAAACAGAAAATAAATTTAATATATTGTTTTATAAAATAAGAACGAACTCGATCGACTTTTTCACACACATATTGCCGACGTAATTATTTCGTATGATTGATTTTTTTTTTGTATATAATCCATAAGTAACCAAACCGATCTCTATCCCTCCACATGCACACAAATATATGCATGTTATCAGCCTATGTGATGATCCGAAATGACTGACAGGATGCTTATATCGTCATTAGAAAATAAATCTGGACCGTCCATTTATTTCATGAAGAGGGTTAGAGATGTGGGTCCCGGTCCATTATACCTCACAAGCGTTGGAGATGTCCTATATACGCGTCTGTTACCATCCATACATATCATACACACACACATATATATACATGTGTATATGTGTGTATATATACAGTATACAAGGGGGGGAGAGAAATCGTGTTATAAAATTGCCGGAGTCCAAATTGTAAAAAAAAAAACTTTAGTACAAAAGAAAACAGAATCTGAAACGTCAAATCATGTAGTTGGGGTTTTGGAAGACTGTGGCTATTTGTGTCCCTAAGCTGTCTTGTCCAACGTCCATCACCCTTTAATATTTACCCTTTTTTTATTTTATTTATTATTTTATCCATTTGCTAAGTTTATTTTCATGTATTTATTGGCTGCCTCTCTCATTAGTCATTACATCTTTCAATATCCAATCATCTCACTCCAAGAACCATCTCCAATTGTCAAATTCTTCGCGACTTAGATTTTAAAAAAATATTTCATAACATGACTTGATTTTGCGATAAATTATATATAGAGTTTACATAATATATACTAATGTTGACATTTTACCAATTTTTTTTTTAATTTAGTTTAAATTTTCATCCATATCAAATATACGTAGCTTCTGCTCAATGTAAATAAAACTTTTAATTTGTTGTAGTAGTCCTTGATTATTCCAATTAGAATAATTTTGTTGCGTCAAAATAATGGATGATATAGTTTTTGTTTATATCGGAATAATGGTTTTCCCGAAATAAAAATGTTAAGTACGTACAATGCTAAGTTCAATACCACATGCATGATAAATTGTTTTACAAAATTTAGAATATTATTTGTGTAACTTCGTTTTCTGAAGTGAATATGCAAAACAATTTTGAAATATTTTAGTCTACCGTTCTCTCTGTTTTTTTTTTTTTGCGTGTTAACTATTTTCATTTCTAATAATATAATTTTGAAACTAAGAATATAACAAGTGAGTTTACATAAGCTTCTTTTAAAACTAAAAAGATTTACATATATAGTCAATTTTTTCCAAAGTCTATGAAGTTTATAAGTCAATTAAACATTAGTTTGCATTGGAATTGTTTTTTTTGTTTTGCTCTTCTTGTTATTGATAATTTAGATTAAATATGAATATTTAAACAAAATACGTGTACTTTAAATGTAAAATATTTAAAGGAAAACTAAAATAATTAAGAAGCATTTACTTGGAATTGCTCGTATAGACTCGATACTCTGTTGATGATCCACAATAATTTGTTAGATATGAGATTAACTTAAATCTTGATGATAAACCATTATTGCAATTTTAATAAAAATAATATTAGGAAGTGAAAATTTCGAATATTCACGAGAATCAACCCATCTAAAAAGAAAATAATAATAATAAAAAAGAAATAATTTCCGGATTTGGAGGCATATGTAGAAAAGGGCGTGAGAAAGGTCATGTCACCTGTAAAAGAACAAGCTTTCTTTTCATCAATCACAATTCACAAGTGACATTTACCTTTTTTTTTAAATTTATTTTTTCAATTTTCACAAGTTGCCCTTCCTCTTTTTATTGCCTTAGATCCTCTTTTGATTTCCTACTTTTTTTTTTGTTTACTTTATTTTCCAATTTTTGTAATCTATTTTATTTTGTAAGAAAAATAATGACAAACAGTCCATCTTGTTTATCTGCAATTTTTACTGATTAAAGGATATAAGATTACCAATAGTTGAATCATTCTAGTATTCCATTGTAGAACCCATCAGACTTTTAGATATATGACATCAATTCAAATTAAAAAATTAATTTTATTTTTTCACTGTCCAAGTTTTGGGTGAACAGAGAGACAATGCCTATTTTTTTCAAATACATAAATTATGCATTTATTGCCCACCAAAATTGCAAATTTTAATAAAAATGGCTACAAAAACTTTATACACATACATATGGTGGTTATTCAGAAAAATATTTTTCATTACTTCAATGGTTTTAGTCGCGCATTATGGATGATTTTGGAATAGTTTTGGAGGAAAAGAGAAAAACATGAATTAAATTTGAATAATTAATTAAACCCTAAATTCAGCAATACTCAACGATTCGTCTATTAATCACTTTCATACGTATTAACATTTTAAGAGCGTTATTTTATTTATGTCAAGAGAGATAATTATATATTTCGCTTTAAATGAAAAAGACAAGTTTTTTTTTATGAATGGTTATGAAAAAGACAAGTTAGCTAGGGCAAATGTTGGAAACATAAAGTTATGGGCACCAAGCACATATATGTCCCCTTTGTCATCGATTGCATTGAACACTATTCGATTAGACGTGATATATATATATATATATATATATATATATTTATTTATTTATTTATTTATAAAACCCATATATACATTCTCCTTTTTAAAATATGTATATATATATATATATATATATATATCCAGATCCAGATATTAAAATCCTTAAAAAGAACAAAATGGTCATTAGCAAGAAGCTTGGAATTGGTATAGATCAGTTCTTTCATTTTGAGCTCCATTGAAATTTCAGATTAAATTGGTTATTTTGGATTCATAATAGTAATAATTAAAGATTAAACAAAAAAAAATCCCTTTCTAAATTTTAAATAAATATTTTTAAAAAAAGGTGGTCCAAAGGGTCAACCGGGACAGAGGTACTATGTACTGAAGCAATCAAAGAAAAAAGAGAGAGTAACGTCACATCTCACACCAAAACGGGAACATTTCTTTCTCTGGTCCCCTCCTTTTTAATTATGTTACGCCTCGGTCCTTCTCCCGGTTTATTCCGGTTCAACATTTTTGGCTTTTGTCTAGCTTTTACAGCCAAGGTGGTTTATATATATATTATCTCTGGTTCTCAATTGAATTCCTTACCTTCTCAATAATCAGATAGTCCAAGTTTGATTTATTTAATCATAAATTATCATTTTTTTTGTTAACAGTAAATCATATAAATATAAATGTTTTACAATAGGGAAGACACATGGAATAGCATCCCTAAGTACAAATAGTAGAGATCATAATATCATATCCAAATGAAACTCAAGAGTTATACTAAAACCGTCATAAATATTTAAAAATTATAACCAAAAGTAGTAAAAAATCTAAAATCTATCTTTATCTTTGCGAGCTTTCCCGATTAGTGTGAAGTCGGTAGGATCAAAGTGGACTTTGTCATCACAAGAGCGAATGTTATACTTAGAATCTTGAGTTGTAGCAGCAATGGAAGAATGAGCGCGTAGAATTCGTTGCGTTTCTGCCACTAATTCTTCATCTGAATCCAAACAGATTTTTTGACAATGATAGATAGTGGGTGTGATAGAAACTAAATTGGTTAATGTAGGCGAAGATGGTTGGTTGTCTTGAACAAGTTCTTCCGAATCATACATGTATTTCCTCTGCGGGGATGCATGAGATGATAATAGGGGAACCTGAGTTAGGGGAGTTTGGGTCGGGGAAGGGTCTTTTTGTGCTATTGGGTCAGGATCGGGAGAGATTAGTGCTTTGGAAGATAAGGTCTCATCACGGAAGGAGGGTGAGAACCAAGTTTAACTTCGACCTTCACCTTAGCCTCATCAATGTTCAGAGGATCGAGTTGCATACGCTCTGTGTGTAGGGGTTCGCCCACTCTACATGCTATGTAGCTAATGCCCTTTAGCGAATAAAGTTTTGCACGTATATTTGTAAACTTCATCCAAATCGGAACAGTAGTTAATACCGACTTCCGTAAGGTTGCAGTGGCACGTCACAGTGAACATGAGATCTGCAGTTCTCCAAATACCGACTTCTATAATCCACTTCCGAATAGTAAGGTCAGGGATGTGGAACAGACAAGAAGTACTGTTGTTTATACTCCTAACATGTATCTCAACTGAATAAATTATCATTTTCTCTAAAAACCTAATACGAATCCGGCAAAATGAAAAATAAGACTAATTAGTATAAAGACAATATGTTTCAATTTTTTTTAATGAACGCTGGATTTTGAATGTGCTATTTATGTTGTAAAAATTTCTTCAATACTGAGCTGTTTATTAATTTCAGTGATTATTTTAAAAAATAATTTTTATATTCCAATAATAATAAGCAAATATCTTTGGGCTCTATGGGTTTACAAATAATAATTTATGATGACAGACCCAAATGAAGGCAGGCCATTTGTGAAAAGAAAAAACCTAGAACCTCCACTCGCTTCAAACTGCCACATTGACTCAACCGAAACCACACCCGGTTTGCAAAAACCGATCAAACTAAACCGGAAAATTTCTATCAGGGCATTCCTCCTCCGTTGATCGTCTTAAACCAAAAGAATAAGACTCTGCTAATCCTAATTCCTTGAACTCTGGTATCAAGGAACTGTATCAAGGAACTCTTAAACCTTAGAAGAGTTCCTTCTTGGTCGAAACAAAATCTCAACTACTAGAAAGCAACTTTCCTCGTTAAAAAGGAAACGTCCCTCGAATCCTCGTGGATGACGTCAACTGTTAAATAAAACAAGCCCTCTTTTTTTTTTTTTTAGCTAAAAAACACATAACCTATCGGTTAACCGATTTTATTAGGTTAAATAACTAAACCGAACCGGATCAATTAGGTATTCCATTACCATAACCAATGGGTTACTTTTGGAATAACCGATTGTTAGTTATTTATGAATTTAAAGGTTTCTACAAAACTTAAAAAAATCGCCATTAACAACCTTACCGCAGAGTTCATTAATACGAACTAAGATTCAGCGTAAGCAACCGTCATCATCAGCCGCTAATACTTTCTCTTTCCGTTAGAAAACTTATCCAAGTGACAGCATTTTATCTTATCGTATCGTCATCAAAACCTTATAAAACCAAAAGTCCACTTGTTTTTCTTCATCATATATCAAATATTTTTTTTCACTGCTGAGCACACTGCACCCTCTGAGCACCGTGAGGCTCGTCGTCGTCTTCATCGTAAGCCTCTTGCTGCTGCGACTGTTGCTTCCTCCTCATCTCCTCCTCGATATTCACGTCGTGGAGCGTCGTCTCCTCGCACTCGTCCAGCTCCATCTCGGACATTTGGGTCGACGGTTTCGGCGGCAACACCTTCTCCAGGGCTTTCACCTGGTCCGGCTTCAGAGTTTCCGGGAATTCGACCGTGAAGTGGATGTATAGCTTCCCTTTCATGAACGGCCTTTGGTACATCGGAGGATGCTTATATCGTCATTAGAAAATAAATCTGGACCGTCCATTTATTTCATGAAGAGGGTTAGAGATGTGGGTCCCGGTCCATTATACCTCACAAGCGTTGGAGATGTCCTATATACGCGTCTGTTACCATCCATACATATCATACACACACACATATATATACATGTGTATATGTGTGTATATATACAGTATACAAGGGGGGGAGAGAAATCGTGTTATAAAATTGCCGGTGATCAAACCCAGAGATTACACATCCGAAACCAGATCTTGGGAAATGCTTACCGGGTTTGACAACTTCGCCAGGGTTCGATTTGATGAGGAGTTGCCGGCCATCGAGATGAGTCAGCACAAACTGGAAGCCACACAATGCCTCGGTGAGGCATAAGGTGTGTTCATAGAAGAGGTCATCTCCCTTTCTCTTGAACTTAGGATGCTCCTTCTGCTGGAGGATGAACACAATGTCTCCGGTTATGGTGTCAGGCTGCACGCACAATCAGACATCACCAGATTAACAAACCTACATGAAGAATCTCAACAAATGGTCTTGAGGAGAAGCACTTACTGCTTCGTCGGCTTCACCAGGGAATGTGATTTTCTGTCCATTCTGCATGCCCTTCTCCACAAAAACTTCGAGAACTTTCTTCTCTGGGGAGACTTTCTCTCCTTTGCACTGTGAGCACCGGTCCTTGTCACTGATCATCTCACCGGTACCCTTGCAATCATTACACACATGCTGCATCTGCTGAATCATAGACGGTCCAAGCTGCCTGATCGTGACCTTCATACCAGAACCCTGGCAACCAGAACACTTCATGGATGCTCCAGACTTCGATCCCTTTCTGCAACCAAACACAAACCATGATGATGCACATGGAATCATGTAACGCGAATGGACCTGAGAAGGGGATGGTGAGAAACTAACCCCTTACACTTGGAGCACAAAACGTTCCTAGAGAGGGAAAGCTTCTTGGTTGTGCTGAGATAGAGATCTTCCAAAGAAACCTTTAGTGGGTGAACTACATCCTCTCCCCGTCTCTGCCTACGACCCCTGCTGCTACCACCGCCTGCAAGACAGAGCTAACAGGATTAGCTCAACATAATCGAAAAAGAGAAAACAACCCTACGAAGAGAACACATCATCAATCTCACCTCCAAATCCACCACCACCACCACCACCAAAGAACGACGAGAAGATGTCAAATGGGTCATGGCCACCAGGACCACCGCCCATTCCTTCTTTTAGAGCATCCTCGCCATACTGGTCATAGATGTCACGCTTCTCGGGATCACTTAGTACCTCGTACGCATGAGCCAATTCCTTGAACTGAAGACAAGACGCGACGTTTTACAAAGCATTAGCAATAACAAAAGGCACAACCTTGATAAGCATACAAGAAAACTACAAAAATGCATATGCCAAATCCAGTAATTCGAGGAAGAATTGTTTCATACTACAATTTCCCTCCTCAAGATAGATTGCAACACATGGATCACATCAAATAATCATGGTCCTTGAATTGAGGGCAAACTCCCTCGGTCTTCGGAAACCCAAAAGAATTCTTCACAGATTCGTACTCCACACCGATTTCAATCAAAATGCATAACAAGGACAGGATCCTAGCACGATAAGAACTAAATCAACCCTAAAAACCCAGACAGTGAACAGCCTGGACAACAAATGGATCGATAGTCCTAGTTACACCCGATCACCTAAGACAAAGACGAGAAAGACGCACACAGCAATTCTACAGACGAAAGCTCGAAATCCAAACACAAATCCATAGAATTCAAACAACAGATAGCGAATCACGACCGTCAACTCCAATCCGATCCGACCCGATCGGATCGGCAAATTCAACAACTCGTACCTTCTCCGGATCTCCACCCTTGTCGGGATGATTCTTGATCGCGGCTTTCTTGTACGCCTTCTTCAGATCCTCCGGAGACGCGTTCTTCGAGACACCTAGGATCTCATAGTACCTCGTATTATCACTCTTCTTCGGCGCTCTACCAAACATCGTGAGAAGAAAGAAACCCTAAATCTCCGAAATCCCCGAAAATCAAATATCTGAATCTGAGAGTTCTACTCGATAGATCGGAGAGAATCGGAGGAGGAGGAGCTTGCTTTCAACTATGAACAATGGGAATGGAGGTTGTCAAGAGAAGCGAAGCATATAAAATGGTCTTGTTGCGAAATGTGGTTGTGGTTGTGAGATTGAACCGACGGCTCAGATTTCGCCTCCCAAGTCATCGGTCAATTAAGAAGGCTCTAGAATTTTGGTATGCGTCAATAATGAAGGAAAAAAGAATTAGGAGTTTTCAATATACTACTTCAACTTTTATATTTCTTCGTTTACGACCCTATATTCTCAAAATTGCACGTTTGTACCATTAAAGCAACTGCCTCTTTTGATTCAATGCGTGCCGATGGTTCTTTTCAAATGGCTAAAATGTATTCTTTCTTAATTTCGCATTTCTCATGCACAGCCTATGTTATAATCGTGTTATTTCTTGTGATTTAATTTAATATTTCAAACTTTATATTTTTTTCCTATCGTTTATTATATCTAAACGATTTTTAATAATCGATTAACTAAAATAATTTTATTTCAATTGTCATACCATTCTCATCATCATCATATCATATCATATCATATCAATATTACTGTCCTAATTTGTTTTTTCTTACAAAACCAAATTATGTTATTGAGAATGTATATTTAGATATTAATACAAAATTATAACTTTCAAAATTAAAATATATTACAATTTTAAGATTTAGTTGTATCAATTATTACAGATGATACAAAAAATCATCGTTTTTCAATTTAAAAAAAATGTATACAAATTATTAATAAAATCTTAAATCAATATAAAATTCAAGATTATCAGGAATTTTTTTCAACCATATTAAAACATAAACTTTCAAAATATTAAAAAAAATACACAACTCTACTATTCAGTCAGTATATCCGTATGAAAATGTTATCACATCACATTCTTATACATATACACACATACACACACAAACACTCTTGTGTGTATATATATACGTACATATATAAATATATGCATGCTTATGCATGCACATACTTATACACACATACACATATATATCATACATATAATATATATATATAAATACATATTGTTTGTAAATGTGCTATATAAATGTCTGTGTATATATATATATATTTATAGGTGTGAGATCTTGCATATATATATATATGAGCGTGAATAAATATTTGTATGTATATGTATATGTGTGCATATATATATGTGTGTGTACAAATATGCATATTTTTGTTTATATATATGTATATACGTATGAGCATGTATATCTGTATGTATTTTTTTAATTTTTTTAAATTTTTTTTAAAAAATAGCACAAACAAAAAATCTCTTTTTATGATTTAATGTACCCCACATGAAGACGGTGCCCACTGGTAAGTGGTAACCGATGTTTCGGTATCCATACCAATCCGGTTTAGGTATTTGGTTTTGGCTAACTGATGCGAATTATTCAGCACAAATTTGAAAGAGAATGAACAAGGGCGTAGTCTTGCCAGATTCTGCGTCTATGGAGGGTTTTATTTTTTATTTTTTATTTTTAAATGTATGAGGCCTTCTTGAATCTTGAAATCTTTTTATATCATTAACTAATTACTAACGTTCGTTTCTTATAGTTTTAACAGAAAAAAAAATATGAAGATAATAAAACCCATAGGAAAAGAATGTATGAAGTCTTGAGTAGTCTTCATATTATTTGCATAAAAAATACTTAAAGAAGATGTAAATACACATTGAACTTAAAACTAGGAAAATAGAAATGGAATTTAAAAAATGGAAAACAAAATCTATCACAATAATCGCTGCGTTGATTAAGAAAGAGAAGAGGCCGCAACGTGTGTGTATATATATATATATGATATTCTGTATTGTATTTACCTCGAAAGCACAGACGAGATAACGAAACAATGGTTTCCAGCATCGCCTTTTCTTCGTCTTCTTTCTCCGGCAAGAAACTTTCTCAACAGAATTCAGTATTTAGAAGAAGACAGTCAACCGTGATCAAGAAAGCTCAGGAACTCTCCACTCTGTGTGGAATCGATGTCTGTGTCATATGTTATGGTCCCGATGGATCTCTTCAGACATGGCCCCAAGACATCGACAAGATTAGGGACATTGACTTCAAGTACAGATCGCTCGACGACACCCTCAGACGCAAGAGAAGCTTGAATCTTTCCTCCTTTCTTAACAAGATTGAGCACAGTCATGGTCACGATTCCATGGATCTGACGATTAAGGTTGATGGGTTCTCTTCTGATCGGTTTTCGGAGTTGGGTGGTCTCTTGGAGAGAAATATACTCTGTCTGAAACAAAGGCTTACGTTTATTGAATCGGAGAAATACAAAACCGCGGCTAATAAGAAGATCGACGATGTCCAAATCAGTAGTTCTTGCCAGTCGATCTTTGGACAGACTCAATCTGTGAATCTCCCCATAAACCCTAGAATATTTTTTGGGTTTGTCATGGACGAACAGAATGCAGCAGCGATGTTGGGTGGGAATGCATTTCCAGACAACGGATGCAACAATTCTCCGCAATACGCGTACTACAATCCAGGTTTTAACAGGACCATGATTCCAGAGAGGAGGAGGAGGAGGGTGATTCAGCAAAATCTGATGATCAATGGCTGTGGGAGCGGAGGCGCCTTGCAGCGGTTTAGAGTTTCTAAGAAGGGGGATGGGAGGTGAAAGCAGAAGCATAAATATGGGAATGGAATCGAGGAACTCTGGTTTACTTGCGCCACAAGGATACATGAATATCAACCATCTGATGTTCAATCAACAGCGTCCTCAGTTTGCTCCATTTTCAGACATCCAGAACATTAACTAGTAGGTCTTAATGTATGATTTCAGGATTGCTTCGTCTTCATCTTCCATTTCTTAGTCTGATAACACAGTGACTGACGATTTTTGCTCAAGTTTCTTGGACCACGAGGTGAAATTAATTACGTTTTTTCATCGAATTTTTCCACTTCTAGCCGCATATATGAATCTTGGGTTTGGAATGTCAATCAGACAATGAAGATGCGTAATGTGTAATGTATAAAGCGTAAAATATATTTAATTTAGAATGTTCTATGTATCAAAAATCCCGACCCGATTATAAGTATGAAAAACGCATCCAAGCGTTAAATGATGACACTATCTTTATAACAATTCTCTGTCTCTCTCCTAAGAATAACATCCATAAGATAAGAATCGTGTCTCATGTATATATACAGTGGCCGATCTACATTGATGGCAATAGAGACCTTTACCTCCACTACTTAAATTAAAAAAATTTAATTTCTTTTGTAAATTTTATAAATTTGTAAATAAAAATTGAAATGCCCCATATTAAAACGTTAAAATTATAATTTACCCCCTATTAAATATAATTTTTGATCCGCCACCACTGTGTATATATATATATTTATACATATTCAGTTGTACTGTATCCATAATTATTATTATTTTTTTTTAACAGAAATGCATCTTCATTTGCTGTAGACGTCATAACAACGTCCGCGTCGCGCATGCATATTAAATTATAAATATCTCTTTTATAAACTAAACCCAAAATAAAGACAGGAATTTGGAACATCGTGTCTCTAAATATTCACAAACTTGGTGGAATTAAATCGCATATTCGCGAACCCTAAAATTATTTCGTGTTACAACATAACTCAGCCTTAAAATAATTTTTCATTTTGTTCGTATCGCACATCCAAATTTTGTTCAAAATTTTCCCCAACCACACGAGAGAAAAAAACCCCATATATTACAAGAATATCGTGTAAATGTCGCATCCTATCCGTCCACGTCATGCCGCATTATTCCACGTCATCACACGTGGACAATAGCGAACAAAAAAAGAGAAAAAGAAAAAAACAATTACGTGTCTCTCTGCGACGAGCTTCTCCAGAAACCGGCCCCATAGAAATGGTTCCACATCTCCTTCTCCATGGCCACGGCGTCGTTTTGCTGACCACCAAACTTCTCCTTCTCCTCCACCGCAATCTCAGCCGTCCGATCTTCTCCGTTCAATCTCAGCCGTCCAGACACCTCGCTCGCCTCCGCCGCCGCCTCTAGCAGGCCCTGACGCTTCCCGGATAATCTCCGGCGTTTCCTCCGTCGCCACGCCTTCCTGCATACCGCTACCGGAACCCTAACAACCGCCAGAACCACCAGATTCATCACCGCGCAAGGGCAGCAACAACACACCGCCGCGCACCCCGCCGCCGCTCCTCCGGCAACCTCCGCCGCCTTCTTCCTCTTTTCACCCGGTACGGTGGCTCTAACCGAAGATTCCAACGAGGCGAGCAGCGGCTGGCCCCTGTTAATCGCCGACGATCGGAGAATCACGCGACGGGGCATGAGGAATCGGATTTGAACAGCTTCCGAAACGAAACAGGTTCTGGGTTTTGTCTGATCACAGAGGGAGAACTCGTCTCAGATTTTCCCGGGAAAATCGAATTCCAGGAAAAACGACCCATCTCCGATCCTGTTCGCCATCGTTCTGGGCATCAAAATATGACGACGATGAGGATCCAGAAAAGGAGAAGTGGGAATCGGAGGAGGGATTGCAGTGGGGAGAGTTTCGGTGCCAAAGCAAGTAAACAAATGTGCTTTTGAATAGCTGTTTGGTTGGGTGGAAAATTTAGAGGTGGCGAGAAAGTGAGAGAAAAAAAATGAACGTCAGGCCAGAGGAAATGGAAGCGCGACCGAATAGGGGGGAAGCCGCAATTTGAATCGACACGCTTTAACGTAAACAATGGCCGCCGATAAGATCGGAGAAATCAAAGATTGTAAAAATGAGTGTCGTTTCACCCGGAAATTGAAACGTCTTTAAACGTCATCGTTTTTTTCTCCGGTATACCATGCGAGACAAAACCGAAACACAATTCCATGCGGTTTGCTTCAAACTGACCAAATCTTAAATGTATAAAATGCACATCTCTATATATATATATAATTGGGGATATCGCCATAAAAATCATGTACTTTTTTGCTTAACAATTAAACTCTATACTTGGTATGATTAACCAATAAAACTCCAAACTTGTTAATAATTCACCGAAAACCCCCTGCGTCTACCAACTCAAATAAAAATGATGATGTGACAATGACTTGGCTTCCAAATTATATACACATCATCAAAATTATGACACATCATCATTTTACATAAAAATAAATAACATAATTTATTTAAATTAATTTATATACATATAAATTCACACATATATATATTAAATATAAAATTACTTATAACTAATAAAACATATATATATATTATAAATTACATTAAAAATAATATATATATATACATATTATTTTTTAATATATAGTGTATATATTAGTTATAATTACTTTTATTTTAATATGTATATTAGATGTATATATATATGTTATATGTATAACTAATATATATACATATACATATTATTTTTAATAGATATATTATATATGTATATGTTAGTTATAATTATTTTTATTGTAATATGTATATTAGTTATATATGTATATGTTATATATATAACTACAATATATATATATATATATATATATATATATTGTATAGTATAACTAATACATATACATATTACAACAAAAATAATTGTAACTAACACATACACATATAATGTATCTATTAAAAATAATATGTATATGTATATATATTAGTTATACATGTAACATATATATATAACTAATATGTATATTAAAATAAAAGTAATTATAATTATAAATAATATATATATATATATATGTGTTTTATTAGTTATAAGTAATTTAATATTTAATATATATTTAATATATATATATATGAATTTATATGTATATAAATTAATTTAAATAAATTATGTTATTTATTTTTATGTAAAATGATGATGTGTCATAATTTTGATGATGTGTACATAACTTGGAAGCCAAGTCATTGACACATCATCATTTTTGTTTGAGTTGGCAGACGCGGGGGTTTTCGGTGAATTATTAACAAGTTTGGGGTTTTATTGGTTAATCATACCAAATATAGGGTTTAATTGGTAAGCAAAAAAGTACAAGGTTTTTTCGTTGACCTGGGAAAAGTACAGGGTTTTTATGGCGATTTCCCCTATATAATTTATATGATATACGTGTACACATCATCATTTTTGTTTGAGTTGGCAGACGCGGGGGTTTTCGGTGAATTATTAACAAGTTTGGGGTTTTATTGGTTAATCATACCAAATATAGGGTTTAATTGGTAAGCAAAAAAGTACAAGGTTTTTTCGTTGACCTGGGAAAAGTACAGGGTTTTTATGGCGATTTCCCCTATATAATTTATATGATATACGTGTATATGCACATTCATAACGCGTATGCACCAATGCACGTCTGCGCTCATGTCTATATATACTTATATATATATATATATGCGTGTTATATACATGTGTATATATATACAAATGTTTTAAATTGATATTTTATTCAATATTTATAAATTATTTGAATTTGTCAAAGGTGTTCTGAAAAACACTAGAAAAATTAAAACAGTTATATAACAATGCACTTCCTTGCGAACTTTTAGCAACAAAAATATTATGACAAATCGTAAAGTCTTTGCGGTGAAATATTTTTATTGAAAAAAAAATCAAAAAATTAACCAGCGAAAATTTCCAAAAATTACAAATCGCAGCTAAAATTGATTGCAAAATTGATTTTACATGTGATATTATCAAAAATATTCTCCCTCTATTATTTTGACTTCAACACATATCCTTATCATATCCTTATCCTATTGTGATCCTATAATCTATGTGACCAGAAATATATTCTGTTCACATATTGGTTCCATTGGTCATAATGTGTGATTTATAATGTTTTTTATCAAATGATTAGTGAGACATACAATGGATAAACATTAGGGGTGGGCATTCGGTTCGGTTTCGGTTATTCTTAAAATAACCGATTGGCTATGGAAATTGTAAAACCGATCGGGTCGGTTCGGTTCGGTTAAATAACCGATTTAATCGGTTAACCGATCGGTTATCTAAATATAACCTAAATGAATACTAGGGTTTTATATTGTTTTTTGTCTCCACCATTTGCTTGCTTTGGTCTTCTTCTCCGCCACCTAATCTCGTCACCTTCATCTTCAGGTTTCAATCGACTGAAATCGAAGCATCATCTCCGGCCACCGTCTACCACCAAAGTATCGTCGCCGGCCACCGTCGAACACCGAAGCACCGTCTCTGACTATCGAAACACCATCTCCGACCACTTTCGATCACCGAAGCACTACCTCCGACGTCTCAAACCACTTTCGACAACTGAAACCCGTTTTCGACCACCGAAACATCAGCTCCAACAATAGTCGACCACTGAAGCATCGTCTCTGACCATCTTCGGCGACCGAAACATTCCTCAGATCATCTTCCATAGAGTTTCAGGTCTTGTTTTCTCTCTTTCTTTGTCTTTGTATAAACATTCCTCAGATTATCTTCTATCATCGACCAAAGCATCATCTTCCATCATCGACATTGCTCAGAGAGTTGAATTGCTAGTTTGTTGATGAGGAAAAACTTGAACTTGTGCCCTTCTGTTCTCGATTTGTAAACGAGAATTTCTGAACATTACAGATTTTATATATGTATATAATATTGGAAAATCTGAATGCATATACATCTATAGATATGTATATTTTGGACCTTACGCACATAGAACTATGATCCCCATTTGTGTTTGTTTATGTATTCGGACATTATTCTAGCCCTTCGTTGTGCATTTGGATATATATATATATATATGTATATATATGGTCCTCCTCCATCTCCATGTCCATACATTCTAGCCCTTTGAAATACTTTGGCTCATTCATATTGTTTTTGTATTTACAGATGGCTAGTTCAAATTTGGAATTATTTGAGGTTACAGAAACAAGAGCTGAAACAGGAGCTGAAACCGTTGGAGATAAGAGAAAAGAACCTCCTAAATCAAAAAGGGTAGTTCCGGCAAGATCGGAGGTATGGACTCATTTTACTAAACTCACGGATAACCCACAGAAATGTTCTTGTAACTATTGTGGCGTTATATTGAATGGGTCCTCAACAACGGGTACGAGTAGTTTGAGAAGCCACATTGTGAATACCTGCAAATCGTATAAGAGTTATCTTGAAAGTGGAGCTCAGAAAACTTTAAGGAAGGATGAGTCTAAAACATCGGATTCAAAACTTATTGCCGTCGGCTTTAGCCAAGAAGCATGTAAAAGGGGGCTCTTTGAGATGATTATAACGGATGAATTGCCTTTTGCAATTGTTGAAGGTAGAGGATTTAAGAAGTTCTGTAATATTATGTGCCCGTCATTTGTGATTCCTTCGAGAAGAACGATAACTAGAGATGTTTATCAGTTTTTCTTGAATGAAAAAGCTGCTTTGAAGAGCATATTGAGTGAGAATAAGCAGAGGGTTTCTTTCACGACGGATATTTGGACTTCCATTACAACAATGAGTTACATGGTTATCATCGCCCACTTTATCGACAGAACGTGGTATTTGCATAGAAAAATTCTTAGGTTCAGGCCTATTTCAGATCACAAGGGAGAGACAATTGCTAGAGAGTTTATGAAATGTTTGATGGATTGGGGCATTGAGAAAGTGTTTGCTATCACTGTTGATAGTGCTAGTGCAAACGACAGTGCTATGAGGCTCTTAAAAACTAGATTGGGTGCTTGGGATAAAGATACTCTTGTATTGAAGGGTGAATTCATGCATATGCGTTGTGGAGCACATATTCTCAATCTGATTGTTAAAGAGGGGTTATCAGATATATGTGATAGTGTGAGCAGTATTCGTAACGCTGTTAGATATGTGAGATCATCGGATACAAGGTTGCAGACTTTCAAAAGTCGAGTTGGGGGTGGTAACTTTAGCAGAGGAAGTTTGGTTTTGGATTGTGGAACACGTTGGAACTCGACTTTTCTAATGTTGTCTTCTGCTTTGAAGTACAAGGAAACATTTAAGCGTATGGAAAGAGAAGACAAACTTTATGAGGATTATTTTGGTGATGAAGATGAATTTAGGATCGGGAAGAAAAGAGTTGGTCCTCCTTCAGAAGATGATTGGGAAAATGCTCGTCGATTGGTACGATTCTTGAAGACATTTTATGAATCGACTTTGACATTTTCAGCTTCTACAAAGGTGACTTCTAGTAGTTGTTACAATGAGATCATGATGATAGAACCGATTCAACCTTTATGATCTCATTGTAACAACTACTAGAAGTCACCTTTGTAGAAGCTGAAAATGTCAAAGTCGATTCATAAAATGTCTTCAAGAATCGTACCAATCGACGAGCATTTTCCCAATCATCTTCTGAAGGAGGACCAACTCTTTTCTTCCCGATCCTAAATTCATCTTCATCACCAAAATAATCCTCATAAAGTTTGTCTTCTCTTTCCATACGCTTAAATGTTTCCTTGTACTTCAAAACAGAACACAACATTAGAAAAGTCGAGTTCCAACGTGTTCCACAATCCAAAACCAAAGAGTGGAAGTAGAAATAGAATGGTTGGTAATACAGATTCGTGCGAATTGTCAATGGGTACCAATGATTTTGATATTGACATGGGTTTCATACAAGATGATGATCCGTTTGCTTCATTCAATCAAATGATGACGGACAAAGGAGTTATTGAGGAATCACCGAATGAGTTGGATATCTATTTGATGGAAAAGGTTGAAGTGATCAAACCTAACAATTTAGGTTTGAAATTTGATATTTTGTCATGGTGGAAGGTGGCGAGTGGTAAATTTCCAATTTTATCAGAAATGGCGAGAGATATATTGGCATTTCCGGTTTCTACCGTTTCATCTGAATCAGCATTTAGTACCGGAGGTCGCATTCTAGACCAATGTCGGAGTTGTTTAACTCCCGATATGGTTGAGTCATTGATCTTTACGCAAAATTGGTTGCAATATTCTATTTGTTCCGATGAAAATCGTAACTTATTGAGTGAGAATAAGCAGAGGGTTTCTTTCACGACGGATATTTGGACTTCCATTACAACAATGAGTTACATGGTTATCATCGCCCACTTTATCGACAGAACGTGGTATTTGCATAGAAAAATTCTTAGGTTCAGGCCTATTTCAGATCACAAGGGAGAGACAATTGCTAGAGAGTTTATGAAATGTTTGATGGATTGGGGCATTGAGAAAGTGTTTGCTTTTGAATTTGCTTTTGTATTGACAATATGGAGACAACAACTTTTTTTGTTTAATTTGCCGTTTTTATTTTATCGCGACGATGAAAGACTATGTTGACTTTGTTATTTATTTTGTCGAGATGATTTTTTTCTATTATGTTTTGTTTAACCGAACCGAACCGAACCGAACCGAACCGAAATCCTTATTTGGTTATAATTTGGTTATAATTTTAAATAGACAAAACCGAACCGAACCGAAACCGAACCGAACCGAACCGAATAAAATTAATTAACCGTTTGGTTATGAATTTTAATAACCCGAAATAACCGAACCCGAAATAACCGTAACCGATTAACCCGTAACCGACCGTTCGCCCACCCCTAATAAACATGATAAATTAGTGTCATCATCATAAATTTAAACTAATAACATTAATATGTTACCAGATTATATTTCTAATTACATAGATCACAGAATCATAATTAGAGAATGTATTGTAGTCAAAATAGTAAAGGGATAGTGTTTTTGATATAAAGGCATTTGATCATGACTCGCTAATTAATGCTTTGCAATATGGCCTATGAAAAATGTCCACAAAAAAGTTTGTCTTTTTGTTTCCCTACGTACATTTCGAAATTGTCATTTCATTTTATTTGTTATAATATTCCACTATCAATATATATAATTACAGGCAATATGTCATTTGAATTTGCCATCAGGTTTTGTTTTGATATCCATATATATATATATATATATATATATAATATTTCGATCCACACGTGATACACGAGAGTTATTATAATATTCTAAAATAATTTTATAATCTTATGGCAATCTTTGATAATTTGTCTGATTCAAAGTTTCGAATCTGCCAACTCATTGTTGACGTAGATATCAATAATTTAGCATAAAGATAATCGAAAGGCAACATCTTTTGTCAATTACATAAAGCACAGGCCATTATTGCATATTTTTTTGGTATTAAATTAAGCATGTACTTGTCCATGACTCCCATTTTGTTACCTAGAAAAAACTTTATTTTGATATCTAAATGAATTATTATTTTATTTTGAAACGAATGAATTTTAATTCTGTTTTGATTCATAAAAAAATTATGATTTTCTATCAAATAGACAAAAAGAGTATTGATTTTGTAAAGACTCCTAAAAAAAAGTATATCATAGAAAATTATCCAGATACGTGAAATATTTTTTTGCTAAACATTATATAATTATTAAATAACGCATGTTATTTGATAATGTGATATTGTTTTATCGAAAATAATAAAATAAATCAAATGACAGATTTTATATTTCGGTATTCAAATAAATCATAATTTTATATTTTTTTAAATCTCAATATATCATGGTTTTTAAGATAGGATTAAAAAATCTTAAAATAAATCGGCGTTAGTATCAACTTTTGCTTTTTTAAGATCATTAGACTTAGATTACAAAATTAAATATATGACAATTACATATTTTCGAATATTTTTTTTTAAAATCATTGAGAGACTTGGAATAAAGTTTTGAGAGAAACCACAAACAAAAATATATTTACTTAAATAATGTAATTAAATTGTTAAGGTTGTTATACGGAGAGAATCAAAATTACAGATTTTGTACTAAATCCATTACGGATCTCTGTCATCTCATCCCTATATGGTAAAGTCTTTAATTAATCCTAATGTTTGTAGAATATGTATCCATCCTTTCATGTACTAAAAAAAAATATTATTTTAACTCTAATTTTCCAAAAGTCGATAAGATCGGAATATTAGAGAGTGACGCAACGAAAGAAGTTTCACGACAAACCCAACAAAGGAAACATCATAACACAACTTAATCAAATTTCAGACCAGAGCCTCTTAGTTGATGTTCAATGATCTGGTCGATTCGTGTTGCCATATCAGGAGTTAGATGATTCTTCCAGTCACCGACCTCGCCCTTCCTGAAAAAGGCGCTGCAATCTATACTGGAAGGCGTTTTACCGTTCTTGTTGACGTCTAAATTGCTCAGGCTGCGCAAACTGCAGAGCTCCAGTATCTCATCCACCAGCCCGCTCCGCTCCTCTTCTTCCGTGAAGGGGCAGTCCAAGAACCGGGCGAGCCTCTTGGTCTGAGCACGAGGGTCGTTCTTGATTTCTTCGTACTTGACGAAAAACACTTGCTTTGGACTCTCCAAGCTCTTTCTCCAGTAACCCAAGACATGGTCCCAGAAAGGCCCGTAGAAGCGGACGCCACTGCAGAAGGACTCGAACTGGGCCTCCATCTCCGCTTTTGAATTCAGCAATCTGCTTCTGAAATGCCATGCGGAGACCACTACGTCTTTAGGGTTCCTACAAACGTACACGACTTTGCAAGGGGAAGCTTTTATTACGGCTTCGCTCAGCGTATGAAACGGCATGTGAGTTGAAAAGAGCCTCGGGGAGGGATATTCAGTAAGGTCGGGAACTCGGTTATCGGCATACAACACAAGCTCTAGAAAGGGTACGAGGCTATGAGGGTTCCGAGTGAGCAAAGGGTGGGTCTGATCTGGATCAGGACGATGCTTTTTCCTCTCGACGATGGCGAAAATCAGTGCTTTGACCAAGTTGTGCCCGATTTGGGAAAAGAAGCGAGGATTACGTCGGTGTCCAGTGGTCGGAAGTGGTCGCGGACATTAATAACGGCTTGCAGAGAGTTGTAGTAATACCAGTGGCCTTGATAGTTGCAGAGGTTGATTCCCTCGAAATCCTTGTCTGTTGGAAGGGAAGAGATCAAACTCCTGCATTCTTCACTAAGTTCATCGTCCCCCATGATCTTCAGAATACTTTGGGAATCCTCTTCCATATTGTGAGTATATAATGCGACCACCAAAAAGAGAACAAAAGCTTTAAACTTTTACAAAAAAAAAAAACGTTTCTTTATTTGAGAGAGAGATCGCAGTGGTGCATTTGAGATTCGAAATGGGCAATGGATATTTATAGTGGGATGGATTAAGCATATTAAAAATCATCAAAATGTTATACAAATAAATATGACAACATTATATTTGCCTATGCAGGAGTTACTCATTTTACGCAATTATATTATATATATATATACATTTAATTTTTTATAATGAAGAAATTCACAGCTCCGATCCAATTATATCTCCTGCGAAAAAAAGCATATGTGAATACACTATATCATTAATTTAACATAATTTATTCAATTGACAAATTATTTGAGTCTGACAAATATGTTTTGTTTTAAAATCCAATTATACAATGCTTAAACTAATCTGGTTGATAACTTATTATAATTACTCTTTTTAAATAAGATACGTTTGGTAATATAATCTTTCGAATGATATGTTTAATTTGTACTGTTGATATTCCTGTCTATTAAATATTTATATGCCAACCCAGGCGCTCACATCACATGTATATCATTAATTTAACATAAATAAATATAGTTGGAATTAATACGACAAAGTTTACCAAATATATCACAAGCATTTCAAAAATATAAACAGCCTTTTACCAACATGTAGATATGATTTTTTTTTCATTCATGAATTTTCTTGTTCTAAAAATAAAAACAACCTTTTGATTTCTCTTGAATTTTCTTTACCTAAACCATCTCATTCTCCAACCATAAATAGGAGAGAAGCACGAAATGTTTTTGGTGCGACTTTCTTCTTTTCCATCTTTCTAAGTTTTCTCTTTCAGTCACCATATGGCAAACTCCGAGACCCAGGTTCCAGCTTTCTTGGATCTAGACAGCATCTCCCAAGAATGCAGGGAGATGATGTCTCGTCTTCCAAGAGAACGAGGTTGGATGAACCTTTTCTTGTACCAATACCAAGGATTTTGGCACCCTCCTCGGCAGTTGCAGGCAACCATAAACTGCCAAAGGCATTTCCAAGCCCAAGACTCGGACATAATCCTCGTCACCTATCCTAAATCAGGTACCACCTGGTTGAAAGCGCTTGTTTTCTCTCTGATGAACCGACATAACCTCCGAGATCATCATCCTTTACTCACTAACAGTCCCCATCTTCTCGTTCCTTTCTTGGAGCTCGATCTTTACTTCGATGCCCATGCCCCTGATCTATCCCAGATGACGTCTCCTCGACTTTTCGCTACCCATTTACCGTTCGTTTCACTGCCAGAACCTATCAGGCGCTCGTCCTGCAAGATCGTGTATTGTTACAGGAATCCAAAGGACACGTTCGTTTCGCTTTGGCACTTCAGTAAAAAACTAAGGCCAAAAGAGCTGCCAAGCCTTCCGATGGAGCTTCTGTTCGATAGGTTCTGCAGTGGGGTTAGTGCGTACGGACCCTTTTGGGATCACGTGCTTGGATACTGGGAAAACCCTCGGGAAACCCCTGGGAAAACGTTTTTCATTACGTACGAGGAGATGAAAGCAGAGCCTCGAGCCCAGCTGAAGAGGCTGGCCGAGTTCTTGGAGTGTCCGTTTTCTAGGGAGGAAGAGGACAAAGGAACGGTTGATGATATCGCGAGGCTATGCAGCTTTGACAGTCTAAGTGGCTTGGAACCGAACAAGATCGGGAAATTACCCATCGGGGTTGATTCTAACTCTTTCTT
Organism: Tarenaya hassleriana; assembly: GCF_000463585.1. Lineage (NCBI taxonomy): Eukaryota > Viridiplantae > Streptophyta > Magnoliopsida > Brassicales > Cleomaceae > Tarenaya > Tarenaya hassleriana. The sequence goes on along the minus strand of NW_010969548.1, from coordinate 537,346 downwards.
TAGGAAAGGAGAGGTCGGAGGATGGAGAGACGCCTTGACGCCTTCAATGGCCGAAGAATTGGATCGAATCTCTGAACACAAGTTTCGTGGCTCCGGCTTCAGCTTTTAAGTCCCGATTTCAAAACCCTAAATCATATATATATATATATATCCATTAGTGTTTATGTTCGTCTGTTGTGTATTAATGTCAATAAAAGCTTCGACTTGTAATGAAATTTACTTTGCATTCATATCTCTGCTTTTATTTTGTTGTCTCCGTCGTTTCTTTATGTTTATAGTAAAATCTTTATTGGTTGATAAAAAAAAACGTGAACATTTCTTGTTGTGTTCTTCAATGCCTAAACGCACAATATTTATACAAAGACAAGATATTTCTTACCAAAGACATATTGAGAAACATTGAAATCACTAAAAATTTAAAAAAAAATAAAAACAATTAAATAGCAATGAACTTGCTTGCAAACTTTTAGGAACAAAAATACAATGAATTTACAACGAAATTTTTTTGTGGGAAATTGCAACATTTTTGCAGCGAAATCATTTGTTGAAAAAAAAAATCGATGGACATTTTGATTAGTACATGATTTACCATGCTTTGCAAATATAACCTATGAAATATCTTTTGGTTTTCCCTATGTACATTTCGAAATTGTCATTTCATTTCATTTGTTGTAATCGTCTACACCGATGCATTAGCGTAGTTTTATTCCACGTGATTAGTGACTTTATATACTCCACCATCTTTGATGAAAATGTGAATAAAATCGTATTTTTATGTGTATATTTCAAAAGTATTCATGGGACCTATATTATGATATTTAAAAAAAGGATTGGACAGTTGTATTATAAACTGATAGAATGTTTTTCTTTCTTGTATCAACAATCATTAACGACATTATTGCCCTAAAAAGTACATAATAAATTATGACCGACGTCACGTGTACGTATGCGATTTGATCGCATTGGCCCAAATGCGTTTGCATGCATGCACAAATAAAATTATTCGAATTTGCCATCAGGTTTTGTTTTGGTATCCAATCATACATATTATTTATAAAATATTTCGATCCACGTGATTCACGAAAGCTATCATAATGTTCTAAAATAATTTTATAATCTTATGACAAATCTTTGATAATTTGTCCGATTGATCCGTCTGATTCAAAGTTTCGAATCTGTCTGACGCAGATATCAATAATTTAGCATATAAAGATAATCGAAAGGCGACATCTTCTATCAATTATATAAAGCAACATGTCATTAGAAAAGTGGAATTGTTGGAAAGGGATGATGCCTAGAAAAAACTTGATCTTAATATCTAAATGAATTTTTATTTTGAAACGAATAAATATTAATTTTGTTTTGATTAATTAAAAAATTATGATTTTATATCAAATAGACAAAAAAAGTATTGGTATTTATGTTGGTTATAATCTTGTCATGATTATTTTGACCTTTTCATTTTAATATATTTATCTTATACACATCAACAATTTTAATTTAAAAAATGACACATCAGCTGACATCATCAATCCATCAATACATGGATTTTCGTTCGCTTGATATTATGGTCAAACCGGTCAAAAATTTATTACAGTAACAATTTGCATATTCGAGAGTTTATTCAGTGACAAGTTATAAGTTTGGGAATTGAATCATAACTTTTCAAGTTGAAAGTTTATTTGTATATATTTTTGCAAGTTGGAGATTTTTTTTAGAAGTTTTGCCCTTTTAAAGACCTATTCTCACGGTATGTGAGTAGTGGTTCTTTCATTGTAGCTTTATTGGTAGAAATGTATATATATTTAAGAACTTGAAATAAAATTTAACCTTGGGGCCAAACCAGAAATAAATTCTCAGTTTCACGCTTTTCTTTGAAAATTTCAAAGTTTATTTTTGGTTTAGAACTAAGGGGTTTTAGTTTTGTCATGTGATATCAGATATTGGTTCGAGTTTGTTTACTAAAAAAATATACCATAAATTATCGAGATACGTTTAATTTGATTATCAATTTAGAATATATTAACATTTGATTGATCGATTAGATCAAATTAAAAATTTAGATATTTATTTCATATATTTTATAAAATTTGGATATATATATATATATATATATGTGAGATTTTTTCTATAACTAACAAATTAAGATTGTACAAGAGTATTTTTTTATTTTCCACTACGATTATCTTCTTTTCCAAGTCGATCTCTTCTATTTCACCAAATGATTTCCCAAGTTTTTTCTCTCCTTTTTTTTTCTCGTAATTTTGTTTTTAGAAAATATCTGTATTTTATATTGGGATAATTCCATTTAAAACCCTGTACTTTTCTCTCGTCGCAATTTAAACCCTGTACTTTTTTTTGATCCAAAAAAACATTGTACTTTTAAAAATTGGCAATTAAAACTCTATACTTTTAAAAATTAGCAAATAAAACCCTGAACGAAAAACAATAATAAAGTACCGCAGTGATGGCACCATCGAGAGACATAAAGCCCGCTTAGTCGCCAAAGGATTCACCCAAACATATGGCGAAGACTACACGGACACATTCGCACCCGTAGCTAAGTTACCAACTGTCCGTGTTCTTTTATCTTTGGCTATTAACTCGAATAATACAATATGGCAAGAGGCGATGGCTGAAAAAATCGCAGCTCTAGAAAGAAACGGGACATGGGAAATCACTTACCCTCCGAAAGACAAACATGTGGTTGGCTCCAAGTGGGTATACAAAATAAAGTACCGCAGTGATGGCACCATCGAGAGACATAAAGCCCGCTTAGTCGCCAAAGGATTCACCCAAACATATGGCGAAGACTACACGGACACATTCGCACCCGTAGCTAAGTTACCAACTGTCCGTGTTCTTTTATCTTTGGCTATTAACTCGAATTGGTCTTTGTGGCAGATGGACGTAAAGAATGTCTTTCTTCAAGGAGATCTCGAGGAAGACATCTTCATGTCCCCTCCACCGGGTCTTAATCGTCCAATTCTTCCGGGCCAAGTCTGCAAGCTCAAGAAAGCTATATACGGGTTGAAACAATCGCCACGATCTTGGTATCACAAGCTATCTTCGGCGTTGATTGCTCGAGGCTTCAAGCGTTGCGACTCAGACCATTCCCTCTTTACCTTACAAAGCTCAACCGGCATTATCGTCCTATTAGTATACGTCGACGATATCATCCTCTCCGGTAGTGATACAGTCGGGATTCAAAATACAAAGCAATATCTCCAAAGTGTATTCGATATCAAAGATCTCGGTTGCCATAGTGGCGGACGCAGGAGATAGTTTGAACGAGTTCTTCACCTTGACGAGCTTTCCAGAGGTAACGAGACACTTTAGTTGAATAAGAAGAAGCTTCCTGAAACTCCCAGGCAATTACTTGTGATTCTCCTCAATGTACTTTGTGATTGCGTACTAACTCGATCCTGACCTCTCATTCAAAGCCAATATCGCGTACTTGATCATCTAACACAAAACAAATGGATTCAGAACAAGAATTTCAAAGTCGCGGAATGAAAACAGCAACGTATATTAAGTGTTCGATGAAATGCGTCTAAAAAACTCTAGAATATTTTCTGAAGAAATCGGTTTTCTAAAATCCGGTACTGATTACGTGGCAAAAAAAACTCACTTGGTGTATCATGTCACCTGCGTAGGACATACAATCATATTATTATAATCATTTTTTCCGAATGACTAATATGATATTTTTTAATAAGATTAGGATTTACTGAGACACTTTTTGCAAGTTCAGAAATTATTTGGCATTCTCGCAAATTCATGAATTTTTTTTTTCGTATTTCGCAAGTTCAGGAATTTTTAGGAGTTTTTCCCTAGATAATTATAGATCATATAAATGAACACAAAATATAGTAATTATAGAGAACAATCTGTTGTTAACCATAACCATAAAACAACAGTAATTTATTTTTTTGAATTCTTCTGCTATTAGTATTTTTGTTGTTTTTTCCGTTATTGTTATCTTTTCATCTGATAATTGATATTAATTAATATAAATAGAAAATTGGACAAATAAAATTTAAGGTGACGCCCCAAGTTTTTTTCTTTCTAAAATTATCTAGATCTTCTTCTATTGGCGATTTTTTTTTTTTGTTGTTGAAAAAATTGGATACACAACATAACGAAATCCTTCTCCTCGAGCTAGAAAGTTTCCCTCAGACTAACGCGGCAAGGAATGTAGAGAACATTTTCTTTAAGCTAAATTAGAATACTAATATCTAAACTTGTCAAATTTTACAAAATAAAACCTCAACTTTTAATTTTTATCTTTTAAAACCCGAATTTTAAAATTTATATTTAAATAAATCTAATTTTATAAACTATATCAAATTTAATTCTAAATATTGGATATAATTTTAAATTCGTCCACATGACATGATGGCATTTTATCGAAATCAAAATTACGACGTCATCTCGATTCTAATTGCCCTTTTTTTTATCTACTACAAAACCTAGAAACACGCTTGCATGGGATGTACGTGGAAATTCAAAATTCAAAGCCCCGAAAAAAAAATATTATAGTTCAAATTAATCCTCACTGACAGTGGTACCGAGCCCTCACCAACGTCTCTCCGACGCTCCGATCAAGAACGAAGAAGAAAGAAGACGCAGGGGAGTCTTAAAGAGGTCGGTCATCGAGCTTGCCTGCATCTCGGCCGGACGGTATCGGCGGGGGGGAGCCTCACCGAGGAAACCGAGTCCGAAAGAGAATGAAACCAGCCAAGAGAAGCAAACCTGACTAGAAACTCAGCGATCTACCTCGCCTGAGAACCAGCCACGAAACTCCGAGTATGCACCGCCGAAATCACCGCGTCTCCCTTCTGCTTTTTCTCTGCAAGTTCGCCGAGTGAAATCGACGAAACCCTAGGGTAATTAACCCTCGCCCTCGAAACGCGCCGTTTCGAATAAAACGAAACCCTCCAATTGTTGCGGAAGGTTCTCTTTTTCCGCAAAAGAAGCAACTTGGGCCCGTGGCCCATAAACCCCACACACGAATCACGATTATATATTTGCCATTTGGTGTGAACCTTTTTTTTTTTTTGTGGTATTAGGAGTTATAGTAAAACAAAAAACTTATTTTTATATCGATGTTAATATTCAACGGGGACTAATTAATAATCCAAGAGAGAAAGCAACCGCGTTCATGGACTTCCATGAATGCTTGATAAGTTGATATATATATATAGATGGATGATGCTTTTATTTTTTATTCAGGAACTATATATAAGAATCACAACACATTTATTTTAGTATCCGAATTTAGAGCGGAGCTTGACGCAGTGACACACTTCAGCGTCGAGGTCGCATTGGCCTCCGCCGGGACTCCCGCAGAAGTCGTCGCAGTCGGAGTCCACGACGCACGCCGGTCCCACGTCTTGGTTCGGCTTAGGTTGTCCGTTATTGGAGGGGGGCTCTGCGAATTTAGAGCGAAGTTTGACGCAGTGACATACTTCAGCGTCGAGGTCGCATTGGCCTCCGTCGGGACCCCCGCAAAAGTCGTCGCAGTCGGAGTCCACAACGCATGCCGGTCCCACGTCTTGGTTCGGTTTTGGTTGGTTTTTGCACTCTATCTTTATACCTGTCGTAAAATACATTCACATACACACATTCAAAGCTTTTCGATATATATATATGTATGTATGTATGCATATGATGAAGATGGAGATCATACCAGATGATATTACGAAGATGACTAAAAACAAAGCTGCGTAGTAATTGATCTTAGCCATGGATGGATAATTCTTCTTCTTCTCTTTTTCCTTGAAAATTTAGTGAACTGAAGATACATATATATATATATATATAGTCAAAAGAGAGAGATTAATTGGGTTTCTAACATAACATAACTCCTTTACTATGTTATTCATTGTATGGGGATACGGTTTTATGTCTGAGGTTCTCTTCACAATCTGATCTGATTTGATCATTTAATGTAAAATCTTACATTACAGTCATCTCCTAAGATCAGTCATGGCTGATCTTTTTTCTTCATATAAGATTTGATGTCTAGTGTGGGCAGCAAAGAGTCGCATACAATTTAATTTACATATTTGGACAAAAAATTCTTGGTGCATGGACTTCGAGTTCATTGATTTCCATATTTTAATAAAAATGTTACACGTGGTTTGTGATTTTAAAACAAAATCCCGAGGCTCCATCCATTTCAAAATATTTGTAGTTTTAGGTTAATTTTTATGTTTCAAAATATTTGTAGTTTTACATTTTCAAGATATTTTTTTTATAATAGTTTCCAATTTTATCCCTACCAAATTCCAATACATTATTAATAATTACTTTATTATCAAATAAGGGTATATATAACTTTTGATCAATTTTCTTAAAAAATGTGAAACAATCTAAAACAACAAATATTTTGAGATGGAGGGAGTAATTTTTATAAAAAGATCCATACCAAATTCGCATTTGTTTTTAATAAATCTCGCAAATACTATTGTAAATGTATTAGATATTTGTGGATACTCATGGATCTTTTTATCGATTTTTTAGGTGTTTGTATATATATATATATTAAATTTTTTTAAAATATTTTTTTTCAAAAATACGTTGTATATATTTGTTTACTACGTGACAATTGGCGTGACGATATGTGAACAAAATTGGAATCGACACGTCATTACTCGAAAGGTCATGTCATCATTTGGGTTAAATATGATATGGTTCTTGAGTATATTTGTGGGATGACATTCGGAGTTTATTTAGTGTGTGTATATATTATTATATGTATACATGCATTATTTGTTCTGTTTGTCGGATTAAATTTTTATTAATGGCTTTGGTTTGTTTGACCAAAAAAACGTAATGACAACATAAAAAAATCAGAATTTGGTTTTGTATTCATGAGTTTATTCAGATCGGTCGGGTTCGGTTTGGAACTCTCTCAAAAGTAAGTAACCGTCAAATACGGATCCCGTGACTTACTTAACCGGATCACCGGTTTGATCTATATTCGGTTCTCTATTTTTGTTCGGTTAATTATCGGTTTGGTTATCCCCGTTTCTGATAACCCAAGCTTCGTAACCAAACATCCCTTCATCCGCCAATTTTTTGTTTCCTTCTGTTAATATATTTCAGTTTTTTTAGGCGTATGTATTTTCCCGGTCATTTATTTCCTACACTTCCTCCATTTTTCTTCTTCTCATCTTCAATCCGAGCTTTCCTCTTCATTCCTCTCAGTGTGTGAATCGCCTACTCGGTAAGTTCATGAAGACTCTTCTTACTTTGTTTTTGTCGCGTTCCGCTTGCAGCTTCTCGGAGGTGCAATTCCCAGGAAGCAAAACCCTAGAGTCAAACTTCTCAATGCGTTCCTTCTTTTCATTGTTTGAGCTGCTTTGCAAAATTTAGGGTTTTGTTGCTCTGAAGCTTAATCTTTGTTTGCTTCGTTTCCTTGGAATCGCAAAACTTTCCTGTGATTTCGTCAGGTGGGATCTGCTGGTGAGCTCCGATATGTATATAAAGCAGGTGAGTTTCTTGGATTTTTGTTTAAATTCGGGATCTGAAGTCTCTGTATTTGGTAATTTGCATTGAAACTTCTTTGGGAGTTCTGTTTTTGGTTATACTTAGGTTATCATTGAAGGATTCAAAAGCTACAGAGAGCAAGTTGCTACAGAGACTTTCAGTCCTAAGGTTAACTGTGTGGGTAAGCTCTCCCTCTCTCTATGTGAGTCTCTACGATGGAATTTTTATGGAGTGACCTCGGCTGATTTATATACCTTCGGCTTTATTGTTTGTAGTTTTTTGTTAGAGACATATTTAGATATGGTGCTGTTTTAATTCAGGAGGCTTCATAGCGTGTTTAATTTTTTCTGCTTCGGGTCACCTGGTTAGATTTGGTTAAAAGCTGGGAAATGAACCTATCTGGAGAATGAACAACGAGCAAACATTTCCGAGGGAGCAGAGTGTAAATATTATCTGGCTGGTGGAGTAGGCATAAAATTCTATCCAGTGTCCTGTTATCTTGCCTAACTTTTATTCTGACTATGAAACTCGACAATTGCAGCATAGTTTCTTAGTTCCTGTCTATTAGGTTTATCGTAAATGCACCAGGGTGTGAGAATTCTACATGAATCATGTAACATGATATTATCTGCGGTTTTTATTTGTCAGTAAGAATAAGCCCTAATTTTCAGTTTCTGCAGAGATTTTGGCCTGATTATTTCACTTGAAGTATGGATTTAGGTTTTGCAGGCAGCATCTCATTTATTCTTCTGACAAGTATTTTTTTTACACAGTTGGTGCAAATGGATCTGGGAAAAGCAACTTCTTCCATGGTGAGAATGTGCATCTTGATTATCTCCTGTCCCTTAGTTTCTTTTTATATATATTTCTTATTTCTTCCTTTGGAAATTGAACGTCTTAGATTTTTTCCACCGCTTGATGAATTTGTGGTTCTGGGTGCAGCAATTCGTTTTGTGTTGAGTGACATCTTCCAAAATCTGCGGAGTGAAGACAGACATGCATTACTCCATGTATGCCCACATAAAATATTAGCTATAGCTTAAAAGCTGCTTTTTTTCTTTTCTGCTAGTCTTTTGTTTTTTATCCTGGATTTGTTTTACAATTGAATTTCCTGCCACCAGGAAGGCGCTGGGCATCAAGTATTGTCCGCATTTGTGGAGATTGTATTTGATAATTCCGACAACCGCATCCCGGTAACAATTCATTGCCTAGAATGTTTTCTGTGGGGAGCTGTGATGGCAGATGTCCTATTTGTTTTTTTTTTAATAAGTTGTGCATTTACTTATCCTGGTGTTGGTGGCTTATGCTACTTTAGGTTGACAAGGAGGAAGTTCGCTTGCGCAGAACGATTGGTCTGAAGAAGGATGAATATTTTTTGGATGGGAAACACATCACGTCTGTATTAATTTTTACGTTTGTCCACTTTCTCCCATTTTTTGGCCTAGTTGTTGGGGTAGATGAAAAAGAAGTGCAACCTAACTTGCAGGAAAAATGAGGTTATGAATTTACTGGAGAGTGCTGGATTTTCTCGTTCTAATCCTTACTATGTTGTGCAACAAGGAAAGGTAAGCTTTTGTTAAAGTAAGACGTATGTAGATGTCAACATTTACTCTCCAAACGCAAGAGAGAAACTGTGTAGGGTAACAAACCCTTGGCCAATTTGATCTACTTTTTGTTTGTGGTACATGTATAGATAGCTTCATTGACATTGATGAAAGATGCGGAACGGCTAGATCTACTAAAAGAGATTGGTGGTACTCGTGTTTATGAAGAGAGAAGACGTGAAAGTCTAAAAATTATGCAGGAAACTGGTAATTATCAATCTGCAGCTGTAGTAGAACTTCTTGCTTTAATACACACGCATATGTAGTTGTACTGTACCTTGTGAATCTTATGTAACAAAGTGACTTCAATACTCTCTGTCAGGGAACAAAAGAAAGCAGATAATCCAAGTTGTCCAATATTTGGATGAAAGGCTAAAGGAATTGGATGAAGAGAAAGAAGAACTCAGAAAATATCAGCAACTTGACAAGCAGAGAAAATCGTTGGAATTCACCATTTATGACAAAGAACTCCATGATGCTCGGGAGAAACTAGAACAAGTAAGCAAATCAAAGATGAGGAATCTGTTTTTTCTGTATTTCTTTTGTCTTTTTTACAGATTTTATGATGCAAGCAGTCAAAATCTTATCTTTGTCCTATTGCCAGTCTTTTAGCTGGTGATGTGTTTCAATGTTTCATTGAACTCTCCTAAACTATGAGTTGCTAATGTCCTTGTTCCAATATGTTGTCATTTGGTAAATAATATATATATTTTTATATCCGTTTAATGTTTATCTCATTCCTCATCAGTAGCTTCGCCTTTTTAACCGTTTGGCCTTTTCCCCCATGATTTAGGTTGAAGTTGCTCGGACCAAGGCATCTGAAGAGTCAACTAAGATGTATGATAGGGTTCTGAAGGCCCAAGAAGATGCCAAGAGCCTAGATGGGTCACTGAAAGAACTCACGAAGGAGCTCCAAACTTTGAATAAGGAGAAAGAAACTGTTGAAGCACGGCAAACTGAAGCTATGAAGAAGAAGACAAAGCTGGAACTGGATGTGAAAGATTCTCAGGAGCGGAAGTCCGGTAATGTCCAGGCTAAGGTATTATCTTGATATGCTGTCACAGGCAGATACTCATTCACATGGAGAGAAACAAAGAGAGAAAAACATACATTAGTATGAATATAGTGTTGCATAAACTGCAAGATCCTTGTCCATGTAAACACATTTCTAGAAGTAAATCTAATGTGCACCAATACGAACTTTTTGCCTCCAGAATGATGCAATCAAGCAGCTTCATATGGTAGAAAGAGAAATACAGGACTCTATGGAGGAACTGGAGAAGATTAATCCTTTGTATGAAAGCCAAGTTGAAAAAGAGAAACGGATAACAAAAGGGTATACCTTTTAGTTTATGTACTGATATTGCAGAAAAAATGAGGTGGTGTTATGTAGCTCATATCGAAAGGCTCTATTTTTCTTGTTTGGTAGAGTTGACTCATGGTATTAATTCCTAGATCATATATTGATTTCTGTACAGAATCATGGAGCGTGAAAAGCAACTTAGTATTCTTTATCAGAAACAGGGCCGTGCCACTCAATTTTCTAGTAAAGCTGCCCGAGACAAATGGCTACGGAAGGAAATAGAAGATCTGGACCATGTGCTAAGGTCAAATGTGGCCCAAGTAAGTTCGTGTATTATTTAATTTGGAATTTGCAACTTGCATTATCAGATATGGGAATATGACTCAAGATTGCAATTTTGTTAATAGAGGAATTGTAAACTTGCCATAATTTTATATTTCATGCGTATACTTTCACATAGAGATGCGAGTTTCATATGATTAATGGTTTTAATTTATCCATACATCATCTTATTTTGTCTGTAGGAGCAAAAAGTTCAGATTGAAATAGATCGTCTCAATAAGGAGCTGGCAGAGTGGGACGTATACATCAAAGGTCGTGAAACTGATATTAAAAATTCAGAATCCCAGATCTCTCAGTCTCGTGAAGCATTCAATATAAAGAAGACAGAGAGGGATGAGGAACAAGGAAAAAGAAAGTATGTCTCGTTGTGCCAATATCTGTCAGTTTGCAAGACGAATATTTGATTGTAACAGGGTGCTTGTTTACTCAGGGTAAAATGGGGAGAAGAAAGTCAGTTATCTGCTGAAATCGAGAAGCTGAAAACTGAAGTTGAAAGAGCAAAGAAGAACCTTGATCATGCAACTCCAGGCGTGAGTTATTGCTCTCTAATCCATTGGTTTGTTGCTGATGATACCAGAGTGAAAGTGTCAAATTATGAAAGATTAATTCATTTATTAGGTCCTTTCAAGCCCTTTCAGCATGCTTAGAAATTGATGAAATAATGTACTTCCATTTGTACCTATGTTTCTTCTCCGAGTGCTCAGAGTAGTTTGTTGACAAAAGAGAGGTAACCGCTCATTATTTCAGGATGTAAGGAGAGGGTTGAGCTCTATCCGACGGATCTGCCAAGACTATCGGATCAATGGTGTTTTTGGTCCTATTGTTGAGTTGCTTGATTGTGATGAAAAATTTTTCACTGCAGTAGAAGTCACTGCAGGAAACAGGTATGTGAGGAAGAGCCTGTTAATATTTCTCTCATCCTACTAGGTATCTGATCCCACCTAAGGGTGGGTATAGATTTGTGGCATCTGATCCCATCTTGATGTTTTTCTTTTTTTGGGGGTTCTTTGAGCAGCCTATTTCATGTGGTAGTTGAGAATGATGACATCTCTACACAAATAATTAGACACCTGAATTCGCTAAAGGGTGGACGAGTGACCTTTATACCGCTGAACAGGGTAAAGGCACCCCATGTGAATTATCCACAAAGTTCTGATGCAATACCTTTGCTGAAAAAGTTAAAGTTTGACTCCAAATTCACATCTGCGTTTGCTCAGGTTTTCCTTCAACCCTCTATTGACTCTTTTTAAGCTTTCTATGATTTCTGCCCTATTGTTCTCAATGTGGGCCATTTTGCTACTTGTATGCCTTCAGCGGTGGTACTATTTTGCTTGTTATATTTTTTTTTCAATCATGTCTTGCATGGCATTAATATAATTTAATGCATGTTTTCCTAGATTTTTGGTAGAACTGTAGTATGCCGAGATCTAAATGTGGCAACAAGGGTTGCCCGGAGTGATGGCCTGGATTGCATAACTTTGGAAGGTTAGAATCCATGTACATTCTTATTATTTTCCCATCTGGAACATCAATGCCTGAGAACTCTCATGTGCTGTGCTCTGTGTAGGCGACCAAGTGAGCAAAAAGGGCGGCATGACCGGCGGATTTTATGATCATAGGCGGTCAAAATTGAGATTCATGAATATTATAGTGCAGAATACAAATTCTATAAATGCCAAGGAGAAGGAACTGGAGCATGTTCGAACACAATTGCAAGATATCCTTTAATTAAGCGATTTCATGTTATTTTCATTCACTTGTTAACATTTTTCTGGTGTATCATTTTGTTCATTGCATGCAGTCTTGGATATGTATTTGTTTATCCATATTCTAATTGCTAACAGTTCTACGTTAAAAGCTTTCACTTAACTTGTCTCACTGATAGACCAGAATATTACAAAGCTAGTCACTGAGCAGCAAAGACTTGAAGCAGAATGGACGCACTGCAGATCTCAGGTGGAACAACTCAAGCAGGAGATTGCAAATGCAAATAAGCAGAAACATGCTATACATAAAGCTCTTGAGAATAAGGTGACAGTTGATCATCCACTGTCTTTCTGCCTTTCATTTTAAAAACCGCTAAGAAGCATTTGGTGTTAGTACTTTTGTTTTTCTTCATATCTGGTACTCAGTTTCTTCATATCTGTTTTGCAGGAGAAGTCTCTCGTGGATATTAGGACGCAAATTGATCAGCTAAGATCTAGTGTGTCAATGAAGCAAGCTGAGATGGGAACAGAACTCGTGGATCACCTAACACCTCAAGAAAAAGAGCTGTTATCACGACTAAACCCTGAAATTAAGGATCTTAAAGAGCAGCTTATTGCATGCAAGACAGACCGTCTAGAGGTTTGGCAATGTGAAAAGGACAGTACGTTTGAATCTTCATATTTTTGTTCTGGATAAAGTCTGATGTTTGTTCTTTCCATCACTAACAGACAGAAGCAAGAAAAGCAGAGTTGGAAACTAACTTAGCAACCAACCTAAAGAGGAGAAAACAGGAGTTGGAGGTAACCATAAATTCCATTGAGGATGACAATTTGTCCAGTTCAGACGAACTAAAGATCCAAGAACTTGAGGATGCAAGATCACTGGTTAAAGAGGCAACAGAGGAGCTCAAAAGTGAGCACCAAACACAGTGAACATTTGTGAAGAACAAGTTATTTCCGGGTTGCTCTTTGTAGTATATGTACAAGTACACTGATTACATTGTCATGCTCTAAGGTATCTGTGACAGCATTGACGAGAAGACGAAGCAAGTAAAAAAGATCAAAGATGAGAAAGCCAAATTGAAGGTAGTCCATTATAACCATCAAATCATATTTATTTTTCTGGCCTGGCCTGAGCAAAGTTTCTTGTTCTTTCAGTCATTGGAAGATGACTATGATCGTACACTTCAAGATGAGAATAAAAAGCTGGAAGAACTATTTAGCAGGCGGAACACACTCGTTGCTAAACAAGAAGAGTACACAAAGAAAATTAGGGGATTGGGTCCATTGTCATCAGATGCTTTTGACACGTACGTTGCTTGCTCGTTTGTGTATGGTGTTTGCCTAGGCTGTTTGAGTTGTCACCTTTCACTTAGTTTTGTCTTATTTGATATTTTAGCGCAACATTGCCCTTTGTGACTTTCGTCTAGGAATGCATTTTTATGTGTACCAAATTCCTTGTTTGATGAGTTTCTTATTTTTATGGACTATTGCAGCTACAAGCGAAAGAACATCAAGGAGCTGCAGAAGATGCTTCACCGCTGCAGTGAACAACTGCAACAATTCAGCCATGTGAACAAGAAAGCGCTTGACCAGTATGTAAACTTCACTGAACAACGAGAAGAACTTCAGAAAAGGCAGGCAGAGCTCGATGCAGGAGACGAGGTATTCAGTTGGATTTTAGGATATTTCGTACTATCTGGTCAAATAAAACCCACATAGGAATTAGACATTTACGGGTAATGTGAAATGCTTATGCAGAAAATCAAAGAACTTATATCGGTTCTGGATCAACGGAAAGACGAGTCTATTGAACGTACTTTCAAGGGTGTTGCTCGACACTTTCGAGAAGTTTTCTCTGAACTTGTGGAAAATGGACATGGCCATCTGGTCATGATGAAGAAAAAGGTATGTTTCTGATTTCTTTTTTTGTGTGTAGTTTTTTTCCATTCCTTTTCTTCCACGCGTTGTGTCTCCTGTATCAATGGTTAACTAGATTTCAGTGCACCATACGACAGCAACAGATGTTAGAAAAAGATTTCTAGAAATTTAGTACTGAACCATGTTGTGAAAGGTTTTCCCATGAACCAGACCCTTGAAAGTGCTAAAATTCATTTATCCTCTTGTATTTTCATTAAGGTCTTGTATTTCCCATTTTGTAGGTTAGTATTTACTTATATCTAAAAAATAAGAGAAAACTATCTCACACCAGTATCCATCTTTTCTGTGCAATTATTGAATAAGATGATCATGCTGGCCTCACTGCTTCTATTTAAAGTTGGTGAGTTGGTCTTAACCTTTTTCTCATTGACTGAATATATAATACACTTATATACACATCGTTAGGATCGTGATCACGATGATGAAGATGATGATGATGATGATGATGGAACCCGCGAAGCTGATCCGGAGGGAAGGGTCGAAAAATACGTTGGTGTAAAAGTGAAGGTACATATCGATCAGTAGAAGACAAATCATCATATCCCTTGTTAAATATTCATATTTATCATGTATTGCTCTGGTACGGTAGGTGTCATTTACGGGTCAAGGGGAGACGCAATCGATGAAACAATTGTCGGGAGGCCAAAAGACAGTTGTAGCACTTACCTTGATTTTCGCCATCCAGCGATGTGATCCTGCTCCGTTCTATCTTTTTGATGAGATCGATGCTGCACTGGATCCACAGTACAGAACTGCTGTAGGCAGTATCCTCTTGATTTTCGTTTTCGTTTTCTAACGTACACATATCACTTCGTTTTTCAATGCATATGATTTATCAGAGGTACAGTTCCTTGACTCAGCAATTTACAAGATATGATTCGTCGTCTAGCCGATATGGGAAACACGCAGTTCATAACCACAACGTTTAGGCCAGAGCTCGTGAAAGTTGCAGATAAGATATACGGCGTGACTCATAAGAACAGAGTGAGCCGTGTTGGTGTTGTTTCCAAGGAGGATGCATTGGACTTTATCGAGCATGACCAGTCCCATAACACTGATTGAGGTTTCGTTACACATTTCCTTTGATTTTCCTCTAGATTTCTATGCAGGATTTGCTAAATATCCACTCGTTTTGACAGGAAAAAGGAGGGGCTCCCACTGCATCAAGAATATATACATATATATATATAGTACGAGTTTGATGTTTTTGGGATAGTATCTTAGATAGAGCTAGTTTAATGCTGCGAACATCTGTCAGAACATATGATACAACTGCTGCTGTGAAGGTTTCGGTTTGATGTAAAGTCAGGTACTTGGTTGAATCAGTAGGTATCTTTCTGAGGTTTGGTTCTAGGAATATCCTTTGTCAAGGTCTGTATAAAAATCTGATTTACCTTTAGAATTGCGGTTTGTTCATCCTTTCATAACCTCTTATCATACAATTTCTGCAGTTTTTACCAATTTTCCTTTCGGGTTTGGTCTCATCATCTTGAGCAACGTCCGAGGCAGCTTTACCCACGAACCTGTTTTGACTCGACGGAGCCGAGAGGAATTGACGAGCCATATCGATGCTATGATTGATTGCCTCCGTAATGGAGTGCGTGAAGCGGATTCGATCCATACCTTCCCGATCCGATACGAGGAACCTTGTGATTTCTTAATTGGATCACTAGGATAATCGTCGGTGTTCATGACCAATGGGCATGGAGATACCTATAATTTGGAACCAAGAACATATACAGCACTTCGATTCTCTTTTTACTTTCATTTATTTTTTAAAATTATTATTCTTTTGGTGTTCTAGTAATGTCTACAAGACAACAAAACAGTGTATATACAATAAGTGTACCACTTATAGGGGCAAATGATGCATTATCGGTGAGAAAGTTTCTCCGGCGGCAATCAATTTCCGGCGATCTTGAATTCCAAGAACTTCTCCACACTCAGAAGCCCACAAAGCTCCTTCACCACCGGCATTGTCGCCGGAACCGGCAACTCGAAAGCCGGATCGAACCCATCTTTGTCAGTGTTGTCGGCTCTCCATGAAAAGAGCTGTTTCCGAGCTTCTCTAATGGCTGATCTCGCTGCACAGTGCACAGAAGCTGCTAGAAGCAATGGCGGTTCCCCGGAAGCTGCGATTCAGGTCAAGAACTCCGTTAAACAAAAAGAAGATTTTCGTAAATAACATCAACCCGCAACACATCTGTAGTAAGTGAGTTCATGGCCTAGTGGTTCAAGTTCTTATTCATCTCCTCCGGATCATGGATTCAAACTGTACAGCGTAAACTTTGTGTATGTGTTGCTGAATATTCTAAAGACTTCAAGCTGTAAATAATCTTCTAAAGACCAGTTTCGTTTAACAAAAAAGATTGCCATAGTATTTACCTTTAGAGGAAAGGATGCGGTCCTTGTGATGCCCACTGTTGAGAACTTCGACGTTGAACTGTCGGGGAATGGTGTCGAGAGTAGGGACTTTGTAGTTCCATGTGCCGTCTTGAACCACGAGCCCGTTCTCATCTGTCGTGTACTCTTCGAGCATGAAAAACCCGATCCCCTGAACAAACGCTCCTTCGATCTTCACATAAACCATAGCAAAAGAAAGTGAAAGGCTGTCAAGATTGTGTTCATAAATGCATGATTTTCCTGCGAGTAGCTTAAACATATCATATTCATCAAATGGTGCCGAAAAAATATGAACTTTGACCGATATCAAGATCTATACTTCAGATCTAACCTGTCCTAATATGACGAGAACATACGTAAGAGCTAACCTGTCCTAAATCAACAGCAGGGTTTAGGCTTTTTCCGCAGTCGTATATGATATCCGACCGGAGAATCTCCGTTGCACCGGTGAGAAGGCTTACTTCCACCTGAAAAATACCATCGCGGAGTGCTGATTATTTTCTGATTTCCACATTCGGAAAAGAATTTGCTCGTTCCGTAAATTCTGTTTTCATAAAGTTGTTTTAAGTTATTTCCCGGTTGACTTGCCTCGCTGATTGCAACGCCGTAGTTGAGGTATTGCATGGAAGAGAACTCCGGCCTATATAAGGTACTCGCGGATAAGTTCACAGATTGAGCATAGGCCTGCGAATTTACAGACCGAAAGATTCAAACTTCATGAAGATTCATGTAAAAAATCTTCCCGAAAATCAAGATGTGATATTGAATAAACTGGTTTACCTGTTGAATGAGCACTTCCCAGCTCACAGAACCCGTTTTCTCGAGAATCTGGTCCTTGATGGGTTTCAGCCTTTCAACCAAGATATCGCAGCAGAGTCTAACGGCCTCACAACTACTCTCGGAAGTCGTGCTTCCGGCAGTGAAACCTCCTTGAATCAAACTGAGCGTATCCGCCTGTATAACGCGTACTTTCTCGAGCAACTCTTCGTTTCCATTGAATCCAATCAAGCCAAGACCGTAAGCAGCCATCTGTTGAACCTTTGTCCACAGGCCTTGCCCTATCTCGACACCTCCGCACTCGACGACGATAGACCCGTCGCTCAGAATGCTAACTTTTCCCGGGGTTGGCCTCTGCATAACTTCATGAACGATGGGTACTCGAGAAATGCCCCTTTTGCACCAAACGTTACACCGATTAAACTCTTTCACTGTTTCCACCCTTTGCTCGAACCCCGAAGATATCTCCAACTTGTTCCATATCGAAGGCAAGGTGTACTCGTCAGCGTTACCAGCGGTATGGCTATAGAACAAGCCGAGGCTGTCGTATGTATGAAGATTAATCTTTCTGACGGAATCTGCATCCATTTGAAGGGAAGAAGCTACGTTTTCGATAATGGCTTCGGCAATGTACGCGCCTTGGACTTCCCCGGGAGCCCTCATAGCTGATCTGCTAGGTCGGTTCGTCTTGCAAACTTTTATGTCGAATGACAATGCACCCCAGTTGTATTTCTTGACGGGACCTGAGATATTGTGCGGCATTATCGGGCTCACGTCCACATCCATCCCGGCATCTACTAAAATCTCCAACTCTAATGCCGTGATCTTTCCATCCGATTTGAAACCGACGTTGTATGTTATTTTCATCGGATGCCGTCCCCCGACCGTTACCATATCAGTCTTGCGGTTTAGATACATCCTCACGGGACGTTGCAACTTGTGTGCAGCAAGTGCACATGCTGTCGCAACCTGAAACATCGTAACAAACAGAACCAATGTCAGAATATAACATACAAGTCGACAGTTAAGGACTCGATCCCGTTTGGTTGGCCCCAATGGTTCAATTTTGTCAGAAAGTAACTTACAGGCATAGATTTTATGGCTTTTCCACCGAACCCACCTCCGACTCTTCGGGTAATAACACGCACATTGTGCTCTCGGATGCCGAGACATGTAGCAATTACCGAATGCAAGTACTCGGGTGCTTGACTCGAACTATATACCTGCAAACAGTTGTCTTCGTCGGGCAAGGCAAGTGCTGTTTGTGTCTCCATATAGAAGTAGTACTGTGATCCTAGTCGGAACTGGATAACCACATTTCCGAAAAACGTGAGCCGAAGAACGTAAGCTTTAGCGCGTAAAGATCGAGAAAGCGAGTTTCCGTACCTTATCCGAGAGTATCTTGTGATCAGCTTCGGCCATCCCTTTCGAAACATCGCCAACGGGTTTGGGGTAAAGCACTGCAGGAACCAGGAACATGCTAGATCTTTGAACTGCATCCTCGACGGATAATACCGGCGGTTCTAAATCCTCTGTATCGTACTCAATTACTGCACAGTTTGCTGCCATATCAGCGTGTTTCGTTGCTGAATATTCTAA
>NW_010969548.1:503194-517857 GCF_000463585.1 Tarenaya hassleriana | reverse complement strand
TCGACGGATAATCCCGGCGGTTCTAAATCCTCTGTATCGTACTCAATTACTGCACAGTTTGCTGCCATATCAGCGTGTTTCTGTGTATCCGCAACCTGAGAAGCCACGGAAAAACCTGATCAGAAATCGACGAGGAAAAAAAAAGACGGTAAAGACGATACAGAAGCTAGAGTTACCACAAGGGCAACTCTCTGGCCGGCAGATTGAGTAAATTCATCTGAAAACAAGGGGCCTGAGCCGAACATGGTCTTGGAACCGACGTTTTGTCCCTCTTCGGGAATGTCCTTGAAGTCGATAACTTCCAGAACTCCGATTGGTTTCACGCCGTCTCTGAAGCCTATGCTCTTTATCCGAGCCATAGCTTTCGTGCTATAAATGAATGCTCCATATAAACAGTCCGGTAAAGATGGAATATCATCGACGAAAACAGCTTCACCTGAGGGAAAAAAAAATGCCGTAAACATAATATGAACAATAACAACTGAAATCAAGAACATATAACTTCCCTCGTGTCGTGTTCTGAATTATAAGTTTTAGAATTATAAGATAACGGTATTAACGACGAACCAGAAGCCTGCATTGCAGCTCCAACTTTGATAACCGCTTGACCAACAGGCCGGAATTCACTGCTCTCAAACACCTGCTGTGCAGATGATAGCAAAACCCGAGAATTTTCGAGATCATTGTAGCCGTTTTTGCGTTTTCTTTTTGAGTCATCACGTGGAAAACTCGGGGTTGTATTACTGTTCTCGATCAATGGGTAGAAGAACTCAAAAAGAAACCCGACAGCCAAGCTTTTCCGGTACTCGGGGTAAGAGGTATCCTTGCAAGGCTCTATGATGCCTCTAAGTAACCTCACAGCTTCATAAAGAACACTGTAGTTTAGTGATTTCCCCGTCAAGAACTCCTCGATTTTCTTGGCTCGGATCGAATGTTCCCCGCCGTAAGAACCAAATACCAAACGGCAATCATCCACTACGATGCATTGCGAAGATTCCCATCGAGAGACTCGTGCCAAGAATGCCGCATTTACATAGGGCAACGCGCTTCCGAGCGGGCGAGGTGCAGCTCGGTAGGTTTCGAAGAGGAATTCGGTTTTTGGGCGAGAAGAAACACTCCAGAAAGGGATTTCGACGTTCAGAAGAACCGTGTTAGATTCCAATACTGGAGGCAGTTCAAGAAACTCCTCCATACTAAGCTTCTCGTATTCCCCATCACTCATTATATTCACCGTGGCATCTACAGCGAGGAAAACCGTAGCAATGTCGGAAGGGAATCGTTTGCTCTGAGCCATCACTAAATTACCTCCGATACTACCCGAGTTCCTAATAAATTTGTTCGCGACTTTCTCCATATGACTCGCCATTTTCGTGAAAACATCAGAAACCTTGCTTTCCTCTTTCAAAACGTCAATGGCTTTAGATATCGTAACAACAGCTCCGATCTCAATCCCGCTACCGTTCTTCCTGATCATCGACAACTCGGGAATGCGTCTGATATCAATATATCTATCGAACTTTTCTCGTTCCTTGTAGTAACCCGTTCCTGTGTTGCCAACAACTAGCTTCACTGAACCTTCATTACCACCAAGTGTTTTACCTCCGAGAATCCTTTGTAGTTCTTCAATACTCTCGGGAGTGCTCCAACGATACTTGGTCTGATCCAAAACATTACAAGACTCGATCTCTTTCTTCAAGAACTCGGGGAAAGTAACAAGATGGCGTTTAGCGCTATATGCAGGCAAGTTTTCTAACATCACTTCTTTGTTGTCCCCTTTCTTCCAAAAGGCATTGAACCCTAAATCCTCTATATCAACATCAGAAGCAAAACTCTTACAAGCATCGACGATAGGCCGGTAACCAGTGCAGCGGCAAAGATTTCCGGCAACTGACATTTCTGCTTCGGAAACAGTCAGCCTGGAAAAACCAGGACGAGGCTTTGGCCCATCGGATTTATCAGCATTTACAAGAGCTGAACAGAGAGAAACACACATCCCGGGGGTACAGAATCCGCACTGCGAGGCATGGAACCCTGCAATCCTCTCGTGAATCGGGTGGAACCCTTTGCGGGTATTTCCTAGCCCCTCGGACGTTGTTATGGAACATCCATTTATGCTGCAGAGAAGGGTCAGACATGAGCTTATCGTAAAATCCTCGACTCGGTCCGACTCGGTATCGTATTTCGAAAGAAGGACGATACAAGCTCCACACCCGCCTGCAAGGACAGAAGCTAGCGAGTCAGTGTAAGAGGGATTAACTCATTTAACTCAGTAATGTAATACAGACCAAGCTTTGATAGAAAACCAAACATGACAAGAGCGTGTTCCTTGACTTGGCAATTTGGTTGAGAGAGTTTTCAGACAGGATATTAACTAGATTCAGGCTAAAGAGAAAGCAGAAACCTGAAACTCCGATGACAAAAATGGACAGATCAGGTGCTGTTCCGGTAAAGGAAAGAACACAAACAGATATATAGCATGAATCTGCTTTTCACTACAGATAATAATTAATACAGGATTTGAGCATGAATTCCAAACCGACATAGCCCTCCCCCTCCACAGAATTACAGAGATCTTCACATATAGAATTCAAGCAACGTCGTTGCCCGGTCGAGCTTGACACTCTTGAAAGAGAGAGAGAGAGAGAGAGAGAGAGAGAGAGAGAGAGATCACCTTCGCCGCAGCTGAGCTTGACACTCTTGAAACGAGTGCTGGATCGCAAGAATTCAAGCAACGTCGTTGAAGGGTCGATGGAGGAGACCTGGAATCTTTCTCCGTTTACAGCAAAAACCAAATCCTTGCCCGACATTTTCTGCTCAGCAAGAGAAAACAAAGGGTTGAAAACTTCGAACCACAGACTCCAGAGCTCAAATCAGTAAAACCCATTAGCTGAATTTCTCATCTTTCACACAAAGCGCACAAGAAACACAACCAATCCCTTACCCGACGAGAAAGAAAGCCGGAAACTTTGGATCTAATGCTTCCAGAAACAGAGAGAACGATTCAGAGGTGACTCCTTACTTCACAATAAGCAAGCAAAGGCACGAAATTTCAGAGAGAACGAAACAGATGGGAGGGACCCACAAGCTGTTTCAACACGGAAAGCTTTCTATTCGGCCTTTAGATTCGGATTGGTAAGATCAGTCTCTTTCGTATCCAGTTTTTGTCTGAAAATGGCTGCTTCTCTTTGATTTTGGGAATATATCTTCCTATTTCTCTTTTGTTTGACTCTCTGGAAGGAGGAGCTTTCAGACAAGAAGCTCCAGTTACAGGAACAGTACGAGCAGTCGCATGAAGAGATAATTACTGCAAAAAAAAAGACATAATCTATGAATTTTAAAAAAAATCTGACCTTCGGTGACTTTGTGATGACTCTGACATGGCCGATAGAGATGCTTCCTTGTCCTGTTTCGACATTTGAGAACTTTCCGAGAATGGCCGCCACGACATTAAAAAAAAAATAGAAAATTTCTTATAAATGCACGAAAACTGATAAATGCATCAACTATAAAAATAAAGATATTTTACCAAAAAATAAAAGAAAAATAAATGAATTAGTATCTTATTCTAGTTAAAATTTACAAACTATTGTACCAAAAATCTACACAGCAAACATCGTTATTTATTTGACGAAATCTGAGTAACCAGACGTTGAGACAACAACAAAAAAAAATTCAATTATTATCGATTGCTACATATCGATATCTAGTTACGAGATTTAGTCAGATATTAACTATTGTGTAGTGTTTTTTGGATGCTGTATAAAATTTATTATTTTAATTAGGGTGGACAATAATTTATATATTTTTTTCAAAAAATATATAGATGTGTATTATGATATTTTTATTTAAACAAAAAAAATGTTAGAAATTTTGACCAAAAAAAAATGTTAGAAATAGAAATGCAAAACGTCTCGGGAAGAAGCTACGGCCTTTTTCCAAAGGTTAGGTATATTGGCAATATTAGAGATAATCCGAACTCAAACAGACGATTTTGTTTTTTATATTTCTCAGTGAAATAAAAACCTTTCAATTATTTTATGTATTTTAAAAATAAAATAAAAATAGAAAAATTAAGTGAACAATTAAATGTCCAACTTCTAGTTTAGTAGTTTAGATAAACCGTTACGCTATAATATAAGTAATAATTTTTATTTAAGAATATATTTTGTTTTAAAAAATTATTGATTGTTTTGTTTTCCAATATATTAAACCAATTTTATTTTACAATTCCTTACCTAACAAAGCTTATATTCATGATATATTTTATTCACAATAAAATATCAAAATCTCTTATTTATCCACGGGAATTCTATTTTTCACTTTATTGCTTTCTTAATATATCAAGAAAAACATTTCAAATTATTCATTTATCTTAATAAATTTATTTTGATATATATTTATATTAACAAATTTAATTTTATTTGTTCAAACTTTGGATCGTTAAAATTGTAATAAATTTATATTCGTTAAAACTTTTTTACGAATTCGTTTGGTTTTTTAAATTTTGTTTCCAATTTATGAATTAGAAAATATGATCGGAATTTCTCCTTATTACGTTTACGAATTTCTTCTAGATTTATATTATTTTTTATAATCAATATTTTTTTATTTCTTAATTAGATGTTGTATTGTTTAGTAGAAATTTTACTAAACTAAAAAAAACACAGAGCTTGTAACCATGTTATTAAACCGGCTAACATCCATATAAATTAAAGTCGAAGTAAACCGGTCTAAACCAATTCGCTATTTCTAACGACGTTGGGGAAGTCTGTTAAGTTCGTTGGAGCTTCAAAAGAGCCATTGTGCAATTTCCACTTGGTTTCTTCTTCTTCTTTATCACGTACGATAATATTTTATTTTTTTATTGACATTATCAATATCCTTATTTTACTTCTTCAATAGAGTTTACTCACTAACAAGCACTCTTACAGAACCGCCGTGAAAATCTCGCCGGCGGCATTCATTTTCCGGCGATCTTCAACTCCAAGAACTTCTCCACGATCTGAAGCCCACAAAGCTCCTTCACCACCGGCATTGTCGCTGGAACCGGTAACTCGAAACCAGGATCAGATCCGTCTTTGTTCCAAGCGAAGATCTGTTTTCGAGCTTCTCTAATGGCTGATCTCGCAGCGCAGTGAACAGACGAGGCGAGATGCAACGGAGGCTCACCTGAAGCTGCATATCACACGAAGAACTTCGTTAAATAAGTAATCCATTTGCTCAGGAGATGATCATTTTATACGATTGTTCAGATATCTGAGTTAGTTCACCAGTTCGTTCTGTTGTTTCAATTAGGACTCGACGTGCGTATCCGAACTCGACGGATCGGTAGGTGTGAGTACCCAAAATTTGAAAACCCTACTGCCGTTGAGTGCGAGGACGGGTCTTTTGCCGACGAGGGCCAAGCTGTGGGTTCAAATACGGGCTTCGTCCTGTGAAACCCAAAACAGAAGGGGGACAGAGAGGCGAGCTGGCGGCTAGGGACGAAGAGGCAGAGAAATTCATTTCCACCCCTCTCGAACCTCGCCTTCTTCGCTGGGCTTTGTCCCTCTCTCACAAACCCTTTTCGGTCAATCCCTCGCTGTAGCCGATGGTCGGGTACCTGACCCTTAGAAAGACGAGACCGAGATACCTCGGTCAAAATACTCGAAGGGGCAAATCCGAAGCCGAGTACCTGACCCATGTCCACCCCTAGTTTCTATAGCGAAAAAAGCTCTCGAACTTCGAGTGAATTTGTCAGTCCATTTCATAAAAGCTTATGATGAAAATTTTGAGGTTTAACAACTAGGATTGTCGTCTAAATTCAGCGGAAATTAAACTCTAGACTTGATGGAGTTTTAATGCCATGACGTTTAGGTGATTTGCCATCAAAACCAACTCACTCTGGGGCACAAGTAAAATAACGATTTTTTGTACCTTTGGAGGAAAGAACGCGGTTCTTGTGATAACCGCTGTTAAGGACCTCGACGTTGAACTGTTTAGGAACGGTGTCTACAGTTGGAATTTTGTAGTTCCACGTCCCGTCTTGAACCACGAGTCCATTCTCGTCAGTGGTGTACTCTTCCAGCATGAAAAACCCAATTCCTTGAACAAATGCTCCTTCGATCTTCACATAAACAGAGAAAAAGAAAGATAGAAAACCCTTAAACGTTATATCAGTTCTTGATTAAACACTCAATCCATCAGCTTTTGAACTTCGGTGTGATTTGTATCCTTGTGCCATAGTTTAAATCTTTAGCAGAAAAACACGATATTAAACTCGAGCTCGACTGTGTTTGGGAGCCGAGAAAAACGAAGAAAAGGGAGTGAAAATACAGAGGAAAACAGAGCAATGAGATGGAGAGAAGTAAGCTTACAGTGTACATTCAATACTTCCGGTTAAATAACAAACTTATAACATAATGAAAATTTCGAAGATTTTACAACAACAGAAGAAAAAAGCAAGGAAGGAGCTAACCTGTCCTAAGTCGACAGCAGGATTTAGGCTTTTTCCGCAGTCGTAAATGATGTCAGATCGCAGAATTTCCGTTGCGCCTGTCAAAAGGTTCACTTCCACCTGCATTCAAAAATCTGTTATTTCTCCCGTGTAACAACAGAGTTACATATATTCGTTTTTTTCTGGTATGCAGATTTACAGACAGTGAAAGCAAAACCAGTTTTAGCTAATTCCCGCATGACTTGCCTCACTGATTGCAACCCCGTAGTTGAGGTAGTCCTTCGAAGAAGTCTCCGGCACATAAAAGGCACTTGCAGATAAGCTCAGAGTTTGAGCATAAGCCTGCGGTGTTTTTACAGAAAGAAAAGTTCAAATTTGGAAAAGATCTGTTGTGAATCTCTGTTGAAAAATAAAAAATGTGATTGGAATTATTAGCTAATCTACCTGAGTAACAAGTGTGTCCCAATTCACTGAACCGGTTTTCTCTAGAATCTTGTCCATCATAGGTTTAAGTCTGTTCACCAAGATTTCACAGCAGAGACCAATGGCAGCACAGCTGTTCTCGGATGTCGTGCTACCGTTTGTTAAACCGCCTTGAGTCAAACTGATCGTATCGGCCTGTACAACCCGTATTTTCTCCAAAAGCTTCTCACTTCCGTCACATTTGATCAAACCAAGACCATAAGCAGTCATCTGTTGTACCTTAGTCCACAACCCCTGACCTAGCTCAATACCTCCGACCTCAGCAACAACAGATCCATCACTAAAAATGCTTACTTTTCCTGGAGTTGCCCTCTGTGTACATTGATGAACAATGGGTACTCGAGAAATTCCCCGTTTGCGCCATACATTAGACCCGTTGAACTCTTTCACCATTTCAACCCTTTCCTTGAACCCGGAAGATATCTCCAACTTGTCCCATATCGAAGGCAAGGTATACTCATTTCGGTCACCAGCAGTTTGCTGATAGAACTTGGTGAGACTCTCGTACGTATGAAGATTAGTCTTCCTCACTGCATCGACATCCATGTTGAGGGAAGAAGCGACATTCTCAATGATAACTTCGCCAATGTATGAGCCTTGTAGCTCCCCAGGAGCTCTCATAGTTGTCCGGCTGGGCAGATTTGTCTTACAAACTTTCACATCAACGGACATGGCACCCCAATCATACTTCCTCATGGGACCCCACATAAAGTTTGGCATCTTTGGGCTTACATCCTTATCGAACCCTCCATCTATTAATATCTCTAGCTCTAGTGCTGTGATCTTTCCATTTGATTTGAAACCGACGTTATACGTTATTTTCATGGGGTGCCTTCCCCCCGCCATTACCATGTCCGTCTTTCGGTTCAGATACATTTTCACAGGACGCTGCAGTTTGTGTGCAGCTAGTGCACATGCTGTCGCAACCTGAACCACCATCTCAGTAAGCGTTAATGTCAAAACCTAATGGGCAAATTAAGCCATTCTTCTAAACCTCAAGTATCCATTTACACATCTCTCCTCAAAAGGAACGGTTTTATAGTTGAAGAAATCAGATTCAAAAGGCGAAACCCATAAAGCAATCATTTTGATGCAAATAAATAATACTCACAGGCGTGGATTTTGTAGTTTTCCCACCGAATCCACCTCCAACTCTTCGGGTGATCACTCGCACGTTATGTTCTTGGATGCCAAGACAATTAGCAATTACGGTATGTGTGTACTGAGGGGCTTGGCTTGCAGTATATACCTCCACACAATTGTCTTCATCTGGTAAGGCAAGCGCTGCTTGTGGCTCGATATAGAAGAAGTATTGCGACCCAAGTCGGAACTGAAAACATTCACAAAACACGAGGCTGAGGACGTTAACTTAGTGTATAAAATTCAAAAAGAGAGGTGCAATACCACGGCTGAGAGGATCTTGAAATCAGCTTCAGACATTCCTATTGAAACATCACCAATCGGTGGCAGATAATACTTTGAAGGGACCTCATAGAAGCTAGATCTTTTAACTGCATCCTCAACAGATAATATCGGTGTGTCTAAATTCTCCATGTCGTACTCGACTATGGCAAGGCTTGCCGCAATGTCTGCATGTTTCTGCGTATCGGCAACCTGAAAAGCCGATAAATATTTATCAGACATGAGGACAAGAACAAGGAAGATGAGACTGAAACTAGACTTACCACAAGAGCAATTCTCTGTCCGGTGGATTCAGCAAGCTCATCTGCAAATAATGGGCCCGAGTCAAGATCAGATGTCAAGTAAGCGATGTTTTGTCCCCCTTGTGGAATATCCTTGACGGTAATAAGTGCCAGAACTCCGGTTGGTATCACATTTTCTTTGAAACCTATGCTCTTAATTCGAGCAAAAGGTTGTGTGCTACAAATGAATGCTCCATGTACACATTTTGGTAAAGATGGAATGTCATCAACGAAAATGGCCTCACCTGAGAAAAATACCCATGTCAGGTGCAACAAAGTTTTTTACGAGCTTACATTCAAAACATTTTTTTCTCATGTTCTTGACCTGTATCTCTAGTGCTTAAAGCCGCCATTCCCTATATGAAACATGTTAACTTTCTTAAGAAAAAAAATCAGCTTTTTTAATTAAAAGGAAAAAGATATAGCAACGAACCGGAAGCCTGCATAGCAGCCCCGACTTTGATGACCGGTTCACCAACAGGAAAGTATTCATTACTCTCAATGAGCTGCTGAGCAGATGACAACAAAGTTGGAGGTTTTTCAAGATCAAAATGGTTGTCAGTAGCAATCAAC
This sequence comes from Tarenaya hassleriana, assembly GCF_000463585.1. NCBI lineage: Eukaryota > Viridiplantae > Streptophyta > Magnoliopsida > Brassicales > Cleomaceae > Tarenaya > Tarenaya hassleriana. Next base: position 508,662 of record NW_010969548.1, on the reverse strand, counting down.
GGATAGAAAAACTCAAAAAGAAACCCGATAGCCAAGCTTTTCCTGTACTCAGGGTAAGAGGTGTCTTCGCTGGGAACTACAATGTTTCCAAGTAACCTAACAGCTTCATAAAGAACAGCATGGTTGAGTACTTTCCGGGTCAAGAACTCCTCAATTTGTGTTGCCCTGATCGAATGTTCACCTCCATATGAACCAAATGACAACAAACATTTATCCACCATGATGTCATTTGAGGATCCATGGCGAGAGACTTGTGCTAAGAAGGCAGCGTTCAAATATGGCAGTGTGCTTGCAAGAGGGTAAGGTGCAGCTCGATAGGTTTCAAAGATAAGATCTGTGTTGGCACCAGTAGAAGCATTCCAGAAAGGAATTTCTACACTCAGAAGAACTTTGGTAGACTCCAATACTGAAGGAAGACCAAGAAAATCCTCCAGTCTCAGCTTCTCTTGTTTCTCGCCATTCATTATGTTTACTGATGCATCGACAGCGAGCAAAACAGTAGTGATGTCAGAAGGAAATCCTTTGCTTTGAGCCATCACTAGATTACCCCCTATACTACCCGAGTTCCTGATAAAGTTGTTGGCAACTTTCTCCATGTGACTAGCAATTTTTGTGAAAATATTACCAAACTTGCTCTCTTCCTTCAGAGCAGCAATAGCTTTGGATATCGTAACAGCTGCTCCAATTTCAATTCCAGTATCGTTCTTCCTAATCGTTGACAGTTCAGGAATGTGAGTGAGATCAATATATATGTCATACCTTTCTTGTTCCTTATAGTAACCTGATCCAGTGTTGCCAGCAACTAAATTTACCGAAGCGGCCTGGTTACCCTCTAATATGTTTTGAAGCTCTGAGATGCTAGCAGGAGTGTTCCAACTGTATTTCGCCTGATCCAAAACATTATACGGAACAATCTCTTTCTTCAAGAACTCTGGAAAATTGAGAAGATGGACTTTAGGATTATATGGAGGCAGATTTGCTATCATCTTTTCTTTGCTTTCTCCTCTCTTGCAAAAGGAGTTAAAACCCAAATCCTCTATGTCAGCATCAGCGGCAAAACTCTTACAAGCATCGACGATAGGACGATAGCCTGTGCAACGACAAAGATTTCCAGAAATAGACTTCTCTGCTTCGGAAACGGGCATCTTGGAAAATCCGGGAGAAGGTTGTGACTCATTGGACTTATTAGCATTGAGAAGAGCCGAATAGATTGAAATGCACATCCCAGGAGTACAAAACCCACATTGAGAGGCATGGAATCCGGCTATCCTCTCGTGAATAGGGTGGAATCCTTTTTGTGTATTTCCGAGTCCCTCAGACGTTGTTATGGAACAACCATTTATACTGCAAAGAAGGGTTAGGCACGAGTTTATAGTAAAGTCATCAACCCGGTCTGAAGTGGGATCATATTTTGATAGAAGTACAATGCAAGCACCACAACCCCCTGCAAGACAGATCTAATGAGTCAGTGTAAGAACAATAAACAAAAGCATTTCTTGAGGTAGTCTGAAGTGCAGAAAGAATCAAATATATTATACAAGCAACAAATCCATGAACTTGACAAACAAAAAGTAGCCAAAATCGCCAACACATTGACAAAGATAATTGACACAAAGCATTGTTGACATGTATATATACGTATACACTAACAATCTCAAGCTTTCATCATCATGATTCAAGATTCAGGCGAGAAAGCATGATCACAATAACACCACGAAATAAAATTTCTGGGGAATTATGAGCATTGGGTGTTTGTTTACCTTCGCCGCAACCGAGCTTGACGCTCCTGAAATCAGTGTTGGAGCGCAAGAACTCGAGCAATGTCATTGAAGGATTGACCGAGGAGACCTCGAACCTCTCTCCATTGACAGCAAACACCAAATTCCCACCCGCCATTTTCTGCTCATAAAAAAAGTTCAAAACTTTGAATCACTTAACTCAAAAACCCAAAAAAAAAGTGTGAAAATTTTCACAGCCCAGGTAAGAAAATGGCCGAATTACTGAAACCCTTATGCTGAATTACTCATATTCTGCAGAAGATTTGACTAACTTACACTGTCAACCGGTACCCAACCATTTCTGCTAAGAGTTACGAGGACGAACGAAGAAAGAAGTCGAATTTCTTGGCTTAAGTCTTAGAATGTTCTCTCTCTGAGTCTAAATTCTAATGTCTAAGGAGGGAGAGGGCTCAAGAGGTCAAAATAAATTTAAAGGGAAATTAGTGATATTTATTTAATTATTTTGGTTTGCACCAATTTAATTTAACATTACATTAATGAACTTACACATGTTTTAAAATATTTAAGAAAACAGCCTGGTTTTTTCCTTGACTAATAAAACAGTAGTTTCAAAAATCATTTTAATTAAGAAAGATTTATATTTAACTATTTAAATTTATTTTAATTTTAAATTGTTGGGATTTAAAATATAAGAATTCAAAAAAAATATTATCTATTAACTACGAGTACGAGATTGAATAGTCTACCAACCTCGGATCGATATCCAATCAGAAAGTAATAAACTTGTTTACCAATCCGGTTATCGGCTTATGCTCGTCCGGTTATGACCGGTTTTGTATCGGTACAGTCTACTTGGTTTCTGGTCTTACATTTGTTTACATATTCAAGAACAGATTGGTTTTCCATTTTCAGCGATGATGCGAAAAGTAATCTAATCTTCCTCTTCGTCTCTCTTGTTTCAATAAAGGATTGGAGAAAATATTCGGGGATTAAGAAAAGCACACAAGGCATGAAAATCTAGAACAATATAAATATTCCATTCTATAAAAACTTATAATTAGTTATTATTATTATTGTTGTTATGAAAACTCACCTCGACAACGTCGAACAAAATAACCCGAATTATGCTACGAACTCTATATTTTCCCCATTTTGCTTCTCGTAATCTTTTCGATACTTGTGGTTCTCTCGTGTATTTCTTCAAATCTCTCTCTCTCTCTCTCTCCCCTTTCTTCTACTGTAGCTCACTCTTGCTTCCAATCATTTATAAAGACGCAGTTCAATTTGATTGAGCACGTGACAAATATCTATGGAGTTTGTTTTTTTTATCCGAAATTATGGAGAATTGATACCATAATTTCTTTTATAAAAAAATCACTTTTTTTAAAAAAAAATTTGTCTATAAATACTAGGTGTTCAAACCTTGAGATTCGACGATTATTTTCATATTTCGTTTGAATTAGTATAATATTTTTGTAAAAATTATATCCAATGGATTCTTCAATATGTATTGTTCACTTTGTTTTTGTATTATCTTAACCTAAATTACCACCACTAATTAATAATTTATCCTTGGAAGATATTTATGAGTTATGGATGTGTGTGGGTGAAATATTTAAAAAAAAATTTCATGGAAAAAAAAACATTACATGGAAAACGTTTTCTAAAAAGCTTTTGGTCCCAACGCATTTACCACAAAAAGACAAGAATAAAGAAAAGGTCATGTTCAATCATAGTCTCTACAACCAAAAACGTGATGGATTAGACTTCATCGTATAAATCCGATTTAGCCCGGTTTGATTTGGTTTAACTTGTATTTATACGATAAGTCTTTTTTTTTTTTATAAATCTAATATTTTCTATTTTGGTATCGGTTATCAATAACCGGTTTTAACCGTTTTCCCAGTTTCGCCTACATTTAGTTGCACTTCTTCTATTTATCAATATACTTTCTTAAGTTTATAAGAAAGTTGCTAATATTATGGTTCAAGAATATTTCGTATTAATTTTTTTGTTTTTTTTTTTAATTTTGTTTTCATTGGCAAAGTGTTGAAGATTTTAGCAAACTTGCTAGTCAGGAAGTTTTATTTATACAAAGAAATTTTTCCAAATAATTTTCGTAATATTTATATACCTTAATTTATATATGGAATGCCTAACTACTACGTCGTCCGATTCTGACACATCCAGCTCAAACTGGACCAGTTTGGTACTTGTTAGGACCGGTTTGACAGTGACCTGTTCGTGGATCCGGTCTGAGATTTCCATTGAACCGGAAAATCTGGTTAACAAACCGGTCGAAAACCGCGAACAGGGTGAATTACAAATCGGAGAAAATCCCGGTTCATTGTTTCTCTTAGCCAAACCGGATGTGGACTCCCATGTCCAATCAATTCTCAATCAAGTTTGGACCACTTTTCACCTTTTTTCTGTTGAATTATTTTTGTCCCTGGACCATTTATGAATCATTCTCAACACACACACACATATATATGTGAACAACATAACTTGAATATGAACTATTAGCAAGAATAATTGATATCTACAATGATGGAAACTAGGACTTATTAAAATCTAAATTTTAATAGAAATATATATTTTATTACGGAGAATCAATCATAGGAAGCAAATCCCGAGATTGTAATCTTTACATAACAGTTTCCTAAATTGTAGTCAAGCTAGCGTGTATATATCATTGGAGACAAATGTAAATCAAATGCAATATTCTCAAACGTTAAATGGTATCAGAGCCCTTAAGTCAAAAGACTACGTAACCCTAATTTCTTTTTCTCCATCCTCTTGTCGCCACCTTCAGCCATGGCCACCGATGGAAGCTCTTCTGCCAACGGCAATCAATCTTCTATTCCAAACGAAACCGTGACTCCTTTTAATACCGAGAATCCCTCTCAAACATTGATTAACATCAATGTGTCGAATGTTTCGAAACTAACGGCAACGAACTACATTCCTTGGAGTCTCCAAGTCCGAGCCTTGCTGCAAGGCTATAACCTTCATGGTTTTTTATAGCCAGATTCTGCTCCTCCAGCCACTATCACTACGAACAACATCGTCACATCAAACTCAGCCTATGAAGCGTGGTTCCGGCAAGACAGGTTGATCTTTGCCGCTCTTCTGGGTTCTCTCTCCGCCTCATGTCAGGCCATTATCACGACGTCACCGACATCCGGTCATGCTTGGACCACATTAGCAACCACATATGGTCGGTCTAGCCGCGGTCATGTGAAACAAATAAAAGAGCAACTTCGACGTTTCACGAAAGGTACCAAATCGATTGATGAATATATGATGTTCTTCAAAGTAAAAGCCGATGAGCTCGCACTACTTGGAAAACCGATGGATCATGAAGATCTCATCGATCTTACGCTTGCTGGCCTTGGTGATGAGTACAAGGCTGTTAAAGACGTTGTCCAAGCCAAGGACACCACAATCTCCTTTGTTGAACTTCATGAGAAGTTACTCAACCATGAAGTGGATATTAGTGCCTCCCAATCCACACTCTCGGACATTCCTATCACAGCCAATGCCGCGACATACAAGCCTCGCCAGCAATACCGATCGAACAACCGACAACAACAAGACAATCGCCAACCTAGAAACTGGAACAATGGCTCGAGAGGATATCAAGGCAAGTGTCAACTATGCGGGATCCAAGGTCATAGCGCAAAGTTCTGTCGTCTTCTCCGAGGAAACTCCGGGAATCTGCTGAAC
>NW_010969548.1:477810-503121 GCF_000463585.1 Tarenaya hassleriana | reverse complement strand
GAATCTGCTGACCCAGTCATCCTCTCATGGTTCTGGCTCGAACATGTTCGGGTCTGGCTCGTACCATCAGCCGTCTCCCTATGGCCAACCTTCGTCCTCCGGACCATCAAACTCAGCCCTGATGGTCAATGCTGCTACGGTTGGTGCACACTCTCCGGCTTGGCTTCTTGATTCAGGTGCTTCGCATCATGTCACCACCGACCTCGCAAATCTCTCCCTCCATGCTCCATATGCCGGCGGAGATGATGTTGTGATCGGTGACGGATCAGACCTTTCGATCGCACATACGGGTTCTATGTCACTTCCTTCCCTATCTCGCCCTCTTTCACTTAATAACGTTTTACATGTCCCCACAATACATAAGAATCTCATATCTGTCCAAAAACTCTGTCATGCTAATGATGTTTCTATCGAATTTTTCCCTTATTCTTTTCAGGTGAACGATCTCAATACGGGGGCACAAATAACAAGCGGTCCAACTAGAAACGGCGTGTACGAATGGCCGAACCCGACCACCAATAAGTCTGTCCAAACTCCTACCGCCATCTCCGTCTTTTCTACCATCAAGACCACTTTGTCCAAGTGGCACTCTAGGCTAGGTCATCCATCCTTTAATATTTTACGTCAAATAATCTCCGGGTTATCTCTCCCATTGTCAAATCCGTCGAGTAAGTCATTGTTTTGCAACTCTTGTTCTATCAATAAAAGCCACAAGCTACCTTTTTCGCATTCAACCGTTGTCTCATCCAAACCTCTTGAAATCATTTATTCCGATGTTTGGACATCACCAATTGAATCATTTGATGGTTACAAGTATTATGTGATATTTGTTGACCACTTCACTCGGTACACTTGGTTTTATCCAATCAAACGGAAATCCTCGGTCTACGATGTCTTTATTCGTTTTAAACCCATTGTCGAAAACCGTTTTCACACCAAAATTGTATCTCTTTACACAGACAATGGAGGTGAATATCTAGCGCTTAAAGACTTTCTTTCAAGCCATGGTATCTCACACTTCACAACGCCGCCTCATACACCGGAACACAATGGGATTTCCGAAAGGAAACATCGCCATATCGTGGAAACGAGTCTTTCTTTGCTATCGCACTCTTCTATTCCACGGGAATATTGGACCTACGCCTTTCCCACTGCGGTTTACCTCATAAATCGCTTACCAACCGATATTTTATCCTATCGATCTCCATTTGAAGCTCTCTTCGATTCTCTCCCCAATTATCACAAACTACGTTCTTTTGGTTGCCTTTGTTATCCATGGTTACGTCCATATTCCCGACACAAACTAGATACCCGTTCCACTCCGTGTGTCTTTGTTGGATACTCACTCACTCAAAGTGCTTACTTGTGTCTTCATGTCCCTTCTAAACGTCTGTATGTGTCTCGCCATGTCAACTTTGTCGAAAACATATACCCTTTTTCAGCTCATGTGTCTGCCCAAAATCCAATACCATCTTCCGATCCTCTTCCCTTGGTTGAGTCTCGTCCGTCCCTTGTTCCTTTTCGGCCAACGTACACGTCTCCAGCTCCGACAGCTCCTCGGTTGATGACTCCTTTGCCGGATCAGAACATGGGATCTTCGTTGGATACCTCATCCCCGCCTTCTCATTCAGCTGAAACCGATGCCAGCCCTCCGCAAACCTCATCACCTCTCCCACATGATCTTCCCGAGCCACCGTTAAACACCGAACCATAGCAACCTTCTGTCACCGAAAACCCTTCCCCACAGACCGAGCCAACAACCCGAAATATACACCCCATGACAACCCGAGCCAAAAATAACATATCCAAACCGTCGACGAAACTAACCCTCACCGTCTCCCACCGAAACCAAAGTGATGTAGAACCTACATGTGTGACAAAAGCGCTAAAGGATCCGAAGTGGCGTCATGCAATGAATTATGAGTTCAACGCATTGCTCCGAAACGGAACTTGGCGATTGGTCCCTCCACATCCGACCTACAATGTTGTTGGTAATAAATGGGTTTTTCGTACTAAACGACTTTCAGATGGTTCGATTGACAGGTATAAAGCTCGGCTAGTGGCAAAGGGTTTTCATCAACGACCCGGCGTCGACTACACCGAAACGTTCAGTCCCGTGGTGAAACCAACAACTATTCGGGTGGTTCTAAGCATTGCTATCTCCCGTGGTTGGACTCTCCGCCAACTTGATATCAACAACGCATTTTTGCAAGGCTCTCTCACCGAAGACGTTTATATGACTCAACCGCATGGCTTTGTTGATCAAGACAATCCTACACATGTATGCAAGCTACACAAAGCGATATATGGTTTGAAACAAGCACCACAAGCATGGTATAAAGAGTTGTGCACATTCCTTCTTCAATCGGGTTTCACCAATGCCCTCTCGGACACGTCTCTTTTCATCCTTCACCATGGTGATGTCTCCATCTATTTGCTCGTGTATGTTGATGATATCATCATCACCGGCAATCAACCGACGATAGTCCGCAAGTATATCGACAAATTGACATCCCGATTCTCACTGAAAGACCTTGGGACTCTTTCATACTTTCTTGGCGTTGAAGTAACCAACACTCCGAAAGGAATGCTTCTAACTCAAGAAAGGTATGTTACGGATCTTCTCACTTGCCATATGATGCAGGATGCCAAGCCCGTAACAACACCTATGTCTTCGGCCGACAAGCTCTCGCTCCGCTCGGGGACGGCCTTAGAAGATCCTTCTTCTTACCGGCAGGTAATCGGAAGCCTGCAATACCTCATGTTCACACGTCCCGACATTGCCTACGCCGTCAACAAGCTATCTCGCTATATGCATCGACCAACAACGGAGCACTGGACAGCGGTAAAACGTGTCCTTCGGTATCTTGCAGGATCACGCTCCCTTGGTGTTTTTTATTCTCGGGCAAACACCATGTCTCTACACGCTTACTTTGACTCGGATTGGGGAGGCGATCGGGATGATTTTAGTTCCACAGGTGCATACATTGTTTACTTAGGCAGCCATCCGATATCTTGGTCGTCCAAGAAACAAAAATTTGCAGCCAAATCCTCGACGGAAGCCGAATACAAATCGGTTTCTTCCACGGCATCGGAAGTAGAGTGGGTTACTTCACTTCTATCGGAACTACGGATACCTATCTATACAACTCCAGTTATATATTGCGACAATGTCGGAGCTACGTATTTATCGGCTAATCATGTCTTTCACTCACGAATGAAGCACGTGGCTATTCACTACCACTACATACGCAGTCTTGTGGAAGCCAAGAAGCTTCGGGTATCACACATATCGGCGGCGGATCAACTTGTGGACACCCTAACGAAACCACTCTCTCGGCTCAAGTTCGACAACTACCGGCTCAAGATTGGACTTTCTACCCCGTCCATCTTGCGGGGGCATATTACGGAGAATCAGTCATAGGAAGCAAATCCCGAGATTCCTAAATTGTAGCCAAGCTAGCGTGTATATATCATTGGAGACAAATGTAAATCAAATGCAATATTCTCAAACGTTAAATATTTCAGCTTCAGAATAATATTTAACAATGAGTAAAATCCAAAAGGGCCACTAGAGTAAAGGGTCGTTGAAGAATCATTGTTCTTTCTAATAGAGAAATAGATGGAGAATCGTTTGGATTTCTCATTATTCAACATAGAGAATTACAATATTTATAGGTAGAAAATAGAATCACAACATATTTTATTTAATCAATATAAATATAAAAAATATAGAAATAAAATCAAATCTAAATGTTATGTAATCTTCTTAAATCTTCTCCATATCTCTTAATACTTTTTTCCGGAGAACGAGAATTTGTTAGGAAAATTATACAAAGGTCATTTCTTCTTTTTTTTTTTCCAAAAAAATTACAAATCTCGCTCCAATAATATTTCACATATTCCTCTTCAACTTTTATATATTTCTGAGGAAACCTAAGCCGAATCTTATGAAAAATATTTTGTCTGTTTACTAGAATTTAAATTTCAGTTTGTAAGGTTTTAGTTTTATACGCGGAAAAAATGTAAAATAATTGACTTTTTTAATTGATAGATTCACCACACAAAATAATTTCCATATAAAATTATGAACTTATGAATTTTGCCGTAATATGATAAGATTCATAAATTTTATAATAACTTTTTTAAAAGTTTATGATTTTTTAGGTTATTAACTTATTATCCCTAAAAAACTTATATTTGTTAATAACAAATTGTCATGTTTACAGAGGAATCTCAAGAAGAAATCTTACAAAGCAAAGCATTTGTCCCTTTTGTCCATTGTTTTTAATTTTAAAAAATTGAAAAGCTTAAGAAGAGACAAAAGAGAGGGAAGAACAAAGCAGAAACCTAAACCCTTAAGGACCCAACACATTAGGCAAAGAAAAGGTATAACCAAATCTCAAGGAAAACAATTTATCAAATCGTTTAATGCATTGTATATAAAGAAAATGGACGATGAAGCTTATCACCGCATATCCCAAGATCTTGAATTGAAATTTCATTCAAGAGCAAGAAAAGAAAGAAAGGCATATAGAAGAAGAAGAAAACAAATCGATGGAGAAAAAATTCAATGTCTCGAGTGATCGTGTCTACGACGAATTTGAGCCCATGGCACGGTGGACTCCAGAGCCTGGATTCGAAAATCTCACTGTTTATCTTCCAGGTTTGTGCATCAATCAATTTCAATTTCGGTTTATGTTAACCGAATCATTTCCTTTTTCGTTTTTTGTCCGGTACAATTTGGTTTATTTCGGTTTTCATCAAATCGACGAGATATTCAGCTAGTTTGAGTAGTTAATTTGACAACAACTGAAAATTTGGTCGGTTAGGTGACCGAAATTAAATCGGTATAGTTGGTTCATCCTGTTAACCTGGTTTTGGTTTTGTACCGGTTCATATAAAAAAAGCAGGGTTTAAGAAAGAACAACTTAAGGTGCAAGTAACTTCGACAAGGAAGCTGAGAGTGATGGGAGAGCGACATGCAGGGGGCAACAAATGGATCCGATTCCGGAAAGAGTTTCCGGTTCAGCCAAACGTCGACGTGGATGCCATTTCCGCCAAGTTTGAAGGCGTAAATCTCGTCTTGAAGCTCCCGAGATCCGAGCCAAAGGACAAGCAATTGTCCTCTGGGCGAGACGGATCAGCTTCAAAGCCTCCGGTTCATCAGGAGGGTCCCAAGCCACCGGTGCAGCAGCAGCAGCAGCTGCCTAAGGCTAAAGGGAAGGAAACCGAAAAGGTCCAAGAGCGGCCGAAACCTCTGACGGAGAAAGCGGGTCTGAAAGAAGAAACTTCAGAGAAGGTTCCTATGCCAAAACCTGCAATGGAGAAACCGTCAGAGAAAGAAAGTGGGACCGAGAGGGAAGAAGGATCTAGAGACGACGAGAAGGTGAAGGAGAAGGAGAAAACGTACGAAGGGACTCAAATTCTTCGAGGGTATCTGAGAGAGATGAAGAATAAGAAGGAAACCGACAAGATCCAAGAGCGGCCGAAACCTCTGACGGAGAAAGCGGGTCTGAAAGAAGAAACTTCAGAGAAGGTTCCTATGCCAAAACCTGCAATGGAGAAACCGTCAGAGAAAGAAAGTGGGACCGAGAGGGAAGAAGGATCTAGAGACGACGAGAAGGTGAAGGAGAAGGAGAAAACGTACGAAGGGACTCAAATTCTTCGAGGGTATCTGAGAGAGATGAAGAATAAGAAGAGAGCGATATCGGTGGGTCTGGTTGTCGCTGCATCAATGGTGGTGTTTTCTCTTGGGATATTTGCCGGCAAAAGGCTTTGGTGTTCCTTTGAAGGGTGATACATGTATTGCCACAATATTGCTTGTTTATGTAATAATAATAATAATAATAAATTTGACGATTTCGTGAAAAAAACATCTGTTGCAAATGGATCAATGCGTTTTAAAATGCATCGACAAATATCAAATGTAATTATGTAATATACGAACATGTATTATTATGATAAAAATCTTGTGAGATGTAACATAAGCCGTTGGATTGTTATTTTGTTTTTACGAGGCACACAGAGACGTCTCAAAAATATTTGGGCCGTTTCCAAAATAAAAATATTTAATTTTATTACAAAATATGAAATTTAAAACTTTAAAATATAATTTTATTATGAATAATATTCAATATTAGTATAAATAATTATAATCTAAAAAGAAAAAATAATTGTTTAATAATAATAATGCCTTTTCTTTTAAAAAATAGATAATTTATAATTATATATGTAATTATGAATAGTATTTCATTTTTATAATTATAATTTATTTTTTAAATAATTTTTTAGTAAATATGAGTTTTTATAAATTTTCATGTGTAACAATTCTATTATATATTTTTAATTGTTTTAAATAGATTTTTTAATTTATTTAATAAAAGGTATAGAGTTAAAGAATAACAATTAAAATGTTATCCGTTATTATTCACCATAATTATAATTTTAATAATTATATATCATAACTTAAAATTTACTTTTATAAAAGTAACCTTCCTTGCACATGCTAGACCGCCCTGCACACGAATATAATATATATATATATATATATATTTATATTGCATGGGTGAAAAGAAAAAAGTGGTGAATTAGGAATTAGGGTTGACATTCACGGCGGAAAGACTCGAAAAGGAAGAAGATGAGCGGATCAGCCTCCGGCGAACTAACTCTTCGAAGAATCACAGATCAGATTCCTCATGATCTCATGACAGAGATTCTCCTGAGATTGCCGGCGAAATCCCTAGCGAGGTTTCTCTGCGTGTCGAAGACATGGGCATCCACGATTCGCAGTCGAGATTTTGCCAACTCGTTCGTTACTCGGTCATCGACTCGCCCCACTCTATTGGCCATGGTGGACTTGAACGTCTCATACTTTCGTAAGTTCTACTTCTTCTCGTTCCCTCACCGGCTGAATCCGGACGATGCGGAATCCTGCCGTTTAGTCCAACTCGGAGTAATTAACTCAGGAGATCCCTACACCACTACGTATCACTCTGTGCGTGGCTTGATCTGTCTGGAAACTGAATCCGGCCCTGTAATTTGTAACCCTAGCTTAAACCAATTTCGGACCTTGCCCGAAACACAGTCCAATCCAAACATAGAAGACGAGGTTTGCTTTCTAGGGTACGATCCAGTTGAGGATAACTACAAAGTACTGTTATTAAGGAGGCCTGCATTTCACCGTACAGCACAGAACGCATCTCACGACATTAGGGTTTTGACATTGGGAGACAGAGAGTGGAGAAGGATCGAAGGTGTCTCTTCCCACGTTCCTACGATCGCTGGGAGATGCATCAATGGGGTTTTGTTCTATGGGACTCGTTTTGGCGATGTTCGTGTGATAGTCAGCTTTGACGTAAAGTCAGAGAGGATCAACTTCATCACCGCACCAAATGATGGTGTTGGCATTCATTATCGGTGTTTGACAGATTACAAAGGAAAACTGGCCCTTTGTGGAGCAATGATAGACGGAATCAGTTTATTAGTTCTTGAGGATGCCGAGAAACATGAATGGTCGTGTAAGACGTTTGCTTTGCCACATTCATGGAGAGATTTTCTCCCGGAAAGAGACAGGCTTTTCAATGTGAAGATCAGGGATTCTGGAGATATCATTGTGATTCCGCATTTCTTCGGGCATAAATCACCAGCCTATGTTCTGTACTGCAATCCAGAGAGGATCAGCATCAAAAGGGTTGACATAGAAGATGCTCTGCCTTGTAAAGAATGTAACTACCGTTGTGGAATCTCCGTCTTCACAGATCATGTGGAGAGCCTCATGTTTCTGTAAGAAGGCGTTTATTCATGGTTAGTCGTGATCGGTAATGCCCCTTCTCTTCACTCTTTCTTCGTTTCTTTTAAGATATTTCAAAGTGTTTGATGAATCTCGTCAGTTGATATATCAAATTTTTTATATATATAGTCAAAGGTGGAGGGAATGAGTTAATGTTTTTATTCGAATAGATTTTTTTTATAGTAATCAGTTATTTTGAATCAAGGTTCAGACTAATTTCGAGGCCGAGAACCAACCATGTCATTTGGATTATATATTCCTAACAAACGCTTTGCATCTCCATTTCACGTCTATTGAACTATCCAAGTTGGATTTTTCATTCAAAGAGATTTATGTTTGTTTACTAAGTATTTCATTTGCTTCTGTTCGGTTGGAGTCTTCGAACTTTTGTTTATGATCGTAGATTTTCATAATTAATGAACAAAATTTATGAAACATTGTTTATTGATTATCTTGAATTTGAAGAAATCAAAGGCGCTAAGATCAAATTCCTAGTGTTTTGTTGATTCATACAATCATTAAAAAAAAAGCTATGTACACAATTCACCCATTCTATATTAATAAGATTAACCGAAAACACAGGTCCGCCGAGGCAGTTCGTCACGAATCGAGCTCCTCGGCAACCGATTCAAATGGTCCACCGGTCAGAATTTTTTCCCAAAAAATATTAATTTTTATTATTTGTTTAATATTGTTTATAAATTTTTATTTTTATTTTTTGTTCGTCTATTGAACCGGTTCCTAAGTTGAGATGAATTGGACCGTATCAGAGTTATGCTCTATCTTATAAAAAAAAATGAACCACAGTCAAACGACTCAAACCGAGCCCAAAAGAGATTGGTCGAACCGGTTTGGGTCGAGATAGATTGAACCACCCCGTTTTGCATTTCTATGTTGTAATAGATTAGAAGAAGTGATTGTATATACAAAAGACGTATACGTACGTGTGTGTATAGAATAAGTATTTTTAACGCTACATATATAATAGATATATAGATACTAACAATTTATCATTTTTCATGCTATATATATATATTTAAAAAATAGATATATAAATACTAATAATTTATCCTAATACAAATACTGTGTTTATTTAGTGGAATTTCATTATCAAATACCCGACTCCAATCCTAAATTTGACAATCACCAATTCAGTCTCTCAAATTTACACTAATATTTCCGAATCCCCGAATTGTTTTGCTAATATATCATTTACCAATTAATGACTTTGCAAATTAGTTTTGTTTCGTCATCTCTTTAGTTGATAAGAATTCTCTTTTTTTTTTTTTTTTGGTCTTATCTCTCATAGATCTTAATCTGATCTCTTAGTCTTCTAAATCTTCTCAATTTCCTTAATTAAATCTAATAACCAACTCTTTTTATTTTATTTTTCTTAATCAAATATTTGAATCTCTCTCGATTCCAATATCTTGATAATCGGACCCATCCTTCTATTCCCAACCAAATGCATCATCATCACACTCGGTCAAACGAGCAATGTCACATAAAGTCCTTCCAAACACATGTTCTAAAAATTCCTACAATTAAATAATAATTACAATTCTATTTGTAACCAATTAACCTTATGATATAATTATATCTTACCTTTCTATATATATATATATATATGTGTGTGTGTAATTAACAATTTCATGGAATGGAGCATATGTGATTTTTTTAAAAATTTGTTTACGAATATTAAAATTACAATTTTGATATGTACTAACTGCACTAATTACATCATATATTCAAATTATTTGATATCTAAAATAATTAAATTAAATATTATAGATAGCCATGAGAAACGGTTATTTTAAATTATGAAATTTATTGCGAAACTTATCCCAAGCATAAGTGAAAATTAATCTAAAGCTTTCCATAGTTGATTAAAATCTTGTGAGATATAACTTAAGCCATCAGATTTTTTTTTTGACAAAATACACGCGCACATATATATACGCGAGTGAATATATTTGCATGGGTGAAAAGAAAAAAGTGGTGAATTAATTAGGGTTTAGGGTTGACATTAACAGCGGCGAAAGAAGAAAAAGGAGGAAGATGAGCGGTTCAAGCTCCGGCGAAATAACTGTCCCAAAAATCTCAGATCAGATTCCTCATGATCTCGTGACAGAGATTCTCGCGAGATTGCCGGCGAAATCCCTAGCGAGGTTTGTCTGCGTGTCGAAGACATGGGCATCCACGATTCGCAGTCGGGATTTCCACAACTCGTTCGTGACTCGGTCATCGACTCGTCCCAGTATCCTCTTGGCTTTGTCGGACACCCACCGCGATCGTAGGTACTCCTTCTTCTCGTTTCCGATTTCGGACAATGAGGAATCCCCTTCTTTAGCCTATCACGGATATATGAAACGTCGTACTTTCAGTATGTTTCACTCGGTTCGCGGCTTGATCTGTCTGAAATGTAGTTCCAGTCCTGTTATTCTAAACCCTAGCTTGAGAAAGGCCGTGACCTTGCCCGTAACAACACCCAATCTAAGACCAGAAGAAAACGACCGGTATTGCTATCTGGGATACGATCCGATCGAGGATCACTACAAAGTATTGTCGATAGAGACACGCCTAAGCTACAGATCAGGAACGTGCAGCTTTCAAGAGATTAGGATTTTGACACTGGGCGAAGATCGACTGCAATGGAGAAAGATCGAAGGCGGTCGTTTTCATTTTCCCGACAGTCCCGGGACATGCATCAATGGGGTTTTGTTCTACCGAGCTTATATTAAGCACGTGGGTATTACCTTAGTTAGATTTGACGTTAAGACAGAGAAGTTCAGCTTTATCAACGCACCGAACCATCATCTTCCTTCGAGGCTTACAGATTACAGAGGGAAATTAGCCGTTTACGGACCGATCCGACGTGGGTTTCTTCGCTTGTTCGTTCTAGAGGATACCGAAAAGAATGAATGGTCGAACAAGTTGTATGTCATGCCACATTCATGGAGAGATTTAGTCCCGGGAGGAGACGAGCTTTTCGACGCGAGGTTCACGGATTCCGGGGGTATCGTTCTGGCCCCATACTTCACCCGGTCGGAACGGTATTACGTGATACACTGCAATCCAGAGAGGAACATTCTGGAAAGACTGAGTTTAGAGGACCCAAGTACGGTCGTGCAACCTTCACCTTCTTGGATCATGTTGAGAGCCTCATGTTTTTGTGAAAGAAAGAAAAAAAAAAGGTCTATTCATGTTTTTTTTTTTGTGCTGTCGGATCATAGAAATTTCTTATGTTTCTCAAACTTCTTATGATGCGGTATTTGTAATTTTTTTTTTTTACTAAGCATTCTATTTGAGGGAACTTCTGCGCTCTTTTTGGGCTTTAATTTACAAGCCAACGAACGGATCCGCTTTCGAATTCGAAATTAACTATGGATCGGATGGTGATAAAATCCGTTCGGTTTACTCGAATTTCAATAAAATTATAGGCCATTTCAATCTGATATAGAGTGCTGTCGTGATCATATTAGTACACGTGTTAGTTTCCAATCACTGCTATGCGAATATGTCGTATGAGGCAGTCTATATCGACAAAATTTAGAAATATATGGCTTGATTGACTTTGTGAAATGGAAAAATCCTTAGAAAACTAGCCGTTGGGTTTCTCTCTAGCCTAAATATCTATCGTCGCAAAATCCACCATCCGCCGGGCGTCTCCGCCGGCCGGAGACAAAGATTCTGCCCCGTCATGCCCCCTCGCCTTCGATCAGCTTCAGTTCCCCCCAAAAAAAAAAATAGAAATATATATATATATACGTATATACACATTCATACATGTATATGTATGTGTGTATGTTTGTATATATCTATATCTATATATATAATTTAATTGTTCTACGGTAGCATATTTGCACACATGGCATTAGGGCTGGGCGTTTCGGTTCGGTTCTTCGGAACCGGACCGAACTGAACCGTTAAAACGGTATTTTCCCGACCTGAAACCGTTGTTATTTCCCGAACGGTACCATTTTTAAAGAACCGAATTTTCCCGGAACCGAACCGAACCGAACCGAATTTTAAAAATCCCGAAAAACCGAATATTTCTAAAGGAAATCTAACATTTTTTTAATAAAACCCGGAACCGAACCGAACCGATACCGAAACCGAACCGAACCGAATACAATAAAAAACCCGATTGGTACCTATTTTTATAAAACCGAAAGAACCGAACCGGTCCATTCCGTCCCGAACCCGAACCGTTTCCCGAAACGCCCACCCCTACATGGCATTGACATGGTATTGACTTAGTTAACATATTCTATTAAGGATTGGCCAACGATCGATTACAGGTTAATCGATTACGGTTATTTTGGGTTATTAAAATTTATAATCAAACGGTTAATTGATTTTATTCAGTTCGGTTCGATTCGGTTTTATTTTTTTAAAACTATTACCAAATAAATATTCGGTTCGGTATGATTTCGATTCAGTTATAATATTTTAAAAATCAATTCATTTATAATTAAAAATATTCAAATAAAATATAATATAAAATATTATCATAATTATTTAAACATATAAAATAATAATATTTAAATTCATATTTTGATATAAAATTATTAAATAAATAAAGATAATTTTTTTCTAATGTTTATATCACATAAATTTTAAAAACAATAATAACAATGATAAAATACGTTTAAAATATAATAAAACAATGATTAAATCAAGAATATAAATATTCATATATATAAATATATATAAATGAAGATATATAAACGGTTCGGTTTGGTTTGGTTCGGGTTCGGTTAATTTGGTTTATAAAAATTTATAACCAAACGGTTAATAATTTTTAGTCGATTCGGTTCGGTTCGGATTCAATTATTTCGGGTTTTGAAAAATCATAACCAATCGGTTATTTGATTCGATTTGGTTAATAACCGAAATATTTTATTCGGTTCGATTCGGTTAATAACCAAATTAAATCGAATGTCCACCCTAGATTCTATTACGACATGAGAATATATCAATTTTGATAAAAGTTGGTGTATTTATTTAAAAATGAAAAAGTTTATTTATTTATTTAGATTTTTTTTTCAAAGTTCATGATTTATTGCGAGATATTCTCCAAAAAAGTATAACCCAATGAACTAATTTAGAAATTTTAAGGTTTTTAATTGGTATCCGATTGTTACTGATTTATAAATTTTAGGGTTTTATGCATCTTTGAGTTAGAGATGTCAATAGAATCCAAAGCCCGAAAATCAGTCCAAACTCGTCCGAAAAATTAAGGGTTTGGACCTAATAATATAGACTTGATAAATAAATGAGCGGACCGATCTAACCCGAAAAAATTCAAGACCGAATCGAGTCCAGTTCGAAACTCGTCCGATTCGCCCATTTAGCCCGAAAAAATATTATATTATTATATTTCTACTTTCACTCAAGGTCTGATTTCACACAATATTATATAAAAACTTTTATTTATATGTTTCATATATATATATATATTAAAATTATATATTATTATATATATATATATATATATTATTGAACGGTTTGATTAAATTTTGATTTAATTTATATATATATATAAATATTTTATGAGTTTAACTTTGATTTTTAAGTTTTATTTTAATATTTTTCTATATTTTTTATTGTAGCAAATATCTTTTTCATATATTATATATTAAAAATATGATATAATTTATATATTTTAAAATTTATATGATTATTTTTTAGATTTTAAATTTTTTAATTATAATTGATACTAACGGAAATTTGCTATTACTGATTTTTTTTTTATAAAATTTCTAAATAACTCAACATTATTGTTATTATTATTATATATTAATATTTTCTTTTTTATTAAATAGAAAAAATGTTAAATCCGGTCTGAACCCATCCGAAACCCTATAGGGTCGGACTTCAGATCACCGATCATAGGTCCGAAAAATAAATAGATTGGCCGACCCAATCTAAAAAAATCTAAGTCCGAACTAAACCTGACCCGAATCCGATCTGGACCGACCATTTTACACCCTACTTTGAGTGATCCCCATCCGATATCTTTGTCTTTCTCCATCTTATTTATCTTTACGATTTCGATCTAATTCTCATGACCTCGTTTTACCTTTTTTACCTACTTTTACTCTTATTTCAATTATTTTACCCTAAATATCTCATTCTCATCTTTATCCACTTTTTTTTATTAACCACGAGATATTCTCAATAACTATAAATCAATATTTTTAAGTGTTGCATATTCAGACGAGGATTGCTTTATTTTTAGATAGAATTTAAATCTTTGAAATTAACTTTTTGGTTAAGTGACGACGATACCAAACCCTCTAAATTAATTTTGAAGTTGATTTTTGTTATAATAGAAAGTTTATTATATGGATATCCAAAATTTTGGTATTTTTTTTTTTAAATGATGTAAGAAATTTTATAACATGAATATTGGTGACGGATGGTTTCAGTTTGGTTTGGTATAGTGGTGGTGGCCCAACGTGTCTTTATTTGGAATAAATTAATAAGCAAATAATATTATTTTCCAATTACCACGATAATGAAAAAATGCCCGTCTTTGTTGTTCCCTACCAAAAGTTAGGGCTTTTTTTTTCCAATCCTTTTCCTCGCCCGGAACTCTCTTCGCCTGGACAAGATTATCGCCGGAGATTAGCACCGACCGGGATTCTGGTTTTGTTATTTTTTGGTTCTCTCTTGTTGTTCTATCAGAAGCGTCTTCTGGTCTCGATTTTCTTCGGCGCTTTCAAGGTATGTCGGAGCTTTCTTCGTTGCCTGGTAGATTTGCTACGCTAGTTTAGTTGCAGAACTAATTGACAGAGAATCATGAAATTGGAGATGTATTCTTTCACGTGTATTTTCTTCGGGGACATTGACATATACGTACTTTGCGCATATGTATGTATGTTTATGTTTTGTGTACGATTCTCTTGATACCCAAATCTCAAAATCTACGTTTATGTTGTTTTAGTAAGCTTGTGATATAAAGATTGAAAGTTTTATGCTTTGGTTGACATATTGTGAGATTTCCACTTGACAGTGTGTGAAGATGGAGAGAGCAGTTTCTGGAATCAGAGTGTGAAATAGGGAAGCTTTCTTTGACGTAGATATAGAGTGGACCATATAATGGATGATCATTTGGTTGATGAGACGCTGGAAATGGAACATCATGGGGTTGGAGATGATGGAGATGCTGAACCTAGTGATAGTGGTGAACCTACTAATGTCGAGAATTCATCGGGAGTTCGGGATGAGGATGGAATTGTGGAGCCTTGTCTTGGAATGGAATTCGATTCTGAAAGTGCTGCAAAGTCTTTGTATGACGTGTATGCTAGACGTGTAGGTTTCACTTCTAAACCCGGTTCTAAAACTGATGGGTCGATGAATTCTCGGGAATTTGTATGTAGTAGTAGCAAAGGGTCGAAGAAAAGGCCTGCAGAGAGCTGTGATGCGATGATTAGGATAGAAATGAAGGGTCAGGATAAATGGGTTGTCACAAAATTTGTCAAAGAGCATTCCCACGGGTTGATGAGTCCCAACACACTTCACTGTCTTCGTCCTCGTAGGCATTTCGCCAATTCGGAGAAATGTATGCCCGAGAGCTTTCAGGGGACAGCTAATGTTCCTACTGGTACGATGTATGTTTCTATGGATGGAAATCGTACTTCGCTGGAATCAAATAGTAGAGGAGCTAGAAACAGTCACAGAGATTCAACTAAGAACATGGGACCAATGAACTATAGGGTGATGCCTACGAACAGAAAGAGAACACTAGGGCGGGATGCACATAATCTTTTGGAATATTTTAAGAGGATGCAGGCTGAAAACCCTGGCTTTTTCTACGCAATGCAGCTTGATGAAGATGGTCAGATGACTAATGTTTTCTGGGCTGATTCAAGATCGAGAACTGCTTATGGTCACTTTGGTGATGCAGTCAACCTGGATACAAGGTACAGGTACAATCAGTTTAGGGTTCCTTTTACCCCCTTGACCGGGGTGAATCATCATGGCCAGATGATTCTATTTGGATGTGCATTAATGTTGGATGAGACAGAGGCTTCGTTCACCTGGCTGCTTAAGACCTTTCTCACGGCTATGAATGATCGGCAACCCGTCTCTTTGGTAACTGATCAAGACAGGGCTATACAGATTGCTGTTGCTCAGGTGTTTCCAGAAACTCGTCACTGTATTAATAAATGGGATGTGCTAAGAGAAGGACAGGAAAAGCTAGCTCATGCTTGTCTTGCTTATCCTAGTTTTCAGGTAGAACTATATAACTGTATCAATTTCACTGAAACTATAGAAGAGTTTGAATTATCCTGGACCTCCATCATTCAAAAGTATGACCTTGGAAGACATGAATGGCTGAATTCTATATATAATGCTCGAGCTCAATGGGTTCCTGTTTACTTCCGGGATTCCTTTTTCGCTGCAGTATCTCCTGCCCAAGGTTATCCTGGTTCCTTTTTTGATGGGTATGTGCATCAACAGACAACATTACCGATGTTCTTTAGGCAATATGAAAGAGCTATGGAGAGTTGGTTTGAGAGGGAGATTGAAGCAGATCTTGACACAATCAACAGCCCCCCGGTCTTGAAGACACCGTCACCTATGGAAAATCAGGCAGCAAATCTCTATACACGGACGATTTTTGCAAAATTTCAGGAAGAGTTGGTCGAGACATTTGCTTATACTGCTAATAGAATCGATGGTAATGGAACTACCAGCACATTCAGAGTTGCAAAATTTGAGAATGACAATAAAGCTTATATTGTTACATTTGACTATCCTGAAATGAGAGCAAATTGTAGCTGCCGAATGTTTGAGCATTTGGGTATTCTCTGTAGACATGTTTTAACGGTGTTTACAGTCACGAATATACTCACTCTACCTCCACATTATATCCTGAGACGGTGGACAAGAAATGCCAAGAGTGGGGCTGGGGCCGATGAACATTGTGGTGAAAATGATCATGAGAGTATGACACGCCGTTATAACCGTCTCTGCCGTGAAGCCATCAAATATGCAGAGGAAGGGGCTATTGCAGTGGAAACATATAATGTTGCATTAGGGGCACTTAAAGAATGTGGGAAGAAGGTTGCAGCTGCCAAAAAAAATGTGGTCAAGGTTACACAGTCTATCTCCCAGGCTGGTGGACTTGTTAGCGACGACAAGAAGGCCTCACTATCCGCTGCGGACTCAACCCCATTGTTGTGGCCGCGACACGATGAAATGATACGAAGATTTAATCTTAACGATGGTGGGGCCATGGCTCAATCTGTTGCTGATCTGAATCTGCCCCGCATGGCCCCCGTGTCCCTTCACCGTGATGATGCTGCCCCCGATAATATGGTACCCAGCAGAAACCTTTTACCGCCATTTTTTTAAATGTTATTTACATCAAGTGATGCCATGACTTACCTTTATTTACATCAAGTGATGCCATGACTTACCTTCATACAGGCGGTTCTTCCACATCTGAAGTCAATGACTTGGGTGATGGAAAGTAAGAATACAACCCTGGGCGGTAAAGTTGCAGTTATTAATTTGAAGGTATGCATTATATGAATTGGAAGATTCTGCTAGTATATGTTACTGTGGAAAATGGGTTTGATGTGATGATTGCAAATGAAAGATGGTGATATTCGTAAGCATCGTTGTGCTGAGGATTTTGACGACTTTTTAACCTCGTGTGGTGCTTTGAATTTCATGTCTGCTTTCAATGTGTAGAACATCAAAGTTAGTTATGAATGTGAATGTGTCTTGCCACTTGTGAAGCCAAGAAACGTTTCTTGGTAATTTGTTGATTGATTTGGTAAAGATTCATTTTCATGATATTTTCAGCTGCATGATTACAGCAAGTTTCCGACATCCGAAATGGAGGTCAAATTTCAGCTCTCTAAAGTCACACTTGAACCTATGTTGAGGTCGATGGCTTACATTAGCGAGCAGCTCTCGGCTCCAGCTAATAGGGTGGCCGTCATCAATTTGAAGGTACGCTCTTTAAACTCAAGATGCTTATATATGTGTTCATTAGGCCAGTGTTTTCGTGTTTTAGGCTTTTGTTACAGAAATGATAGTCATAGTTTTCACTTTTCACTTAGAATGAAACCACTCGAATTCCGAGGCTTTTGTGGAATGGAAAATGCACTTTTTCTGGTTTGGAATTAAAGGAAGATATCCAAATTGTACCAATATTTAAGTGAAATGTTTTCAAGCACAGTCGGGTTTATTTTTTATTTTTTAAAAATCTTTTTTGAAGCTGAATTGGACAGTTGCATCACTTCAGTTATATCATGTGGGTAGTCACTAAAAAAATCAGAGAGATTTAGTTAGTCTATCAAGGAGTCAAGGACTGTGTGTGGGTCATTTATCGTCCGCCTAGATCATCATCGTCTAAGTCAAAAAAATGGCTAAATCTTTAATTGAGCAACCAAGTTTCAACTGTAAAACCTTGTGTCCATGCTCCAGCTTCAAGACACAGAGACAACGTCAGGAGAGTCAGAGGTTAAGTTTCAAGTGTCTCGGGATACACTAGGAGCCATGTTGAGATCTATGGCTTACATCCGCGAGCAGCTCTCTCTTGTTGTAAGCAAAGCATTCTCCTTCGCCCTCTCTTCCCTTCTATAAACTACAGCTGAAGAATCATTTCTCCATCTTGTGCTTATTGCATTGAGCTCTATATCTTTTGTCTGATCGTTCTCGGAAACATATTCTGATTTTGATCGCGTAAGTTGGAGGACTAAAACGTTTATTAAGAGCGGTCGACAGTTATAACAAGTCAATATTTGATCTATAAGCTAAGCATGTATAAAAACCATAATTCCTAAACTCAACACCAGCCTGGCTTGTACGAGATAGTCCAAGAATAGAGATTTTTCAACATATCTTATAAAACGTAAAAACAGATAGATTGAGATTGAGTCGAACTGAATCTCTCTGACAAGCAACTTTTAACACATGCATCGGGGGTCATACCTTGATAGCGACCCATATAGCGGCCGTGAGGCCTATCATCAGGGTAACCATGCGAGCGTCGAGATCATCTTTATGTGTTTGCAGGGTGAGCCACAAGCAAAGAAGCAGCGGAAAGTGATGTAATATGGGACAAAACCCTATGATGCCTGTGAGGAAAAACAGACAGGACAAGAATTGTTCATTTGGATTTTGCTTCCTTAGTTTTAGCATTTTAGGACACTCTCTTTTGTTCTGTCTTGAGCTCTGGTTTTTGATTTCTTGTATTGAATGTTTTTATTTGTTTTTCTCATTGTAAAGTGTGTAAAAAGTTACCATTTGAGTGGACAACGGTTCCAAGTGTACATAATATCATTTTCTTTACCGATATATCTCTCTTTTTCATCATCCACAGAGATTCAGTCTCTGGTGTAATCTCAAGCTGAAACTCTTCTTCTCTCAATATGGGGTCTGTGTACTGCACCCTCAGATTCCGGGCGATCGACAGTCTGCTCCTCCGCTGTCAACCTCCTCATGCTCTTCTCCGTCGTAACGACCAACCTCTTCGCTCTCTACGCCTTCTCCTCCCAGTCTAAATTCCACTCGTCGTTGTCGCACCTCCACAGCTCTGATAACATCTCCCTCGTCTCACAGCATGTCTCGCTCATCCTCCGCGAGATTGATTCTTCTCAACGCAAGAGCTTTGATTGCTTCAAGGGCAAGAAACTGAGCGGTGAATGTGTAGGTTGCTTGGATATTGCCAGTAGCTATATGAGAAAGCTAGGCTTGTTAAGGTAAGGGGGAAGAACGGTTTTTCGATAAACGATGTTTTGGATCTAGGCGGTGGAAAAATCCGAATTGGGTTCGATATCAGCGGCGGATCGGGGACTTTCCTTCAGTGAATTCATAGCTACAAGAGGGATTTTCCCGTTGTTCTCGAGTTTGGATGATCATAGATTCCCTTTCCACGACAATGTGTTCGATCTCATCCACGCCTCGAGCGGATTAGATGTGTGGGGGGAAGCCGGAGAAGTTAGAGTTGTTGATGTTTGATCTTGACAGGATCCTGAAACCCAGGAGGGTTGTTCTGGTTGAACAACTTCTACTGCGAAAGTGACGAGGAGAAGAAGGATCTGACACGTCTAATCGAGAGGTTCGGTTATAAAAAGCTCAAATGGGTTGTCTGAGAGAAGATCGATACAGCTATGAATTCACTGAAATACGAACACATTACTCTTGTGGATCCATGAATCAAGATTTTGATAACACACAGTTCATATAAATTCGAGATAGTTTATGCGCTCATTGTGCTGGGACCATGAAAGAATCGTTTGGACGTGTTCTACCAACGAACACATCGTTTAATAGGGTAAGTGCGAATGAAATGTTCATAATATACCAAACCGACACTCATAGCGAATACCAAAAAGGCAGGGCTTTGAATGTATACTCTCTAGTCTCTCTACATAGATAGATCTCCCAATTGTTCAGTATGAAAGTTCCTCACTGCGTTCAAAACCGAACCCTTCGGTCAGTAACAAACATTAGGGAATGTAGAAAAAAAGGCATTACAGACAGGGCGGAACGACCAAGAATAACTGAAATGCGTCCTGCGTCGCGGCCGGGTGAGGCCTTTCCGATCTCATTCCCCCAGGTTCTAAACATCCAGAGTGGACGTCGAGGCATCACCTTTGTAAGCAAAAGTTCATATGATTCTGCTGTCTCGAACGAGAGATTTTACCTTCTAATAATACAGCTTCTAAATCTCTCCCTCTCTCTCTCTACAAGCTCCTGTAATCAATAACTGTGACTTCTTCCTCGGGCGCATCAAGATCTTGGTAGCTGCTCAAGAGTTTTGTTTCCAACACAAAAACGTTAGATCATCTTTTACCTAATGTTTGTTGTTTCGTCTTCTTATAGTTTATAAAAAGTAAAAACAGAAAGAGAATAGCTTCAGAAAATGTATGCACTGAAACACACATTCAACAAACCACTGCCGTCTAGATTGAAATGTTGAGATTAGGCATAGTTTACCTGCGTAACCGTCTGGGGTCCTGTCTAAACGAAGGTTGCAACAGAAAAGGGGCCGGTCCCGGTCCACCCAATGGAGGTCCGGACCTCCCACCTCTACCTTCAAACGGAGGAGGAGGACCGTTTTGGTCTCTGAACATCTGCATTGCAACTTCAGGTGGCGCCGGGACAAATGGTCCAAGAGGGCTGCCCAATTCGTAAAAAAAAAAAAACAACCCTGATTAGTAAATTCTCTAACTTTATGAAAATGTGGTGAAAATTTTATTTTTTCACATACCCAGCACCGGGAACAGGCATCAGTACTGGTGGAGGAGGAATGTCTGAAGAGAAGGGAGGAACATGGACGCCTTGTCCGCCAAAAGAGTCATACTCAGCTTCATCGGGCTTTCCCCCTTCAGGAGCTTCGCTGTCACCCGACTGTGGATTGTCTGACCGATCAAATCTGTCATTGCCATTAGTCCGTCCATCACGGTCTCTGCGTCCTCGATCATCCCTTAGTCGGTTTCCTATGCCCGGTTTACGTCTAATTGGTCTGTCCCTCTGTCAAAGGTAAATTCTATCCAAGTTAGTAAAATAAAGCAATCTACAGAATTTTTTGACAATCACTAGAGAGGTAATGCTTTTTGTCCATAGCAAACCCAATTTAAACAAAATCCAGAGGTGTCTGAGAATTGTCACTGTAAGAAAGTTTGATAACAGAAGGAGCTAATGCAGAGAAATGTACCGGTTGCTGCATAACTGGTTGTCCACCTGGAGCATTGGGATCACTGCACACAGTCCATAAAAAAAATTATTTAGAATCCATCCAGAAAGCTAGAAGAGGACATAGAAGAGAACACCATACATACTTCATATAATTCTGGAAATACAATTCTTCCCGCACTTTGGTAGTCAGCTCCATCACAAGCTCGGGATGTTTCAGCTTGAGATGTTTGTGCACAAACTCAGCGGCGTGAAACAGTTTTGTGCAACCTTTGGCTCCACAACCATATTTCCAACCATACTTTTCATCCCTAATCTTTCGAACATGTGGATCTAAAACTTCAACAGCAGCAGCATCTATTTTCTCTTTGGCAGCCATCACTTCCATGGGATCTTGACCTTTCAGTCTCTCCTGCCAATGCGAGTCAAGTTTCTTTTCCCACTCGTCCCCATTTGCATCAGAACCCTTTCCTTCTGCTCTCACATGCCTCAAACCTTTAGCTTCGTTCGTTTCATTCGTTCCATAATAATCCACACCATGAACACGCCAAAGATATGTTACAAGAGTATCAAGCAATTCAACACCCTCTAGGCCTTTGACAGAGGTTAAACCCCTTATGATTACAACTGGACCACTGGAACCACTGTGTAACTTATCTCTACCCGCTTTGTCATTATCTGAGCCAGATAAAACGTTTTCCTCTATTCCTTTTTCAGAATCTAACTTACGAACAAGTGCTTGTGCTTGTTCAATGTCAACTATGACTCTCCTTTGTTCAGAACTGACGGAGTGAGCTTTGGGTGCCGCTGAAAGAGGATCAGTTTCTTTCACAGGTCCTCTAGCATGTCTTCTCCTTTTACCACCACCATCTGCTTCATCCTCAGAGTTCGGCTCACTGGTCTGCCCAGGTTTATTCAATGCTGTCACTCCAGGACCTCTGTAACAGATCAGAGGGAAATCATAAGACTAAGGTGACCCCATAAATATGGATGTGAATGCAGCGACAAGGATCTTACAAGTCAAGTGTCCCGCTTTGCAATTCTAATAAGAAATCCTTCGCCACTTTCCGTGCAAGTTCATTCCTCCTGACAGTTTCCAAGAGGTGTAATCAGAACCCTTTCGGAAAAAAGAAAAACCAAGAAGAGAACCAACTCGAGAACAACAATACAGACATTTATGGATAATACTAGCATGATACCACACAAGCAATAAATGCAGCTCTAACTGCTGTAAATGGCTCTGAAACTCACCTTTCAATGACAGAGAGCAAGTTTGTCGGATGATATTTGTCTTTCAACCTGCGCTCACCATATTACAAGCATGCTAACAGGTTAGCTAGCAGAATTACAAGGAAGAAAGTGAGAAAAAAAGAGGAAACAGATAGAGGAAGCACCATTCTTCTTCCTTGTGGGCATCAAAGAAGACACGTTTTTGTGTTGTGATATACTCAGATTTATATTCTTGATATCTGCATCAAAGAATCAAAAGATCACCTCGCCTTAGAATCTTGCAGTCAAGGGTCAGTACTCCAAGAAACCAAGTTGCATGCAACAATACCTGTGTTCGGCTTCAGATGGCAACACATCATCTTCCAACTCCTGAATAAACTGTTTGTACGACATCAAGCCTTCCCTGGGCAAAGGTGATATGCCAGCATTATTTGTTAAATGCAATTCAACAGCAGTAATGGGTATTACATTCCTTCCCATTTGTCTGCTGCTGTGATATCAATGACTCAGAACAACAAAAGTAAATACTAAAAATAAAAACATCGCGTATCTCATAATATACAGCAGTATTTCATACAGAAATAATAAACTTCATCATTGCATAGTCTCGAAACAGGATCTCCTAGCAAAATAACTGCATACACTGATTGCCAAAGCTTCCTAGCCTTTGTAACATCAACATTTCTAAATGGCTAAATGAGAGAGCTCGGAGAGGAGGGAAAACTCAGTATCTCATACTCTAAAGAAATATTACGAATAGAAAAAATCATTTCAGATTGCATTACTTCATGACAGGATGTTCCAGCACAATAACTTATATAAAGTGATCAACAGTATTGCCAACACATTATTTTAACTTTCCAGTACTCTTTACCATTCAACATTTTGTAATCGCTAAAGAAAGAGAAAACCAATTTTTTGAACAGGAATAACCTTCCTACAAACAATATATTTCCCTTTGTGCATCATTGGACACTTTACAATTCCTAGGATATGCCTTGCTGGATCAAGAGATAGACTATAGAAAAGAACAATTCTATTATGCATATAATTATTTCTATGTTCCGTCTCAAATGGCCAACAATAGAACGAAGGAACAAAGCTGAGGCCGGACCAAAGTAAATGGAAAACAAACACGGTTAGGAAACATGACAGAATCCTAACCTTGCCCCTCCACTGTTAGAAGTATCACCATAGCCTCCACGGCCTCCATCCCAGTCTGTCAAGAGGGAACAGACACAACAGTTCAGATAATATTAAAGTCTATACTTTAGTTTGTTTGTCCATTAACGGACTTATCATTTCCCAGATCCAATTGATCGGACCTCAGTACAAAAGGATAACAAGTCAATATTTGATCTATAAGCTAAGCATGTATAAAAACCATAATTCCTAAACTCAACACCAGCCTGGCTTGTACGAGATAGTCCAAGAATAGAGATTTTTCAACATATCTTATAAAACGTAAAAACAGATAGATTGAGATTGAGTCGAACTGAATCTCTCTGACAAGCAACTTTTAACACATGCATCGGGGGTCATACCTTGATAGCGACCCATATAGCGGCCGTGAGGCCTATCATCAGGGTAACCATGCCTCCCAACCATTTCACGGTCATATCCTCCGCCATAGTCATATCCAAACCTGTAGAAACAGAAGAAAAGATTTGAATGCTTAGGAACCAGAATAATATGAAGAAAAAAATGAGCGGAAATAACAATGGCACAACGAGAGAGAAAGAAAATCTGAGACAAGCTGTTTGATAATTGATATTCAACACAAATACAGAACTTACTATCACATATCACATCTTCTGATAGTAATAACTTCAGTAAAAAGTTTCCAGAAAATCTTCAGGAAAAAAGGAGAGAAATTAAATTTTAAAGGATCAAGCTTTAAATGCAGTCAAGCAACCTTGTTCAAGAAACATGCTCAAAGTTCTAATTGCCATATCATAGACTACTGTAACAAGAAAGAAAAAAATTCAAAGTAGTTCACTAGTACTTGTCACCAATACACAACATCGGAATTACTCTAGTGATATCTAGCTCGAATTTCACTTATTTTTTCCATTTTATTTTCCGCTTAATCTTTATCGTCACCTGTCAAACTTCTAGCCTCTAAAACCTAAATCTCAAGCCAAATCATCCTCGAAAATACTAGAGAAAACTTGCATTACAGGCCAACTCATTAAGAACCCACCAAAAGGAGAAGAACAAACCATAAAACTGAGTTATACTAACTAAAATCAACCATTACCTTCTATCCGGAGGTCCATAGCCACCACGAGGACTACCCCGGCGACCATCATACCCGTTATCGTCCCTGCTGCGCTTATAAGGTGGAGAACGGCGCGGAGGAGGTGAGTACCGACGATCTCGGTACGGCGGAGGAGGGCTCAAGCTCGGTCGCCTCTTGTACTCCCTCCGACGCGGCGGAAGCGGCGAGCGTTCACGATCCCTGTCTCGGTCGTAGTGATCTCCGCCGCCGCGGCGATTTGGAGGCGGACGCTCGAGGTCCCCATCGTCGCGCCGTTCGCGTGAATCTCTCTCGCGGCGGCGAGCCGGCTGCTGCTGTATCCCAAGATCTTGAATTGAAAATTCATTCAAGAGCAAGAAAA
>NW_010969548.1:421589-477586 GCF_000463585.1 Tarenaya hassleriana | reverse complement strand
CTGCGAAGGGGGCTCAGAAGAGGACGCATGAGGTAGAGGAGGCGGAGGAGGAGAGGTAGACTTCCCCGGGAGTTGACGGTCGGCGGATTCGGCCGGAGCGTCGACGACATCGGCCATTGGAGAAGCCGATGGAACCCTAATGGATGGATTAGGATGCTCTTTTTTTCGTCTTCTTCAAGAAAATAAGCGAAGCTGGAGAAATGGAAAATGGATTAATTAAGCCCTTTTGTTTTCCATTTCCCGGTCGAAATTAGTTATACTGTAGCCCAATTTAGGCCCAATAACTTAAATGGGCCAACTAAAGGCTCAAATAATTGTGAGCAGTTTGATTCTATGGGCTATTTTGGGCCGAAGATTTAATACAATCTTTTGCTAATAGTTTTGGATAATTAATTAATAAAGTATAAATAATTTGTGCCGCAAAAATATAAATACATGTGTGTGTGTGTATATAAACTAAGATACAAGATGAGGATTAATGGGAACACCTCGTCATCCAAAAAACTAAGATACACTTAAAACATGCAAAGATAGACATCATATAAAGTAGATTTTGTTTATATTACAAATTATGCATAATTTTCTAAATACACCCATTATTATTAAAGGTTAATCACCTCATGCGTCTATCTTCTCTCCATATCATTTTCATTTTAATCAGAATTTTTTATTATCATTTATAATCTTTTAGATAAATTTGAATTCATCTTATATTTGTCTTTTACCTTCTTGTGTTTATTTTCAATCTTCTATTAAAAAAAAAACGCAACAATCACATACACAAAACTTCCAACGGTAGCACGTTTGATTGTTCCCAAGTTTCCTATTCCTATAATGAGACACTTGACATCGTCCACTTCTCATCTATGCATATATCAAATCATAATCATCATGTAAAAGAAATAGAGGATACCACAAATCAATTTCTACATATATCAAATCATAATAATCATCATGTGAATGAATAGAGAAAACAAACATTTCTATATATATCGAAATCTTTTGTGTTGTAAATGTAAATTGATTCAAAGAAAAAAAAAAGAATTATCCGGAAGTATTTATCTTTATTTTTAATATCTGAAAAGTGGTGGTAAAAGAATTATCCGGAAGTATTTATCTTTATTTCTATATATATCGAATCTGCAGGGAGATATAGGTTGGACCGATGACCCAGGTGAACTTCCTGGTTTAACAAAAAAAACAAAAAAAAAGATGTTTTTTTTATGACAAAACGGAATATTGCATATGCTTCAAACATAAAGAGAAGAGAAACAAAAAAAAATTAAAAAAAGGAGAAAAGATTCTCGTCGGTCTTTTTTATATTTGTCCCATATTTTAGTATTTTTATTTTTGGAATCTCCACCCTTTTTGTGTACTTTTATTTTAGTCCTAAATAAAAATATACATATTTCCACAGAAATATTATATATCAATTTTTTACCAAATAAAAATTATATATCAATCTTCATATTATTATAAATTATTCGCTTTATTTTACTTTAGTAAGCTGGTCTCAGATTGTTCTGTCTTAATAAACGAATCTGATCTGATAATGCATGAGATTATAGTACATGCATGCATGAGCGTTTCGAACCTCACTTTGGTCAACAACATTATCATATAATATATTCATTTATAAATAAATGAATTCGAATAATCACGCGTTTATTTTTTTTTAAAGAAAAGTAGCAGCAGTAAAAAAAAATGAACGTGTGGCTCCCAACTCCTATATGGTTTCACCGTGAAACAATTCTTACCAAAAGTTCTCATATATCCGATATCAGACAATCGACTATAGAATTACCAAAATGTGAATACAAATATGTCACATGATGATGTCGGCGGTATATCTCGAATTCGGACCCGTGTTTTCTCTGGGTTTGCCTGAAATATATTGATTGATTTAGGACAAGGGAGGGAGTTAAGCTCAGATCTATGGCCTGCAACTGCAGGCATCGCATCAGCTGCAAGTGTAGCTGTGTTTACTGAAGAAAACCTTTGAATTAAAGGAAGAGAGATTCCAAAACATATATAGAAAGGTTAGGCATCAGAGAGACCAGACAGAAGAACGGTGAAAGTCAGCTGTAGGAAGATATGGGAAAAGGGGTAGCGGTAAAAAGGAAATTAAGACGGGAGTCCACAAATTGAATGATCCTCTCTGTCCTTGTACCAAAGAATGCTTTTTGCATGACGAAACTGCCTACCCATTTGCTCTCTCTCCCTCTCTCTGATCAGATTCGCCTCTCTCTACCCATCTGGTCGCTGCTGAGTCATCTCGTTCTCTCTCTCGTGCCCTTTCGAGGCACTGATACCGTTTTTGTTCTTGGTCCTCTCTCTCGTGTAACTCCAAGCTTCTCCACGGGGGAACTTCTCTTGAATTCTGGGTCGTTTTTCGTTTATCGCCATCTCTCTGGTAATCGCTGTTTCTTGCTATCTGTATATGGTTCTTCGTTCTGTTCTTATTCTGGGTCTTCTGGGCTTCTTCTGGAATTCGGATTCGTGTAGGAAAGTCGCTATATTTGGGGAATTTTTCTTAGGTTCCTGTCTCGTAGATGATGGAAGTGCAACTTGTTTTTTTTTTCCTTTCATTTAATTTTGTGTCCCTTGTTCTTGGTTATGGAATCTCTCTAGTTCCGGTGTCACTGTCTGCGTTGATCCTGTGGCTGTGTTTTAGTGGCTTGTTCTATATTTTGATTCAAAGCTGCTAGATTTGTTCAACCGGTTTGGTTTCTGTCCGTATGGCGATTCATCTGGAAGCAGTCTAGGACATGTTCTCTGCATAGTCCTCTTTGTTCCTGAGGAAGTTCTGCCCTTTTGATTTAGGGATTTCTGGGTTTGTTCTACAGTTTTGAACAATGTAGAAGAATGACTAGATTTAGGAAATTGTTTGGATTTCACGGATTGGTGGGTGGGGTTATGCCATTTTTCTGTAATCACAATCACAATGGGTCTCTTCCGAAATTTTTCTATTGCCATTACAAGTTACTCCCTTTTAGTTCATCTGTTTGGTATTAGGGATTTCATATTGATGGAGCTGTGAACTGATGTTTCGATTCTTCTTCTATAGATCCTATCATTCGGATATTCATATCTGTTTCTGCCGATATTTCTATTGTTTCTTATTGATCACTTCATAATATTTCTGCCTCTGTCAGTGCCTCAGATCAATCTAGTCCATGTTCCTTTGGAACCTAAACTACCTGACATTGTTCTTCATTGGGGGATCATAATATCCTTGGATGATTGAGTTTTAGGACTGGAGGGTCTGGTCATGTCTAGTTAACAACATTTATCATATCTCACAATTTCACGGATGTGTTGTCGTCGGTTTTCCAAGCCGAATGATTTCTTTTTTACCGAGCAATCATGAAGATCTTTCAAGTCACGCTCCCGGTTTTCCTTCTTGTTAAGACATGCAAACTGACATTGTCGATCTTCTGTATTAATTTACGCGTTCTTTTGGTAAGAAAATTGAAGATATTCAAGGCCTTGTTTGGCTGTTACTTTCCGAGCAACACATTTAGAAAACAGTTTTGAGATGTTTCCGATCCTCTTCGTTGCATACTTAGTGTATAGGTTGTTTTCTTGTTTCTTATTTGAACATGAGTTCATCACTAGTTTCTCCATAAAAAGATAAAAGAGAGGAAAGAATCATGATTTCCCAGTAGCTAGGGTTGTTTTGTAAGGCTTTCCGTCAAAGTTGTGGGAGCTGATTTCGTTTTTTTCATATATTCTTGTTAGATTTCTTGTTTTACTAATATGGAATAATATGGCTGCAGGTCGGAGCTCGTAGTCCTAACTTGTTGGATGTAAACTGTCTGTCAATACTAGGGGAATGGGTGCGTCAACTTCTAGAATAGATGAAGACAAGGCTTTGCAGCTGTGTCGTGAGAGGAAAAAGTATGTTCGGCAAGCACTCGATGGAAGATGCTCATTAGCTGCTGCTCACGTTTCGTACGTTCAGTCTCTTAAAAATACTGGGACAGGCCTCAGAAGATTTGCCGAGACTGAACTTCTGGTTGAATATTCTTCCTTGTACACATCTACCAGTGCAACCTCTGAACCTCTGGCTTTAACTGAGAAGCCGGTTTCTCATTTGTCATACTCTCCCCCGACAGCTTCACATTTTCGCGAAACGTCCTCTCCTTCTCCGTCACCACCCCCTCCTGGTTCCGGCCAATTCCATGTAAACCATACGAAGTTTCGGGGATTTTCTTCGAGAAAAATGGAAGAGAAACCTCCCGTTACTGTTGTTGCCACTGTGACCTCATCTAGAATCCCGGAAAGTACTACACCAAGGTCTATAGGAAAGATGGAATTGAGCCAATTCGAAGAGTCCTCTTCCATACCGCCTGAAACACCTCCTTGGGACTTTTTTGGTCTTTCCCACCCACTCGACTACCAATTTACTTCTTCCCGGGATGGAAAAGAAACAGTCTCCAGAATGTTTGAGAATGGTGATGAGCTGAGACGCCTTAGAGAAGAAGAAGAAGAAGAAGGAATTCCGGAGGTGGAAGATGGTGAAAAGGGGTCTTTTCATGAAAAGGAAGATTCCAGGGAGTCAGATGATGATGAATTCGATGAGCCCTCAGCCGATATGCTGGTTAGAAGCTTTGAAAACTTCAATAGGATGCATGATCACAATGCATCAGGTCCTTTACCTGAAAAGGAAGAATCAGAAGGCGAATTCTCAGATGAAGAGAAAAATAAGACTCCCGATTTATCGCCATCTGTAACACCTTCAGCAGCTTCTCGTGTCCTCACTGAGCCGAGCAAAACACCCACCAAAGGAGATCCCACGAAGAACAAGCTTCCGAAGAGGGACTTTTTGTCAAGCATGAAAGAGATAGAGTCGCTCTTCATAAAGGCATCGGAATCTGGGAAAGAGGTTCCTCGGATGCTTGAAGCCAATAAATTGCATTTTCGCCCGATATTTCCAGCTAAAGAAAGTAATATCTTTCTCCTGAAAACGTATTTTCACACACATGCATGCAAAATGTCTAACCATACATCTCTGCTTTGCCAGGTGAATCTGGTGCATCATCACTAATGAAATCATGCTTCTCTTGTGGGGAAGACCCTAAGCATGTTCAAGAAGGTAGTTCTATTATTTATTTTTTTTCCATTTTCAGATCGATATCGTGCCTGTTTTGTATAGATTCTAAGTGAGACACTCTCTCCGCTTTTTTATGCAGAGCCTGCTCAGAACTCGATGAAATACTTGACCTGGCACAGAACAGAATCTTCCCGATCATCAGCTTCGAGGAATCCTCTCGGAGGATTGAATTCCGATGATGTCGAGGAACTTAATAGTAATCTCTTTGAGAACATTTGCTTGATTGCTGGTAGCCACGCTTCAACCCTAGACAGGCTATATGCATGGGAGAGGAAGCTCTATGACGAAGTTAAGGTACTGTTATCAGTTCCTTGAATAGATTTGACCACGTCAGTTATCAACATTCTCGTTCTTATTCTTATCAGTTTCTCGGTATTTTTTACTTCTCTTGGTCATGTTAACATGCTTTCATCATCATGATCAATATTGTCTATAAGTAGTTATGTTATATAAAAGCATCGAAAGGATCTTGCCGCCGGTATTGCTTTTTCTAGACAAGAAATTCAGCTCGGTATCGATACCATCACACACTAACCAGTGAATCCCGTAAACCTCAGGATATTGATATTGTGTATTGTTTGTTGTTTCGGGTTCAGGCCAGTCAGACGGTGCGGAGGGAGTATGACGAAAAGTGCAAAATTTTGAGAGAGCTCGAATCAGAAGGGAGGGGTTCACATAAAGTCGACAAGACTCGTGCTGTTGTCAAAGACCTTCACTCCAGAATCAGAGTTGCCATTCATAGAATTGACTCGATTTCAAGGCGGATTGAGGAACTACGTGACAAGGAGCTCCAGCCTCAGCTGGAGGAATTGATTGAAGGGTTTGTGTTCTTTACCCAGAAAAAATCATTCTTTTGATCTAAAGTTTCCATCTTTTGAGGATTTTCTTGGGATTTGAACGAAGGGTAATCTCTTCTTTTCCAAGAAAAAACCTTTCTTTTTCACTTTTGAATCCCAAGTTTCTATCTTTCGAGGGTACTATTGAGCTGAAACTAAGATTCATCTTTTCCCTTGTTGTCATGATGATGAACAGGTTGAGTCGAATGTGGGAAGTGATGTTGGAGTGTCACAAGCTTCAGTCTCGTATAATCTCGGAGTGTTACAGGAATGGCAGCATCAAACTCAACATGCAATCAGAGTTTCACCGAGAAATCATGTCTTACCTCGAGGACGAACTCAGTGGAATGGCCTCGAGTTTCACCAAATGGATCGCTGCCCAGACATCATATATCCAAGCCATAGACAACTGGCTTGTCAAATGTGTCACCCTCCCGCAAAGATCCTCCAAACCCAAAAGGCTCACCCGACAACCGTCTCTTAAAGACTTCGGCCCTCCCATTTACGCGACCTGCAGCATCTGGCTACAAAAGCTCAAAGATCTGCCGACCAAAGAAGTATCAAATTCAATGAAGGCACTGGCTTTTGATGTTGCCCGGCTCTTACCACGACAAGAAAAGAACCTGACCAAGAAGACGGGTCATCCACACGCCGGCGAGAACGGAAATGATCTGACGGCTAATATGCTACGAGACGAAGCATTGGATGATTGTGGTTCCGGGTTTGATCGGTTTCGGACAAGCTTGGAAGGGTTTCTAGGACAACTTAACCAGTTTGCAGAATCATCTGTGAAAATGTGTGAAGAACTGAAGCAGAACATCTGCAACGCCAGGAGCAAGTATGAGCAGTTGATGTCGTATTCCCGGGTTAGCCAATTCCGAGAAAATGCGGGAAAATGAACTTCATCACGGCGAGAAAACCTCGAATAAGAATCCGATTTTTAGAAATGGATTTGGCATTTGTAAATGCAGAGGGAGATGGGGTTTAAAAGTCACAAGAGGGATTGCTTTCAGACATGAAGGAAGAAGAAGAAAACTGTTATACAAAGTTTGTGCCTCTGTGGGATGATATTTGTGTGTTGGCTTCTTTTTTCCACAATATTGATATAAATATATGTTACCATTTTTTTAATAAACTCAAGAGTTAATTATCTTATATCATATGTATGTATATTTATAATATCATTATCAATGAAAATTTTAATCACGATTAAATCCAAATAAATCTCAATATTAAAATATTAAAAATTATTAGATTCATTATTCTATCATTCCAATCCTAATTTTAAAATATATTTATAATATTCAAATATTATTAGTACAAATATATTTTATATTGAGTTGAAAATATATAAACTAATTAAAAAAAATAAGGCGCCAGTCGTGTATTAGGAGTTGACAATTTCAATTTGGAAGAATTACGTGATGATCTCCCACAAATAAAATATTATACTGTGAAGCCTTAGATATTGTAGTCATTAAAAAAATAATTTTGTTTCGAGCAGAAAAAAAAAAACTGAGTCTAATTAATATCATAGAAAGTTGAACTTATAGTATATGTTACGATCACATACATACAGACCGCTTCAAACGTTGAATGTTACAAAATTTGGGTAGGAAATTAGTTCTTAATTCTTTACCTCATTCTCAAACCTAAAACCTTCTTATATGCATATACAATTGAAATTATGTTCAATAAACTATTATTTATATACATGCTTCTAATTTTAATATCCCTTGTTTTTTTTATTATTATTCTTATTTAAAAATGAATTATAGATTTAAAAAATTCTAATTCTAAATATGTGAGAATTCCATGAAAATGTATGCATATATATATATATATATAAGTTGAAATTGATCAAATGTTATTCCTATGTGTACTAATGCCGGATCAATTTGCTTACGAAAGGATCTCTATTGTTATATTATTTGAAAAAAATGTCACTTTTTTCCGACCTATATTCTATTACATCCGTTAGGATTTAGGAGAATGTATTATTGTTGATATTAAAGACAAAAATAATAACCATGCGGTATCCGTCGAAATATTGAAATATAAAATTATTATTTTTATCTAGAGTTTCTTACTAAATAAAATAAAATGATTTCCATTTACAACAAAATAGCTGAACCATATATAGTGTCATAATAAAGTATGGAATTTAAAAGTTACAGTGGCTAATGAATCTCCTGATTTTTTTTCCAATCATTTAGGATTCTTTTATATTGATTTTCACAATCTTAATGCCGAAATAATTAACAAAATAGAACAAAAATTCATTTTCGTCATTTGCCGTATGGTTTTTTCGGTTCTAACCTTCTCAAATATTCCAATTCCATATGTTTTTTTTAAAAGTATAGACATTTTCTTTTTCTTTTCTTGTATTATTATATTATTTTTTTACGTTAAAAAGATACACGTTAAAAGTATATAGACATTTTCTTTTTCTTTGTCTATTACAACTCAAATTTCGATAGTTCAACCGGTAAAAAGATACACATAAAATTTCTTTCTCCGAATTCAAATTTTAAATTTAAAGAAGAGATATATATTACAAATCACTTGGATGATCTCTATCCTTTATATTAATCTGGACTTTAGTGTGAAAATGATTAGTTATAAGTTTGTTTAAATATAAAGTAAAATAGAATCAAACTAAAATCAGATTCTCAAAAATAAATAGAAAGTTAATGAAACGAGTTTTCAAGACCAAAAACAACAACGAATAATATCCACTCTTACTCAGCCATTTATTATCTATTTCTTTTATTTTCTTGATATATATATATATATATATATTAGTTTTATTTTTATCATAAAGTTGAATAATTGTGTCAGAACTTTGAAGTATGAAAACTTAAGACATGTATGAAATTCGAAAATTTTAATGAAGATATAAGTGAACTAACTGTAATAGAAGAGTTATAAATTATATGTCTAATGTCTAACCAATCTATGTTTGTTTAATTTTGATTAATAATAAAAAAAATTTGATTTACTACTAACTCTCAGAAAATGATTCTTGGTTTATGTCATGGTCCAGATTTCACCTTCTACATATGAAAAATTCAACCATGCCAACAACAACCAATACAATCAATAAATTATTTGTAAGAAGCATATTCTCATGTTACCGGGAAAAAGAAAAAAACTGAACTCGTTTTTTTTTTCTGAAAAAAAGAAAAGTTACCGTTCACTCACAATTTCACAAAGTTCTCAATAACAAAAAATGATAAAAAAAAAAAAATCCATGTCAAGAACATAATACAAATACACTGTAAAAAATCCTACAACCAAACAGCCCCTGTACTCTTTTTTTATTTTTTATTTTTATTTTATATTTTCCCCTTTTTAAAAGACGTTTTTTCATCACCAAAAATCCACGTCCTGACTGCACTTCGTCGACACAATCCTTGACGCCGTCGTCAGTTTGTCCACCGTTAATTCACAGTTCACTTTAACGGAAACCGTCCATGACTTGACGGAACCCACCTTAATCCTAACAGGCACTTTGATCTTCAGCTTAAACGGCACCGTTTTCTTGCTCTGCCGGTCTCTCAACTCCTTGCGCATAGAACTCGTCAGCTGAATCTTCGCTCCCGTTAACGCCGTCTTAAACACCGTTACGTTATTTGTCGGCTGGTAAAACACCGGTAACGCGCCGTTACAGAGATCGAGATCGTTGTAGTAAACGTCGACGGAGCTCCCTTTCTCGTAGTAGATCCCGATCTTTCCGTTACCGTTACGTGATCTGACGGTGACGTCGAATCTCGGCGAAATCGGGGATGTTGACGTCACGTTGAAGCCTGAGATCGAGACTCCTTCGACGGAATACCGCGGCGATTCGGGGCGGTAGACGAGGTACAGCACAGCAGCGGAGATCCCGGCAAGGACGGCGAGGGTGATAATTCCGGCGAGGAAGGAGCAGAAGCAGCAGCGGCAGCGATTGCGATTCGGTTTTTTCCGGGAGAGGTATTGGAAGCGATGAGCGTTCTCAGGCGGCGGAATGCGGTAGATCTGATCCTTGGGGACTTGGATGACGTAGGTTCCCGGCGGAGGAGAAGGTTTTCTCGGGAACTCTCCGGAGCTGAATTGGCCCGAAAATTGGCCGGAGGCGACGCTCTCAGATGGCGAATCAGCGGGATGGATTCGCTCCGCCATTGGAGATAGAAGAATCAGAGCTCGAAGAGTTGCTGCAAAATTTTGAATGTAATGATTATCGAAAAGAAAAAAAAAATGAAATCTGATTTTGCAACCCCCGAAAAAAGGGAAATCAGTGAATGTAAGAAACGGAATCAGATATGAGCGCTTATGTGGAGAAGCATTTATATGAAGGCCTGAGATGGAACTCGCAATACCGCGTAGAAAAAGTGTGAAGGCACGCGCTGCAACTGTGGGGACCACATAAAATCTTTGATTTTGTTTTCCCCATAATTGTATATTTTTTATTAATTAAGATGGAAAAAAAGAAATCCGTAAATTAAGACGTGATTGCATGCATTTGCCCAACAAAAGAATATTATATATATATATATATATATATATATATATATATATATATATATATATATTTTTAAGATGTTTTTGTTGTAATTTCGATTGTCCTGTAGAAAATAAGTTGAAGCGGCGCGGCAAACGGGAGGAGAGGACTCAGTCGGCAATGGCAGAGGCAGAGAGGAGAGGAGAGATTACTCGATGTGGATTAAACCAAACCCTAATTAACCTAATTTTTTTTAATTCGGTTTAATTGGATAACCGAAACCGATCGGTTATTTACCCGAACCGAACCGATCCGATCGGTTATAAGATTATATTAACCGATCGGATATTTTGTCAAAACCCGAACCGATCCGAAACCCGATTAACCGGGTCGGTTTTACCCGAATCCGATTAACCCGATCCGAATGCCCACCCCTAATCCTCATGTTACGATATTGGAATATCATTGTCCTGTAGAAAATAATCATCAGTATGGGATTTGGAGTATTAAACGTGAACTTACACAAATTTCACAAACCCATAAAACATATGTCAAAAAATTATTTTGCAAAATCATTTTAAATTAAAAAAATGTGCAATAAATCCACAGTATGAGTTTCAAAAAAAAAATCCACAGTATGACGAGTACGCAAATTTCCTACCAAATTTATATTTCCAAAATACATCGTACATCAATGTAAATATTTAATAAAACACTATTCTAAGATATCTATTTTCGTGAATGTAATAGTAGATATACAAAAAGAAAAGTTGAAAATTTTTCGGCTATGAAATGAATAATAAAAGAAGGTTTAAAAAGTCACGTATACCGTTGGAATATAACGTATCAAATATAAATTTGATGCGGAGCAAATTTTATAATAATACTAATGGAAAACAAATGTTATTTTAAACGGTGCATTACGTGTGCGCGAGTAAGATAAGAACCACAAGTTTTTTTTTTTGCTGAAATAATATGCACAAGCTAAAGAATATATATATATATATATAACGCGGTGGCTTTATCGCACATGATACATATAAACACTTGAAAATAATGTAATAACATAATAATAATAAAAATATTTAAAATTGATAAATCTTTTATATATAAATTTCTTACCACCGTTGTAGATTTAGATCATTTTTTTTTCAAGTCTTTTACTTGACAAAATCTAAACACCGGGGTAGAGTCAATAAATTTATAAACCCGTGACACCGTGTACATAAATATACACAAATATATGCATACATATATATACCGGACCTAGAGTGGATGAAGCCGGACCGAAGTCCCGGAAATGATCTGATTATAAAAAAAAACGCACACATGTATAAATACAATACTTATGTATGTATCTGTATAATACGCGGGAGTACATGGAGGAGATATTGGCGCAAGATTGTGGTATGCACGTTAGGCATGCATCATATACAAAATAGAGATTTATTTATTTTTATTTCTTATAATTACGTTTTTTATTTGGAATTTTTAAAAAAATTTAATTTGAATTTGATGAAGAAAAAAAAAACTATCAATCAATCATACACAGATACGCACACAAACACAAACCAGGAATCTATATAATAAACCATAAATTGTTTTTTTTGGGTAAATAACAAACCATAAATTGTTTATTTGATATTTTTTAAAAACCGGAGTTTCTAATGAATGAAGACAGAACAGTTTGCGTTTTCTTAACCATGGAAGTGAAAGTTCATCAACGGAGTAAATAATGCTAAAATCTATGTGTATATGTGTATATATACGTTTACTTTTACGAAGGACTTAGTCTTTTATGTCCATAATTTGGGTACGTATATGATTCATGATGCCATTGGCCTTGCATTTTAAATATTAAAAAACAAGTAAAATAATGCATAGCAAGTTTTTGTTCATAAACCCAGAAAATGAATTGTAATATTGATAAGTAAATTTTTTTTGGGACCTTTTCGGTGTCAAAAATTAATTTCTGTTATGTATAAAAAAACCCAATATCAGGTTTCGTAAAAAAAAAATTATACAAGAGAGAAAAAATTCAGACTTTTTTCATTTTCCAATTTTATCTACTTTATTTTTTTTGTTTTTTTTTTGTTAAAGATAATTTTTTATAAATGGCATTCTTGCCGATTTTATACCTACTTTCCCCTATTTTCTCCAAAATTAAAATTATAAAAGACACATAATACAGAAACATAGAAAATATTAACGAAAAAAAAGCATAATTTAAAAACAATACACATAAACTGAGACGTAAAGAACACATACCACAGAGAGAGAAGATAAACTGATCGGCCTCTAAATTTGTCTTCCTCTTCCTCTCTATCTCTGAGGAGAGAAAGTCGAGGCCCTCGAGAGAAAATGCAAGAAAATATAAATGGCCCTTGACGACTTATAGTAAATACATACATGCATACATATATACATACATGTATATGTATATGCTAATATGTATTTATTGTTATTATTTATTAGGTTACTAAACGATGGAGTGACAGTTCATGTTTGGGGAAAAAATTAATTAAAAAATCTAAGGTTTTTTTTTGTTTAGGGTGAATATTTCCTATTTTCTAACTCAGAATTTTTTCAGTTTTAAAAAATGCTTATGCCTATTCGATTTTACATAGTTTTTTTGTTTAATTTAAATTTCATTCCATTAATTTGGTTTATAATACTCCCTCCGTTTCAAAAAAAATAATTATTGTTTTAGATTATTTCATATTTTTTTAAAAAATAGAGAAAAAGTCACATATATATATATATTCTTATTTAATAATAAAAATAATGTTATCATTAATAATTTATTAGAATTTGATAGGAATAAAATTGGAAACTATTGTAAAAA
Organism: Tarenaya hassleriana; assembly: GCF_000463585.1. Lineage (NCBI taxonomy): Eukaryota > Viridiplantae > Streptophyta > Magnoliopsida > Brassicales > Cleomaceae > Tarenaya > Tarenaya hassleriana. The sequence goes on along the minus strand of NW_010969548.1, from coordinate 464,306 downwards.
AATGTATTGAAAATGTAAAATGATAAATATTTTGAAATATGGAAAATAACCTAAAACTATAAGTATTTTGAAATGGAGGGACTATATCTCATTAAAAATATTTTTTTTCTTAAAACAAAAGTCTTCAAAACGATTAACCCTACAAATAAGTAAAACAATAAAGAACACAACAAAGGATTACGATTCAACATAAATGCAGTTTTAAAGAGCAACATGGTGTAAATGAACCGAAATAAGTACTGTTGGCATTTTGATATATATTACTCAAAGACAATAAATGGTATATTAATTTTATTCTGATCTCATAATTTTATTTCAATAGAAAGAAATTGAGAATATCCCAAAATAATACCTCAACTTTTCAATCTTCACAAGATAAAATCTAAACTTTGTTTTTTATCAAATAAAATCATAACTTCATTTTTCAGTAAAAAATAAACCTGATTTTTAAAATTTTTGTCATTTTTAATCCTATTGTTAATGTAGTGTTCCGACATCCTACGTGGAAAGTCAACACTTTTGACACTATCCTTACCATACATCTTGTCAAAACAATAAGTTACAAAACTCATCTTACTCCTTGGATCAAATACATAAGCTATGATCAATAACTTATTGATCTTTTCCGTCTCATCCCAATATTTATCAAACTTTAATCTCATTATCTTGGCCATCTTACTCATTTCATGATCGGGATTATTTGCCAAGGAAGACAAAACTGTTTCAACCTTTATAATCTCATTGTAGCAGGAAGTGGAAGTTACCTTTGTAGTTGCAGAAAATGCCAAAGTCGAGTCATAAAAAATCTTCAAGAAGCATACCAGTCGATGAGTATTTTTCCAATCATTTTCTGAAGGAGGACCAAGCCTTTTTTTCCCGATTATGGAATCATCATCTTCGCCAAAATAGTCCTCATAAAGCTTATCTTCCATTTCCATTCGTTTAAACGCATCTCTGTACTTCAAAGCGGAAGATAACATTAGGAAAGTCGAGTTCCAACGTGTCGCACAATCCAAAACCAAACTTCCTCTATTAAAGTTGCCCCCTCCAACTCGACTTTTAAAAGCTTGCAATCTTGAATCAGATGACCTTATATACTTCACAGCATTACGAATACTCGTTACGCTGTCACCCATATCAGACAACCCATCCTTGACAATCAAATTCAAAACATGTGTCCCGCAATGCAAATGCATGAAATCACCATTCAACACAAGAGTATCTGCATTCCAAGCACCCAATCTATTCTTCAAAAACTTTAAAGCATAGTCATTTGCACTAGCACTGTCCACGGTAATGGTAAAAACCTTCTCAATACCCCAATCCATCAAACATTTCACAAATTCTCTTGCAATGGTCTCCCCCTTATGATTTGATATAGGACTGAAACTAATAATTTTTCTGTACAAACGCCAATTTCTATCGATAAAATGAGCAGTAATAACCATATAACTCATTGTTGTTATTGAAGTCCAAATATCCGTCGTAAAAGACACCCTCTGCTTGTTCTCATTCAACATGTTCTTCAAACATACTTTCTCATTCAAGAATAACTGGTAGATTTCTCTTGTCATTGTTCTTCTTGAAGGAATCACAAACGAAGGCAATGCAACGTTACAAAAATGTCTAAATCCAGCTCCATCAACAAATGCAAAAGACAATTCGTCCATTATGATCATCCTAACCAAAGCTCTTTTGCATGCCTCTTGACTAAACCCAACAGCAATAAGTTTAGAAGATCCTACTGCAGAATGATCTTTGGTTAAAATTTGTTGAGACCCACTTTCAGAGAGATTCTGGTATACCTTGCATGTCTTTTGAATATGATTTCTCAAACTGCTTGTACCCATTGATGAACATCCCGTTAATACAACACCACAATAATTGCAAGAGCACTTCTTTGGATTATCGGAAAGCTTGGTAAAATGATTCCATACATTCGATCTTGCAGGAACTATCCTCTTTCCTTTCGGAGGTAACTGTGAATTTGAAGCCGGTTCTTTCCTTTTATCACCAACCGATTCTCCGACCTTAACTAATTCTGAATTTTGATTTTCCATCTGTTAAAATTAACATACAAATGATACGTTTATACACAAATAAAAAAAAATATACGATTCTCCGGCTTGTATACATACACGAATACACACACACATAGAACACACACACATACATGAATGGACTGGACCGTTTATTAAAATCAGAAGAGAGGGACTTCAGCTGGGTTACCAATCAAAATTCACGAATACACGCACATACACGAATACACGCACATACATACACGAATGCACACACACACATACAAGAATACACACACACGGATACACACACATACAGGAATACACACACATACATACAGGAATACACACACACACGTACACACGAATACACACACATACACGAATACTCGCACATACATACACGAATGCACACACACACACATACAAGAATACACACACACACGGATACACACACATACACGGATACACACACATGCACCGATACGCCACCAACCGAGCCATAATCTCTCGCCGCTGGTATACATACACGAATACACACACACATACACGAATACACACACACACACACACATCGTACCTCTCTGGCTTTCGAGTTTCGACCTCTGTTACGGAATAATCAGGGAGAGAGCTTCGCAACCTGCAAAGAACAAAACATATGACACTGAGAGAGAGAGAGAGGAAACCGACGACGACAGATGCAGAGAGAGAGATGAGCGATTTCAGATAGTTAGAGAGAGAAGAGACCGGAGGGGACAACTGAAGCGGCGAACGGGAAAGAAGCAGAGGTTTGCTTCAGTCGACGCAGACCTTGGGTTCGGCCGGAGGGGACTGTTGAAGCGGCGCGGCGAACGGGAGGAGAGGACTCAGTCGGCAATGGCAGAGGCAGAGAGGAGATGAGAGATTACTCGATGTGGATTAAACCAAACCCTAATTAACCTATTTTTTTAATTCGGTTTAATTGGATAACCGAAACCGATCGGTTATTTACCCGAACCGAACCGATCCGATCGGTTATAAGATTATATTAACCGATCGGATATTTTGTCAAAACCCGAACCGATCCGAAACCCGATTAACCGGGTCGGTTTTACCCGAATCCGATTAACCCGATCCGAATGCCCACCCCTAATCCTCATGTTACGATATTGGAATATCACGTCAGTAATAGAGTTAAAAATAAAAAAGATTTTAAAGTTCAGGTTTATTTTTGACTGAAAAATGAAATTATGATTTTATTGATAAAAAATAAAATTTAGGTTTTATTTTTCGAAAATTGAAAAATTCAGGTATTATTTTAGCATTTAGGAAACAATTGCTATCAATGGTAAAAACAATGGGTTTGTCATAATTTACAACAAACACATAAATATGACAATAGCTAGGGGTGGGTATGTGGTTCGACTACTTCGTTTATTATTAATCGAATCAAATTGCATAATCGAAACGAATCAAATAAAAAAATTTCAGTTTATTAATCGAACCGAATCGAATAATCGATTGATTATAATTTTTTATAACTCGAAAATACCGAATTTAAATCGAATTGATTAAAATTTAATAACCGATTGAGAATAAAAACTCAAAACCCGAAATAACGATACCCAAACTGAATCGAATTTGATTGTTTATACATCTCATATATATATATATATATATATATATATATCATAATTTAATCATTGTTTTATTATTTTTTATTATTTTATTATTAAATTATTATTTTTAAAGTTTGTTCGATATTTACGTATGATGTTTTTTTATTTTGTTGTTTTTTATGTCACATAAATTTAGATTTTTTGTTTTATATATTAAGATGATTATTTTATATTATATTTTGTTTGGATATTCTCCTACTATAAACGAATCGAATATTTATTTGGTTCTAATTTTGTACAATTCTAAATAGACAAAATTGAAACCGAAAGGAACCAAATGGAATAAAATGTAATAACCATTTGGTATAGCCAACCCAAATTAACAGTAACCTAACCATTTGCCCATCCCTAGAAATAGCAAGTTAGAGAACCTTCTTGCTCATTCGGAAGCTTTCACATGTGAGGTAATATGCTTGAAAGCTCTTCAAACACTGTCTTCATATCCGGCCTCTCTGGCGCCGGTAAAATGCAGCTGAGAGCAACTTGCAACATTTCAATGAGAACCCGAGGGAGATAACTCGAATCGGGTGTTTCAAGAAGGGTTTGATCGAAACACTGAACTGTTCGGTTTTGTCCCACAAGCTTCAGAACCCAGTCAGTGAGTTCAACGACCCCGGGGTCACTGGAAACTATCTCTCCCGAGCTTTTGCCAGTTAAAAGCTCTAGTAGGATGACCCCGAATGCATACACATCGCTTTTCAGAGACGGGAAAGGTTTGCTCGAGCTGGCAAACTCTGGCGGGCGGTACCCGAGAGCGGCTGCATTCAGGACTTGCTCGGCTGTGGCTGCCGGTGTAATTATCCGGTGAAGGCTGTAATCAGTTAGGCGTGCAGTAAGTTCGGGAGAAGGTTGTAAGAGGACGTTGGTGGATTTGAGATTTCCATGCGGAATTGCCCGCTCATTGTGTAGGTAACTGAGACATCGGGCTATGTCCTGAGCAATCTTGAGACGGTTGTCCAAGGACAAGGGTGGAAGGTTTCCCGGTCTGGTCTCTGCACAAGACAGGATGAGTTCTAAAGACAATCCAGATCCGAACTGGTAAAAGCAGCATTACTGAAACGAAGTCCTACGTACCTTGGAGATAGTGAGCCAAGGAAGGTGCATCGATGAATGTTGATATGAGGAGCTTCTCGTGTTTCTTCGGACCCCAATAGTAAGCCTGAAGGGAAACGAGATTCGGGTGCTTGATGTTACCAAGTTTCTTGATCTCCCTGGCAAAGTCTTTCTTACTTTTTGCGATCCCTTCCCTTAACCACTTGACTGCTAACACACAATTAGAGTTGAGCATTGCTCTGTACAATATTCCATGGCAGCTCCTCCCCATAGCTTCAGCCGGAGCACAGGACAGTTCCTCTGGTGTAAACACTAGAGAACTGTCAAAAACGTACAAGTCACCGGCCAGTTTAACTGGAGATTGGCAAGACCTTGGATTCTCAGGAGAACTCTGGATTCTGGATGGTGATGGAGTCACCGAGGTTACAAGAGACATTGGGGATGATGAGATTTCATCCTTTCTTGTCAATTTAGGGTCATTAGGCACTTGCGAAACCGCGGAAGAAGTTCCTGAATCACGATCTTGGGAGAAGCAAGGTGAAGAGACCGGTGGCTCTGCCTTCGTTTTGGGAGTAGATGCATGAGAAAGGGAAGATTCAGCTTTCGGACCACTCTTCTTTCCTTCAATTCCTTCCATTTTCTCCTCCTCCTCCTTATGTTTCTTCTTTACCACATGATGAACCAAAAGACAAACAAAGGCGAGTCCAACAGTACCTGCGACCAAACCCACAATCAAACCAACCTTTGTGGAAGGTTTCATATGAGGCATATGTTTCCTCAATGTTATATCTGCGGCATCTTTCGGCGTGGATGGAGAATTTGGGATGATCAATAAGGTGTTTCCTGGATGGTATGCCGACTCTGGAAACCGTCTGAGATTCTCGGGTACAATGCCAGAGAGATTATTGGCCGAAACATTGAGTACTTCAAGGTTGTCTGGAAGGTCATCAGGGATATTCCCTTCAAACTCGTTATCTGAAAGGTCCAGAGACACAAGATTACGGAACTGACTGAGTTCCTCGGGAATAACCCCACCTAAAGTGTTATGTGACAGATCAATAGCGGTCAAGCTCAGATTCCCGACCCTCCTTGCATCTTGAAGAGGAAGTGTACCTGTGAAATTATTGCTTGACAGTTTGAGATCAGTCAATTTTGCAGAAGTGAAAATATTTCCAGGGAGGAAGCCACTAAGTTGGTTGTGACTGAGATCAATGGTCTTAATTTCAGGATAAGTTCCTAAAATAAATGGTAGAACGCCCTGCAACGAGTTGTTGGCAGCTTCGAAGGAGGTCAGCCTCAGGAACTGAGAAGTTTGGTTAGGTAGTGATCCACTGAGTGAGTTCGAACTCAGCCGGATAACTTCCACATAATTTCCCCAACTCTCTATCCTGGCTAAGCTTCCTGAGATTTTATTATCACTCAGGTCGATAATGGCGCAATGTCCTACCTTCAGGGGCAAGGAACCCGAAAGTTTATTTGAGGACAAGTTCAGTTTCTCGAGTGTTCCCGATGTTATACTTCCAACAGGACCTGCCACAAACAGCAACAAAACAATAATGTATATACACACTGATAAAAGATTTGCAAAGATGGGTATATAAAGAAAAGAAAACCGAGGTTGAAGAATTTAAAGAAGTATGAACTGGGAAAGCAAGAAAAGGAGGAATACCTTCAAGTTGATTGAGGCTGAGATCTAGTTCAGACAAGACCATTGAACTTTCTTGCACAAGACCTTGTGGTAAAGTGCCTGAAAAATGATTGCCTTGTAACCGGAGAATCTTGAGAGAGACGACAAAACTGAACAGAGGAACAGAACCGGACAACTGATTACTGCTAGCATCGAACACCTCTAAACTATCGAAAAACGGAATGCCGTCATGAGCAAACAGTTGTCCCGCCAGAGAGTTTCCGCTTACGTTCAAATATCGAACTGAGGAAACAAAGCTCGATCTTCCAAGAGCCAAATCAAGAGAACCCGAAAACTTGTTCCTGCTTATGTCCACATAAGCCACAGTAACCAGCTGAGAAAACAGATTCATCACATCGCCTGAGAAACTATTGCCATGCAAATCAAGGTACTCCAACTTGTCAAGATTCCCAAAACCAGAGGGAATCTCTCCTCCGAAATTGTTGGAGGAAAGATTCAAAAACTTCAAGCTCCTCGAATTCTCAATTCCAGAGGGCACAGACCCACGAAACACGTTACACGACAAGTCCAAATACTTAAGAGACTTGAACAAACCGATATTCGATATAGTTCCACTGAACTGATTCTTCGAAATCGTTATGTTTTCCATCATTCTAAGGCCAACAATTGCACTGAACCTGAAATTCCCAACAAGACCTAGCCCATTCAAATCAATGGAGGTAACATAACCTCCAATGCAAGAGATCCCATGCCAATTCTTGGGACACCCATCAGAAGACAAAGCCTCGGAATCCCATGAAGGAAGAACTCGACCTGAAGGGTCTTCTTGTATACCCTTCTTGAGCTCCAAAAGAGCTTCGAAATCGGAGAAACCCGAAACGCTTACCACTAAGAGTAATACCAGCGAACATATCGTGTGCATGATTGCAACAGCTTCAGAAACACAAGTACCCGAAACCGGGAACCGCAACCAAACACACCAGAAACGTACGAATGAATAAATAAGTTGGAATTATCATATGCTTTGATGATCTCCAGGATGAATCAGAGCAAAAGTCATGGACTTCAGAGATGAATCAGAGCAGTCAAATGGGATAAGAACTTGGGATCCGCCATGGCAATCGGGCAGAGAAACGTGACGGGATCAGAATGCAGCTCGGAAAACGATGACAGATGCACAGAAAGTGAGGAAAACAGCAGATTCGAGTGGAACCCAGAAGCCGAAGAACAGAGGAAGAAGTGAGAAAGGACAGAGATCCATACAGAGATTGTCAGAGAGAAGGGGTAATAAAAGGACTTTCATGGAAGAGCAGAGAATCTAGAATCTGAGCTTCTTGGGCTCTTCAATCAGAAAGCGTAATCAAAGCCGCAGAGAGAGAGAGAGAGAGAGAGAGAGAGAGAGAGAGAGAGAGAGAGAGGTGTGAGGAGATAGAGAACAGTGTGAGAGGTCAGAGAGGTAGGTAATGGTCTTCTACTCGATATTAATCTTTTTGGTCCCAAAAATTTATTTGTCTTTGTGTTGTCTTTGTCTGCATCTCTAAGTTCCATGGCAGCTTCTCCTCATATATATACATATATGTATGTATGTATTCATAATTGGAGAAAAGAATTAATATACAAAATACGTATATAGAAAATTCAATGAGCCGACAAACAAAAACACAATGGGCTTTAACCCGCCATTTGTACAGTGGTCGTTTGGGAATCTGTTGGATTATGCAAAATCAAGTTCAACAGATAGGATATAATTTTTAATACGGAACAAAAAAAAATGAAAATCTCTTACGTCTTATTAATAAAAAAATATATATAAATCGAACGGAAACCAACAAACTAATGGCATTGATATCTTTTTGTTCCGCAAGAGAATCGCCTCCGGTTTTCATACACTCAACTTTTGCCTGCCATTGGCAAAAGCCTCGACCAGAAAGTAAGTGGAGCTGGTCCATGGCTTCACTTGGGATGAAGCAGTTCCAGGAAATGATCCGAGGCTGTCGTCCTCACGAAAAAAGCGGCTCACGAACGCCGTAAGAACGATCAACTTAGAGAATGATTTGCGACGCGAGCAGGGCAATGACCAAAAAGGCACGATCTTGATACCATCTGCGAGTTAACCTTACATTCCTCACCACTGGCATGAACAATCCCACAAGATCAAATTCTGGCAACTCCAACCGTAAGTGCTCCACAACACGCTTGATCATGCTTCCCAACTCATACAGTCAATTGTAACGGCTACTTCTTTCATCGGCAAACCTTAGAAAAACAAAGCTAAGTGCTGCATCTCTTCCAAAAGGTTGCCAAAAAGATAACGCAGAGAGAAACTTCGAAGTGGCAAAGGAAAAACTGAAAGAAGTATACGCCAAGAACAGCAAACAGAATTACTCATCATGCTCAACTTCTAACCCATATAACAACACCATAAGGGACTAAACAAGAAGAGAATTGATACACACTCTCCAAAAACATATCAACAACAGGGATGTGCTCCAACAGGCCCCCACTCAATCGATATTGTTAATGAGCATTGATTCCACCCAAACTAACCCATCCAAACCTTAACATAAAAACAGTGGTGTTAATTTCAGAAGCTCAGACTCGGAGTCTAGAGGTTTCCATTGTGAGCTTATTCAGGGTCCAGAGTTCGAGCGCTACACGCAAAATTACCAAAGGGGCAGCTTTCACATTGTGATGTTAACTGTTTCTATCAAACGCTTTTGATCTTTTCCATATGTAAACCAAAAGAAACAACATCCAGAAAATATTAGAGATGGATGAATCATATAACACTAAACATGCAATCCCGACACGGTAAGATCGTGTGAGAGGAGAGAAGAAAAGATACCTGTCATGTATGGATATTAAACAGCTGCAAGCACTTCAGATTTGTTTTCAAGTCATCCTACATATGGGTCTAGCAATATAAAGTGATCACGATACAATAAACTTACATGTACAGACAGGGAAACATTACTACACAGACATTAACCCCGACGTAAATCTTGAATCTTCTAATTATAAGCTAATGCTTAGAAGTACTCAGCTAAATTCAGCTTCAAGAATGGCAACATAGATCTCTCTTCCATGTTTCCAAATTCCCAGATCGGTGCCATTCTCGTACTCAAGCATCAGATTCTCAAGACCCTACAATCTAACACAAGGCATTATTTCGATCACTCAAAATTTTCCACGTTCCGGCATCTGTCTAGAAAGTACTGAAACTACTGAAAATCATTACAACCGCGATGTAATAAGCTTAGCTTTTCCAATACCTTAACCAATAAGAATAGCATAATTGCAAAGAAACAGATTCGAGAATTATATGTTCAAACATCAAAAGGAGAGAAAAAGAAGAGACCCAATCACCAGAATTTGAAACTTTCGTTGGTGTGGCAACGAAACGAACGGAAACCCTAAACCCGGAAACTCAGAACTCAATTTGAATTACAGAGACTGAATGTGCCCTTGTTCGGAAAATCACCGTAGCCAACGACACTGAAACACAAATTCCTCGCGAGCGAGATTCAAGATTCTCCGAAACATTAATCAGAGGGCGAAATCGAGCGAGACAAACAACCCTAAAAGAGCGGATGTAATCAGTTCAAACGCGAACACAACAAGCAGTAGCCGAACCAAAAACACCACAGAGAGAAACGGGACGAGAAAGGGAGAGAGATGGAGAAATCGAGAGAGGCAAATCCGAATTCACCCAAACTAGAATCATGGCAGAGAAGACGACTTACCGCCGGAACTTCAAAATATAATATTTAATTTGGCACCGCAAAGTTATCTTGATGATAAAAACCCATGAATTTCAGTTCTCTATATACACTAATCCATCAAACTATCAACAAAATTCAAAAGCCTCGGTTATATATATATATATAGTGTATATACATGTCATAGATATACATACCATGATTGTCGTTTTTATTTGAAGTCTCCATAGCCTCATCCCATTTTATTTTATTTACTCGCTATTGTATATTTGTATGAATGTGGATACGACCCAAGTATGAGCTCCCGAACCCATAAGTGATTCAAAACCGGGCTTTTGAGAGATTAATGGGCTTAGAAAATGATCACAAAAAGCTATAATTAAGCACATGTGATGTATGTATGTATGTATGTATGTATGTATGTATGTATGTATGTATGTATGTATGTATGAATGTATGTATGTATGTATGTATGTATGTAGGGGAGGTGCATGAACAGTGAAGTGGCATACGGCGAAGTTAATTGTGTTTTGCAGGAGGCAAGCGTTTTGTCTCCCGCCTTGCCCCCTCTCCTCTTTCTCATTCTTTAATTGCACGACGATTTATTTTATTTATTTATATTACCCTTCAATTTTTACCAATTTAAAAATTTTAAAAACATAATGCACAAAACACAAAAATGTTCCCTCCTCATTTTTTTTATTCAAATGATACTTTTCATCTCCAATAATAATTCTCGAATAACCACGGGACCAAAGTAGCCTCGACCAATATGATAAATTATTTTACTGCATGATACCATAATTCGTTTATTTAATCAGAATTCGACATCATTAAAAATTGTAAAGTAACTGTTGCTGTTGTTAGTAATAATCGAAAGAGTTTAAATAGATCATGTAAATATTTAATAAACAATATAATTTTAGTTAAAATAAAAAAAAATTAAGAATATAATGTACTTTAAAAAAAATATTTCAACATAAAAAAATATTAGGGAATTTTGGGCAGATTAAGAATAAAAAAAATCCAGAATATTCTTCCACAAAAAAAAAATAATAATAATGTGAGGTTGGGTGGATGAATCTGGTCAACTTAATAAATTGAAGGTGGGGTTTCGCAAAAACGCACATGGGCTGTCTTGCATTAAGTGAAGACGCGTTCATCCAAAGCGACAACGACATCGTCTTCTTCCCGCCCCTAAATTTAAACCGGATTAAACCGGACATAAATAATTCGGTTTTGATTCAGAGGATTTTGGTACGACTCACATGGAAGTTTCAACTCTAGCAATGTGAAATTCCGTATATATTAAATATAGTTTTCATATATAGAACATAAACGTAGTTTACATAAATTGTTGTCTAGAAAAAGATTTCGTATATCAATCGTTCTTACAATATTGCAATTTACACCGAATACGTTAAACTGTAGAGGTCTAATTAAATTAACGTGCATCTAAAACGATACAGATAATAAATTGTAGAAATAAATGTATTGTATAAATGATATAGATAATGCAATTAATTTTACTGCATATTTATAATCTTCGTCAGCATAATATATATTAATTAATGTTGAATTTTACAGACACCCGATTTAGTATATAATGCGAAAGGTTATTTTATAATTAATCCACACACGCACTGCATGTTTCGTAATCTTACAATCTCTTAAAAATTAAGATGTTAACAAAAGATAATTACAGATTATAATTTTGAGGTTGTTAGTGTCCTAATTTTCTTATCATAATTTTATAAATATTTTTATTATCATTGAATTGGCGTGACGAGAGAAAGAACAACTTATAAAAAATTAGAATGATTATGATGTTGTTTAATTACTCAGGTACGACGGTCCAAATTATCTATTTTATAAAGCCAGTTAATGATCAGATTATTATCTTAAAAAATTGTATGTTTCGTGCATAATTTAATGAAAATATTTTTAAAACGGTTGTTTATTAATCACCAAATAATAGAATATTGGAGTGACAGTTGGATGTAACGTTATTTTAAGATTAAATTTACCAAGTACTTTAATTAAGTTCATAACGAACATGCTTAAAGACCATAAAATATGTACGTACTACATTAAATGGACCAAAGTCACTGTCTATTTAATTATTAGCATATTTATTTTTGTTACTTCATTCAAATTAACATTTACACTGTTCGAATATTCATAGTCTATATGATTTAGCAAAATTTGTTATGAAGGATGTTAACATTGATAATACGATCATAAAAATAAAAAGATATTAATTTGGTATTTGATATTATAACAACATAAAATTCATAAAGTTAACACAAATATCTATAAATATATATATATATATATATATATATATATATATAATGGAAAACTTATAATGAATATTGGTTCCAAGATGATTTCCCAGTTCAGAGGAAATTACAAAGGGGGAGTAAGTGAGTGTCACAAGCCGACAACAGTTAACACACCGTTAATAGAGTGGCTAAAAACACATCACTATACACTAGCGATAGCGAGTACGATGACTATTCCACAAGACTTGTAATATCTTCTGATTTTATAAGAGAAAGCATCCAATGATTTTTTAAATGTGAAGAAAATTTCATAAAAAAAAGTGGCACTTGTTAAAGTTTTACAGAAAAAATATTTATAATCGTGAAAGAAGAGTGGCTACAAACACATCACAACAAGAACCAGAATGTTACATTACATCAAGATGTAAGAAAAATACAGTAACCAGAATCAGAAGAAGAAGAAGAAGATGTGTTCGTAGAGAGAAGTATACAACAGATGACACTATATATATATATGCTTTAAAACCATATAGATACATCTTGCTGCTGCTGCTGCTGTAGCTGCTGTTTTGCCATTCCATCGATTCCTACTGCCTGCAGTTCATCTCTGTAATCAAATGAAGCCAGATCGAATGGCGTAGACTCGAACACTAACTGAAATCCACTGTTAGTGTTGTTGTTGTTGTTGTTGCTGCTGTTGTTGTTGTGGGCAGCTTCGAATTGGGGGTTTGAGAACTTGAACATGTTATTCCCCTGCAAAAACATGTTCTTGCTGTTGCTATTACCGTTGCTGTTGCTGTTGCCGTTGGGGATGAGCAAGTCTTCGAAGAAGCTCCCTTGGATTGTGTTTCCCGTGCTGTGGTTGAACTGCTGCTGTTGTTGTTGTTGTTGATGATTCTGGGGTTTTGGCTGAAGTGTTGTTATGTTCTGATTCTCCACCATTGAAGCAGTTTGGTGGTTGCTCTGGACGTTCCTGTCATAAATGGACATGAGCTCAGTTATCATCTTCTGCCCATCCTCCGGAACTCCAACTCCTGATAGGTCGAATGGTCGGACCGCTGAGTTAACGGTTGCCACCGCTGGTCTCGGCTGAGAGGGTTGGGGTTTTACTTCACCGACATGGAACTTCGCCATTGCTCCGTATGCTATGGAGCTCTCTCTGTACGGACACACCAGTTGGTGGTTGTCCCTGGAAGTCCTGTCCAGAAACGCCAGATTGATTTGGCTGTGAGGACAGTGACGGTTCTCACAGTTGAAGACTCTTCTGTCCAGCCTCGGGTTTAGATCACTGTTCGGTCCCCTCTTTCTCGTGAATTCCAAGTTTCCACCCGTGACTTCTTCCTTGACCGGGAAATGTTGTTGGATCATATGCATTTTAGGCATCGGAAAGTTTGGAGGACTGATCACTCTCTCCGGTTTGTGATCTTCCACATCATAAACGGGCTCCTTGTCGACAACTTCAACGTCATACTCGTTGCAGTCGTTAATGAGAAGAGACCCGCTTCCTCCAGTTGAGGAAAGAGGCGGACAGGACTCGGGATAAAGTTCCCGAGCAAGGGTCTCTTCTTGGTTGATGATTGCAAGCCAAGTAGCGCTCTCTTTGGCCGTCATCTTATCCTGCAGGCACTTGGATTGCCTCACGAGCTTACGGATCTTAGCAATATCGGGTGACATATGCTTGATAACTGCAGTCAAGACACCGACTTTCCACGCCTTCTTCAAATCATGAGGTTTCTTGTAAGGTGGAGGGCCTTGATCTTTTGGTAAACCGAGTTGAGGCCACCACTCCTCCATTCCCGTTGGCCACCACGGTGGAGGAACTCCCTTCTCTAACGGAAACCGCCTCTGCGGAGGATCACAGTGTTGCATCAGAGCCGACAGGAGGGATCCAAGAGTCGTATCTTGGAGTTCTTGCAACGTGTGGGGTGTCGGCCCGATCGGATTGCTACCCTCGTTGCACCCCGGGATATTATTCTCGGCTTGGTACTTAGCGATAGCAGCCGGACCATTCCGATCAAACCTCACCCTATCCTTCCACCACTCGCGGAGATTATCCGAAGCACCCGTGACTGGCTTCCCCTTCTCGGGGATGATCCCGTAGACAAATCCTTGAGCTTTACACACTTCCATCATCTTCAGCATGTACTTCAAGATCCCGTCTTGCGCCCTCGACATCTTCTTCCTCCTGGCTTGCTCCTGCGACTGCCTCCTCTTGGCGGCATCGGCTCCTTCCGGAGTCTTGGTCTGCTCCTTGAGACGTTTCAGACGGAGTTTGTCCCTCCACATCCTCCTCTCCAGTTCATCCACGTCCATCTCTTCGTCGGTATAGTCATCCTCCACGACCGGTTCTTCCGGCTCTGTCTCGGCCGGTGGGGCAGGACATATATCCACTTCTCCGAGAGATGCGGAGGAGAAGAAATCCATGTTCCCACACATACCCATCTCGCTGAACATCATCATCTTCCACACGGACGTTTTTCTCTTCAGATCGGTTGACTTTGTTTAACATGAAATACCAAAACACAGAGAACAGAGATCAGGATGTTTTCCTCATCAGACAGAACCCAAACAACTCGTCAACAAAGAAGAAGATGAGATCATTAAAAGAAACTCGCAACTCAAACAAGGTAAATACATCAGATCATACCAAATGATAACCCCGTGTACGATCTAAATTTCAACTGTATGGAGAAGATGAACTTGTTTTGGGAAAACGAAGACAAAGGACCAAACTTTGATTTTTTTTTCTTACTCAAACCAAGATAAATTTTAAAAAAAAATCGAGAAACCAGACAAATATACGTAATCCAATCAGACATGAATCAAAAAGCGTGAGCAGTACCCAGATCGTAAAATTAGCAATACCCGGATCGAGCAAAACACCATCGGAGATCGAGAAATCAAATAGAGTACCGGATTCGTCAAAAATGGAGAGAAACATCATCAGAACACAAGAAAAAGAGCATCACAAGCACAAAAAAAACTTACATAAAAAAAAAAGAGAGAACCCCGAAATGGGTCTCCACCTCCCTGACTCTCTCGGCTATCTGCTATTGGAAAAAAGAAAAAGAAAAAGAAGCAAACCCTAATTCACCAGGGAAGAAAAGGGAGACGAAGAAAAGTCAATCGA
The DNA here is from genome assembly GCF_000463585.1 of Tarenaya hassleriana. NCBI lineage: Eukaryota > Viridiplantae > Streptophyta > Magnoliopsida > Brassicales > Cleomaceae > Tarenaya > Tarenaya hassleriana. Next base: position 448,795 of record NW_010969548.1, on the reverse strand, counting down.
AAGTCACATGGGAAGAAAGCGACTTTCGATAATGGGTTTTCTGGGTTTTGAGTAAATCTACAAAGGGGAGAGAGGTGCCTTGGTGGTGGTGGGTTTTGCACTCGAAACGTTCAACTTCATGTAGCGGACGGCAGATAAATAAATAAATAAATAAAATATTGCAGCCGACAATAAAAACAAATTCCGAATATAGTATTATAACTCCTTTCTATTTTATTTTTTGTTGGGAAAAAACTCTTTCCATTTTTAAATATATGATAAGATCATTTGGGCTTCCCATAAAATAATTACAAATTTATTAAATTAAACTTTCTTTTGGCGGTATTACCTCCTTATCCACGTCGTTGTCTTCAAGTTTTAGAAAAAAAAAATGTCTTTAAAAGTAAAAACTATTTTGCAGATATAGATTGAAAACATATTGATAATATATATATGTTAATGATACATCATTTCGATCATTTTATCTATTTAACAATGATATTAATATCTATCAATAATATGAGCCTTATCACAGTTACAAAAAATGGTTTAAAGAGTTATTTATATTACATATTTAGAAGAAAAAAAATTAATTCAAATTGTTTTCAGTAGGGGTGGACACGGATCACGTACCCCCAATTTTTTAAAAATCTTTTCTCGTCTTCATCATTGCGGGTTTTACAAAAATATTATCTCAGTCTTGGCTTCATAAAATCTGGGTATTTGTAGTTCGGGTTTAATGAGATTCTCTCGTGAGTATCCAGATCTATGCGACTTATAAAATTTTAAATAATGAAATGATAGATATAGAAAGTACAAATGAATGAGGTCAAAGTATAAGGAGAAAAATTCACGATGAAGAGAAATGAGTAAAATTTTGAGAGAGATAAATGGTTGATTCGGTTGTATAGAATGAGATTTAGAATTGTGAAATTTTTGTATAGAAAAGTTTACAAGATAAAAAAATGAATTAAAATAAAAATATTTTAATAAATAATAAGAATAATTTAGAAAAAAAAAATTATAAATATAAAGTATATTTTAGATTTTTAACAAATATGTCGGGTATTTCCGGATACCTTTTGTAAAATAATTAAACCCCCACTCAGATTCGGGGTCAAAAACTTAACCTTATTAATACTCGATCTCATCATCATTAATATCCGGTTACCCTTAATTCGGTTACTTGTTAAGTTGAGTATCTCTAAACCTCCATATTACGGGTTAAAACGTCCACCTCTAGTTTTTAGATGTTTATTGTTAATATTAAAATGAACTATATATGTGATCAAACCACCTGTTATCTAATCAGACCACAAATCATTTTAATAACCATTTAAATCCAGATTTTTTTCCTAAATTTTGGTTGCCTTGAAGCAGCATAGTTTTTGCTATTTGCCTATTTTGGTTTGAGAATAAAAAGGTTAATCTTCCCTGTTTAAATGGGATATTTATTCATGGCTCTACTACCTACATCTTTTCCAAAATGAAAAGAAGAACCATTATTTAGAGATAATCTTATATAAATCCCTCCAATATTTTTTAACTTCCAAATTTAATGTATTAAAATTTTCGTGATCATATGTGAGTTCAGATATGTTTTTAATAACATTTTTAAAATTTTACTTGATTGGACTATTGACTATTAACACCAAATTACTTTTTTTTTCTGTTGATTGTTAAATTTACAATATTTATGATTTTGGAAGAAAATAAATGATAAAAATTATCAACTAATTAATTTTCAATAAATTAAATCCAAGTAAACCAATTTAAATGCAAAAGAAATTAAAAAACTTTTTAAAAATCTGAATAAGTAATTGAATAAATAAAACCCTGAATATCTAGTCATATTTTGTGTCTTGTCATCAACAATGATCTTTTTAACTGATGTTTCGTTTTCAGAATTTTGTGGGTTACTTAAATATTTTCCAAACAATTATTTATGAAATACACACATTTGACTGGAAAATTTAAAAATGAAAACAAAACTTATACCCATTCAAGAAGCTATTGTTCAGGATTTTTTTATTAACATGTTTTTATTTTCTGTTTTTTTTTAGAAGAACTGTTTAGCTTTCACTACTTTTATGTTTCCTTTTGTCTACATTTTTCTATTAAATCTCTATTTAAAATATATTTTAAACTGCTATATATAATATATATATAGATCACATAAAAACACACGTACAAGCCGACAAAGTTCACACAGCGATAGCGAGTACGATGACTATTCCACAAGACTTGTAATATCTTCTGATTTTATAAGAGAAAGCATCCAATGATTTTTTAAATGTGAAGAAAATTTCATAAAAAAAAGTGGCACTTGTTAAAGTTTTACAGAAAAAATATTTATAATCGTGAAATACAGTGAATTCAGTTTTTGTAATTAAAATATGCGACCATTCTTTTGCCAATTCGAGGAAGAAGGATTAATTTTCGGGGGATTATTACAAGGAAGAAGAAACACACGTCTGGTCCCAATGTCCACTGCTCCACTGTTGGGAGGACACAGCCAAGAGAGAGGCTTTACCCTCACGTCTTGTTCTGCAACTTGCATCTCTTTTGTTTCTGCTCATATATATATACTTGCATCTATCTATATATATATATATATATTATACACAAGATTATATACAAGATTCAGGAATAGCCACATGTCAGCTGGTGAAAAGAAGAAGCCAAGAAACACTCGAGAAGAACTACAAGAAAGAAACAGATTAGTTTGAAGAAGATTTTAGAGAAATGTCTTGTCCAAGAGTGAATGCACTGTTCCTCTCTTATTCCTCTTTTCAAACTGCTTGGAATGGTTTTTTCCCCTTCCCTGAGTTCATGAAGATGGTGAAGCATATCTCCCATATCAAGAAAAGGACTGATTCCCAATCTTGAGGGACTGGATGATGGTTCCACTTTCAAACCTCGATCCCTGCCCACCAGCAGGAGAGGATAAAAGAAACCTAATTGAAGGGAATTACACTTGGCTATGAACAAAAGACCCATGGAGACCTGGGAAGATAGGTTTGGATCTGCAACAGAAGGAACCCACTATGCCTTCTTTCAGATATGCAATCAGAAACATGGATTTAACATATGGTGGAAAAACTTACAATGTTAGACAATGCAAGTCCCAATAGAGTTCCCAAGAAGCAACATTAGGGAAACTACAATTAAGATTCAAGGCAGGTCGAGAGATTCACCGGCCAGACAGCACCACCAAATACTATTTGTAAGAGTTTTCATTACAAGACAAGGTAAGTAGAAGTTGCTTTTACAGATTAGCATACATGATAAGATTCTACATAATGACTTACTTCAGAACCACGTCGATGCATCTTGCTGCTTCGGCATCATACCCTCCATCCCCACTGCTTGCATATCGCCTCTGTAGTCAAATGATGTCAGATCGAATGGTGTAGAGTCGAACACAAGCTGGATTCCACTGCTGTTATTGTTGTCGGTGATGTTGTTGTTGTTGAAACCGCTGTTTCCTTGTGTAAACATTTGGTTGTTGCGGCTGCTGATGCTGCAGTTGTTGTTGCTGTTTGGGATATTCAAGTCTTCAAAGAAACTTCCTTCGATCATGTTTCCATCGCTGTTGTTGAAATGGATCTGTTGTTCTTGATGATTTGGAGCTTTCGGCTGACGCGTCATGCTTTGATTTTCCACCATTGAAGAAGCTTGGTTGCTCTGGACGTTTCTGTCATACATAGCCATGAGCTCGGAGATCATCCTCTCCCCATCTTCTGAAACCCCGAAGCCTGTTAGGTCGATGGGTTGAACCACTGGCTTTGGCTGAGTAAAGGGTTGTGGTACAGCTGCTGGCTTTATTTCGCTGACGTGAAACTTGGATGATCGATAAGGTAAACAACTGTCTCGGTATGGGCACACCAGTTGGTGGTTGTCCCTTGAAGTCCTGTCTAGAAATCCAAGATTGGTTTCGCTGTGGGGACACCGAGGATTTTCACAAACGAAGGTTCTTCTGTTCATGGCCAAGTTTAGATCGCCATTTGGTTTCCTCTTACCCACGAATACCACGTTACCGGCGGTGAGTTCTTCCTTAACAGGGAATTGTTGTTGGACCATATGCATATTAGCAATCCCAAAGTTCGGAGGACTGATCACGTTCTCTAGTTTGTGCTCTTCGACATCATAAATGGGATCATTGTCAACAACTTCAACATCATACTCACTACAGTCATTGGTGAAAAGCGGTCCACTTCCTCCGGATGAAGAAAGAGGAGGACAGGACCCGGGATAAAGCTCTCGTGCAAGGGCCTCTTCTCGGTTGATGATTGCAAGCCAAGTAGCACTCTCTTTGGCCGTCATTTTGTCTTGCAAGCATTTGGACTGCCTCACAAGCTTGCAGATTTTAGCAATGTTGGGTGACATATGCTTGATGACTGCAGTCAAGACACCGACTTTCCATGCCTTCTTCAAATCATGGGGTTTCTTGTAAGGTGGAGGGCCTTGATCTTTTGGCAAACCGAGTTGAGGCCACCATTCCTCCTTCCCCGAAGGCCACCATGGAGGAGGAACTCCCTTCTCCAATGGAAACCGCCTCTGTGGAGGGTCACAGTGTTGCATCAAAGACGATAAGAGCGATCCAAGAGTCGTATCTTGAAGTTCTTGTAACGTGTGTGGTGTCGGCCCGATGGGACTGTTGCCCTCGTTACTGCCTGGAATGTTATTCTCGGCTTGGTACTTTGCTATAGCAGCCGGACCATTCCGATCAAATCTCACCTTATCCTTCCACCACTCGCGGAGATTATCAGAGGCACCCGTCACAGGTTTTCCGTTCTCGGGGATGATCCCATAGACAAAGCCTTGAGCTTTACACACTTCCATCATCTTCAGCATGTATTTCAAGATCCCATCTTGAGCCCTCGACATCTTTTTCCTCCTCGCTTGCTCTCGAGACTGCCTCAGCTTGGCAGAATCGACTCCTTCCTTGCTCTTGCTTTGCTCCTTGAGACGTTTCAGATGCATTTTGTCCCTCCACACCCTCCTCTCCAGTTCATCAACACCCATCTCTTCGTCCGTACAGTCATCCTCCACAGTCGGTTCTTCCGGTTCAGCTTGTGATGCAGAGGAGAAGAAATCCATGTTCCCACACATTCCCATCTCGTTGAACATCATCATCTTTCACCAGATCGTTCTTCTTCAATGGAAGAAGAAGATCACAAACTTGAAACCAAGAAAAGACTTGATTGACTTGTTTAACCTGTAAAGGCAATACAAGAAGAAAACAGATCAGAGAGTTTATCCAGTGGAAGGAGAAGATCCTTTCGAGTCTCATAACATCAAAACAGTTTATGAGTGAACCCAGATCTTTCATCTGCAAACATCAAAGAATGAAAAATCATAACGATCAAGGCAAATACATCAACATCAACCACACGAAAAGATGATGACACCCTAATGCCTAAATGAATAAATCAAATCTCATTTCTAGTTCTAGACATGGATTCCAACAGCACACAACGAGTGAGGTCGTCATCTGACAAAATCATATACGTTCGTCAAATTCTGAAACGAATCGGAGGGAGAACAACATACCCATGAAAATTCGCTAGAAAATGAAGCTAAATGGTAAAAATCAAGCTTGATCCACACAATCAGGTGAATGAAATTCACGTGATAAAGTAAAAAGACCAAAAAAAAAAAAGAAGAGAAATCATACCGAAAAAGCTTTCGTCCAGTCAAATCCACGATTAAATCATCGCTCTCGTCTCCGATCAGGAATACACTCAGATCGCAAAATCAGTAGAAAAAATATCACTCGAGCTAAAAAAACCCATCAGAGATCAAAGAACATAAACACGAATACCAACATCAATATCAATCTCAGTATAATCCGTACAAATAGACACACCACGAAAATTCAAGACGGAGAGCATTACCAGTAAAAAATCCGCCAAAAAAAAAACAGAACTGAATCTCTCCTCTCGGCCAGAAAGCCTATCGTGGAAGAAATAACCCTAATTTCATGGAACTCTCAAGAAAGAAGAAGGTGAAAAGTCGATACAAAATCGCACGAGGAGAAAGAGACCTTGGTCTTTTGGGATTTCCGAGCTTGTGGAATGGAATCTGAAGAGGAGAGAGAAAGAGATGCGTTGATGGTGGGTTTTGATTTTGAGTTACATCATTGATTTCTTTATTGCGAACGGAATAATATTATTTCTTTTTTCCTATTTTTTTAATAAAAAAACGGAATTTCGTAATATTCGACCATGTTTTTGTGGGGAAATTTAATGCGATCATTTAATTTATATTGCAATTAATGCAAATGGTGATGTGACGTTTATTTATTTTTTTGTCGTAGTAAGATCCGTGTTGACGAGTTCACTTACTATATATTACGCGGAGACATTAATTTATCTTATTTTATTTACTTAGGAGACATTAATTTAGTATATCACATATTGTTAATTTGTATGATATTAATATTACATCGTCATCGTCGTGTGTATATATATATATACACATACATACATATATATATATATATGTGTATATCTCTGTGTGTGCATGAATACATATTATGGGGTCATAATCGATTAAAAGATCATATGTAAAATTGAATAAAACAAAATCTCGCAATAAACTTCTCAAAAGCATTTTAATAAATTACACTAGCAGTAACTGAATGGTGATGGATTATTGTTACTTTTTCGCAATAGATTTATTATATTGTCTATAGTGTTTTTATAAATATAAATTGTTCTTTCACACTTAGAAAGTATCGATCCAAAATTTTTAATCAAATTAAAAAAGATAATATTTCTACTGCTTTGTTACCTTTAGTAGTAATTATTAACCTTCGTTTTCGAAAATTACTATTTATTTAAACCTTTAATTCACTTTATTAGACCCAGAAAAGGGGTGGATTAGGACGACGTCGTCGTTGTCAGAATGAGAATTATAGTGTTACACCTCGAGGTGTAACTGTCTTAACCAATAGCATGGAGACACGTCAATACTAATTTTCCGCTAATACGCAATGGGCTTTTTATTGAATGGTCCCATTTAGGCCCACATAGATTAAAAAAATCAAATTGGACCGAAAACCCACCTGAGTAACAAAAAACAATAAAAATAAATAAATTCAAAATTTATTTGTAACTTGAATATAAAAGTGCTTAAAATTTTAAGTAAAACCCCTAAAAAAACCTCGAACTTACAAAAAAAAAAAATTATAAATAAACCTTCAACTTGTAAAATTATCATTCAAACTCCAAACTTACAACATATAACTGAATAAAATCTCGAACTTGTAAATTATTGCTCTAGTAACCCGTTGACTTGTTTGACCACAGTTTCAGGCGATCAAAAATCTACGTTGGTCCATAAATCTGATGTCAGTGTGTCTACATAACCAATTTTAACTGAATAAACCTTCAATCTAATTATGTTCTATTACGTTGGTCCGGAAAACCGCTTTATTTACTCTCCAATCGGATTAAATTTCGACCCAAAAAATATTGATATGACAAAAATTCATTTAAAGTGGTTACACGGATACACTGACATCAATTTTATGGGCCAACGTGGATTTCTGATTATTTGAAATTATGGTCAAATAAATCAACAGATTATTAGAGTAACAATTTGCAAGTTCGAGGTATTATTTAGTTATATCTAGTAAATTTGAGATTTGAATGATAGGTTTGCCAAAGTTTATTTATATATATTTTTTCGAAGTTTGATTAGTTGTTTTACCAAAAAAAATAGCGTTTGAAGCATGCAAGTCTCGCGTCGGTTGCTAAGAGAGAAGATTGTCTACGGCTAATCGCAGAGAGATCACCTGACATCATCATAGTAACTGGTGACGTCACCGAAGTTGATGACTGCCTGGAGGAATTTTCCGTTATAAAAGCTTCGTTTTTTGCATAATAGATAATATGATTCATGTGTCATATTAGTTAATTGTTGAGAAAATGATTATTTTGCGCTCTTGACCATGTTAATAATGTTGTACTGTTAATCATCCGAAATCTGAATTTGTCGTAAAATTTATAAAATTATCCGAATATTTTGTACAATAATGTTGATATATTTCATAATAGTATCATTTAATCGATATCAGCGTTTACTAGGCTTATCTTAAATTTTAAATTAGTTTATTTAACAATAATAAAATATTAAAATTCATTATATGATTTTGCAGTTATTCTATTCCACAAGTTTATTATCGGTTTTGTGCTCAGTGAAAAAATAATTTTTTAAAATAAAATCAAATTTTCTGTAAATTATTTATGTATAGATTAGTTATCAATAGTAGTAAAAAAAATATTAATATCTTCATGTCGATAGTTGGGAAAGCTACGTTCAGTCTGCTGGTGTACGTGTCAGTGACTGCGCACGTAGGCTACTATTTAAAGCCAATATCTTCAGATCTTCGTTCATTGCTTCCTTCAAATTAAAACGAACGGTAAGGATCGAAGGTGTAGCTGTACTCTCATGAACCACGTTGTAGAGAATTTAAAACGGTAGTTTTTCCCTTAAATTTGAAATTGACCATATTCCGGCTAATCCAAATTTCAAAACACAAGAAAAAGGGTGAAATTTTAAGAGAGAGAGAGAGAGATTGGCAAAACCCCTCTGGCTTTTTTCTTCTAGGGTTTTTTCGTCTTCCTTCATCGCCCGGTACTCTCAGGTTATTTAGGGTTTTGTTTCAATTTGTCTGTTTTTTTTTAAAAAAGTAGTTGTTTTTTGCTGGAGTTTTGTTACCTTCACTCTCTCTGAAAATGTAGTTTCTTCACTCCCTGGTTTCGTATGTTTTTTTTTATAATTTTTCTTCTCTTTGTCCTTTTCTAGTACCTAGTAAAAAAATTGGGTTCTTTAATTTTTTTTTTCTGGGCTATGGTCAGTGGTAAGAGTAGCTAGTATCGGACCTCGACGAACATGTAAAGAAATTTAGAAACCTGGAAATTGGTTCTAATTTCGCATGCAGTTACTTTCTCCATTTGTTATTTGTGGATATTTGGTAGTGGAAATTGCAAAAAGATTGAAGTTTTCTTTTGCCTGAAGGTCGTCTCTGAAAATGCTGATATATCTTGACAACATTTTCTGGGTTTTCCTTCTTTGTTTTTCTCGTTTGCACGAAGTGGGCGGGGTTTTTCTTTTGGAAAAAAATCTTGTTTTTTTTCTTTCCATTTGCATTTTTTCCTTCATTTTTTTTTTTGGGTTTTCAAGCATTCGTCGAAGTTTTTTTCTTTTTCGCAAGAGATTTTTTTCGAAGCTTGTTTATCGTTTTCGGTTGTTTGATTTATGCTTGAAACCTTTTTTTGGTTCTTTTAAATTTTTTGGTAGATGCAGTGCAGGTGTGAGAAACGAGTCCCCTAAAGATGGAAGCTTTGATTGTGAGACGGTTTTGCTAGGCCTTTGTTTCCAACCTTTGAATGTTTCGATTCTGTGAGAACTTTTTCTGATTTTTGAATTTATCAATCAAAAGGATTTCATGTTTATGCATGTTCATTTCCCCTGCATTTGACGTTTGCTTGACGGTGTTTCAGTAAAAACCGTATCTTGGTTGTTGGATTTTGATCTTGTGATGATATCTCTTATGTCATTCTTTTGTCACTTCACTTTCTCTACCAAACTTGACATTGTTTGGGCTGCTGAAACTGAGCATTGTGGTTTATTTTCACTTATAGATATCACTGATTGCATGTACATTCATTCTAAATACCATGGTGAAATTCTCTTCTGTACGCTTTCCTCATGTATTTCGCGGGCATTATGGTTCTTACTGTGGTAATGGCCGTAGGGGTGTCAAACGAGCCAGCTCGGATCATTTTGGGCTCGGCTCATTTGGCTCGGATCGTTTTGGGCTCAGCTCGTTAGGCTCGTTTTCTAACGAGCCAGAAAAACCTCAGCTCAGATCGCTCGCCAGTTTTCCGATCTGAACGAGCCAACTCGTTGAGCCAAGCATATATAATATTTTTTATTTATATTTATTTTAAATATAATTATAAATTTAAATAAATACATAAAAATTTATTAAAACACCAAATACCAGCTCGTTGAGCAGCTCGCCAGCTCGCCGAGCCAGAGCTCATTGAACACGTCGTTAGGCTCGTTTTTTAACGAGCTGAAAAAATTACGGCTCAGATCGCTCGTTTTCTGGCGAGCCACGAGCCAGCTCGCGAGCCGGGCTCGTTTTGACACCCTGGGTAATGGGTTTAGTTATCTGTCTCATTGTTGGTGTTTTCCTTGCTTAGGAAATGGATTCAGGTAACGGAAGCAGTGGAGATCTGGATTCTGCTAACTTAGGTGAAATCACTGAAGCATTGCTCCCTCCGCCGCCAGTTATTCCTCCAAATGTGGAACCATTGCGTGTTGAAACAGAACCACCGCCAAAGAAGAAGAACTTGCGAGTTCCCATGGCTAGGCGCGGGCTTGGAACAAAAGGACAGAAGATACCCCTATTGACTAATCACTTCAAAGTCAATGTCACTAATCTTGATGGTTACTTTTATCACTATAGCGTATGATTTGCTTTTCCTCGCCCTTGGTCTATTGATAGTTTGATATTGTTTAGCTGATTCTTTATTACCTCATTTGAATTCGGGTAACGTGAATTTTGGGGCTTTTTTATATGGTGAACAGGTTGCTCTCTTCTATGACGATGGTCGACCAGTTGAAACTAAGGGTGTGGGGAGAAAAGTGCTTGACAAGTTGCATGAGACTTACCGCTCTGATTTAGCTGACAAGGATTTCGCGTATGATGGCGAAAAGACTCTATTTACATTTGGCGCTCTTCCTACTAATAAAATGGATTTCTCGGTTGTGCTCGAGGAAGTTTCTTCGAAAAGGTTATTAATATCTGTGATTGCTCCATATAGTCCTATTTCTAAGTGCTTTAGGCTTAAGTCTGACTGGAAACTTCTTTCCCATGCAGGACCAATGGAAATTCTAACCTTGATAGCCCGGATGATGGTGACAAGAAAAGGATGCGTCGCCGAAACCAATCCAAAAGTTTCCGGGTGGAGATAAGTTATGCGGCTAAAATTCCGTTGCAAGCTCTTGCTAGCGCAATGCGTGGGCAAGAATCTGAGAACTCGCAAGAAGCCATAAGGGTATTAGATATCATCTTACGTCAGCATGCTGCTAGACAGTGAGTGAAAAACTTTTATGGGTTGTTTTTTTTTTTGTTTTTAGATTTCTCAAGGCATCATGTACTTTTTGTTTATTAACATTCTTTCGGATAATTTGCAGAGGATGCCTGCTTGTCCGTCAATCGTTCTTCCATAACGACACTCAGAACTTTGAAAGCGTCGGTGATGGGGTTTTGGGCTGTAGGGGATTCCATTCGAGTTTCAGAACAACTCAGGGTGGCATGTCACTTAACATGGGTATAAAGTCACTTGCATTTTGCATACTTAAACTCTCTCATTACAGATAAATATCTAATGTCTTGTGGATTTTTGTTCATTTTCTGTTAGATGTCTCAACCACAATGATTATCCAACCTGGTCTTGTGCTTGATTTTCTTATGGCTAACCAACGTGTCAAGGATACTTTTTCAATCGACTGGACCAAGGTATTTAGAAAATTGCTGTTTTTCATGAGTTTGATTTTTGTAATCTTTAAAAATTCTCACCGTTTCCTTCAACAGGCAAGACGTGTTCTTAAGAACCTAAGGGTTAAAGTTGCCCCCTCGAACATGGAATATCGGATAACTGGCCTGTCTGAAAAGCCTTGCCGGGAACTGACGTATGACCATTTGTACTTTACTCTTGTTTTTGTTTTTTCGAGGTGAGATGTGTTTGTAATAAATCTTTGAATATCGTATTGTTACGTTGACTAGATTCGAACTAAAGCAGAAGCATTCCAAGAATGAAAATGGCGAGTTCGAAACCATGGAAGTGACTGTGTACGATTACTTCCTTAAACACCATCAAATAGAGTTGCGTGACTCTGCAGATTTGCCTTGCCTTAATGTTGGAAAGCCAAAGCGTCCTACCTATATTCCCCTCGAGGTTGCTTTCAAATCATTTCGTTATTGTACGAAGATTGTTTATCGTAATATATTTTTTATTCGGCGGAGATATATTTGCAGCTATGCGAGTTGGTGTCCCTTCAAAGGTACACCAAGGCACTGAACACCTTCCAAAGATCTGCCCTTGTGGAGAGATCAAGGCAAAAGCCGCAGGAGAGAATGAATGTCTTATCCAAAGTAAAGTTTGTCTCCTCGCTCTGCTCCATAGTTCATTTCCTTCATTTTTCAGCATTGAATTGATATATCAATGCTTGTTCAGGCTCTTAAGGTCAGTAACTATGGTACTGAACCTATTCTCCGTTCATGTGGCATTTCGATCAGCCCCAGCTTCATTCAGGTTGAGGGTCGTGTCCTGCCTGCTCCTAAGGTATGATAGTATATGATATATCTTGATTCTTGCTTATTTTCCGTATTCGGAAGCCATTATTCGGGAGTTAAGATATTGTTTTTCTTTGTGTGTTTAACAGTTGAAAACAGGAAAGGGCGATGAAATATTTCCCCGAAATGGTCGTTGGAACTTCAGCCATAAGGTGCCAGTGCTCTAAGCCTCTCTTCCTAATTCTGTCTAGAAAAGTCTGATTCCGTACTAAAGTGCCCTTCTCCAGAAATTTTTTGAGCCAGTCAAGATAGAGCGGTGGGCTGTCGTGAACTTTTCGGCCCGTTGTAATGTGCGTGGACTCGTCCAGGACTTAATCAGATGCGGGGAAATGAAAGGAATTGTAAGTGTTGTATATTTGGTTATTATCATATTTTAGTTTCCAGAATGTTATGTTAATAATGGGTTTCTATTTCAGTCCACAGAGCATTGCTGATCCTTTTGATGTGTTTGAAGAGAATCAACGATTTCGGAAGGCTCCTCCGATGGTTCGTGTTGAGAAAATGTTCGAAGAGGTCCAGTCCCGACTCCCGGGTGCTCCCCAGTTCCTCCTTTGTTTGCTCACTGAGAGGAAAAACTGTGAGATTTACGGTAGGTATTTTAAATCATGATCCTTAACATTCGCCGATCACAAATTTTGGATTTTTATTCGCTAAGTTTATCGGAAAATTTTAATCCTTCAGGTCCTTGGAAGAAGAAGAACCTCACTGAATTCGGTATTGTTACTCAGTGCATGGTTCCAATGCGTGTTAACGATAATTATCTTCTGAACTGTCTCATGAAAATCAACGCAAAGGTGATCTTTTCTCTAACTTATTCGATTCATAAACTAAAAATTTGTTTCATACGATTCTCACTATGTTTGTAATGATAACCACAGCTCGGTGGCCTGAACTCGCTGTTAACTGTAGAGCGTACTCCCGCTTTCCCGATAATCTCCAAGGTTCCCACCATTATACTCGGGATGGATGTTTCACACGGATCTCCCGGACAATCAGAAATCCCATCCATTGCAGCTGTAACTCTCGTTTATTCCTTACTATATATCCTTTTTGAATCGATTTCCCTGGAGTAATCCACTGTCCCGTTTTCATTCTATTTTATAGGTTGTTAGTTCAAGGGAGTGGCCGCTTATATCGAGATACAGAGCATCTGTACGATTACTCCCCCCTAAGGTTGAAATGATTGATTCCCTGTTCAAGAAAAGCTCGAATGGCGAGGATGAGGGGATAATCAGGTGCGAGTTCTTTTCCTCTACTGTGATTATTCGTAATTTTCTTACAAGTTCGTGTTTCGGGACCTTGAGCCATCATGACATGTCTCTTTCCTTCGATTGCAGGGAGCTGCTGTTGGATTTCTATACGAGCTCAGGTAAGAGAAAGCCAGAGCATATCATCATATTCAGGTAACTATCAGTTGTAACAGTTGTACGATTTAAGGAATGCTGAAGATTGTCTTAAATTCGATAACTTTTCTCATAATATATGGTAGGGACGGCGTGAGTGAGTCCCAATTCAACCAGGTTTTGAATGTCGAACTCGATCAGGTCATCGAGGTAAAAATTTCAATCTTTCGCATATACGATTTTTCGTATTTTCTTGACTTTTTTGTCTGTGGTCATCAACTTTTTTTAAAAAACTTTCATCAGGCGTGCAAGTATCTGGATGAAAAATGGAATCCGAAATTCCTAGTGATAGTTGCTCAGAAAAACCACCACACGAAATTCTTCCAACCAGGGTCCCCCGACAACGTCCCACCAGGCGAGTGCCCTACCTTCCTTCAAAGGCATCGGACATGTATAATATTCGCGACGTTAACCATCTAAGGGTGTTGATCCTTTTGCAGGGACGATAGTCGACACCAAAATATGTCACCCGAGGAATTACGACTTCTATCTATGCGCACAGGCCGGGATGATTGTAAGGCTTTACCCTATTATGACTTCTTTCTTGATTTTTTGGAGGTCTTTTGCCAAATCTGAGTGTGTGTTGTTGGATCAGGGCACTTCTCGGCCCACCCATTACCATGTCTTATATGACGAGATCGGCTTCTCGCCTGACGAAGTCCAGGAACTCGTTCACTCGCTTTCCTATGTGTATCAACGAAGCACCACCGCCATTTCTGTTGGTAATGGAAAGTTTTCCCCTCTGCAATGTTCCGTTGTTTTTGACGAGGATATTGACATACATTCTTGATTAATTCGATCTCTCGTTTCTGGAAAGTTTCTTATGAGATTTTCTGATCCGTGGGTTTGTATTAATTCGATCTCTCATTTCTTGCAGTCGCGCCAATATGCTATGCCCACTTGGCAGCTGCTCAGATCGGGACGTTCGTGAAGTTTGAGGATCGTTCCGAGACATCATCCAGCCATGGCGGCGGTTCCACTGCTTCTGGACAAGTTTCTGTCCCTCAGCTTCCTAAGCTGAAAGAAAGTGTCGCTAACTCCATGTTCTTCTGTTGAGGAAGCAGCAGAAGACATATGGCTTCCGTGCAAGAAAAAAAAAACTGTAAGAAACTCTCCTACCTCTTTTGTTTGGTGTACATACTGTTTTCTTAAACCCTTTTGGCTTCTCGTTTGGAATCCCCTGAACATGGTGGGTCTAAGCTTAGGCATATGCATTTATTCGGGCGATGCATTTTGTGGCCAAACTGACTCGTTTTCATCGCCCGATGTGCGTTTTTTTTTTGTATTTCCGCCCCGAGGGTTATACGTAACCCTTGGGTCTGAAAAAAAAAAGATGAGCTTTCGGGTTTAAAAAACAAACTGATGTGTTAGGAATTGACCCTGTCGTGTAAAGCTGCTGCTTCTCTGTGTTCATTGCTCTTTTTCTATTATATAGTAACATAACATCAGTGAAGGTTCCATAGATATCGAAAAAGAACGTAAAAAGAGATGCAAAAAACGCCGAGCATAAACCCGAAACCGTGAAAGTAAAAGAGGTAAAAGAAAGCTCCTAAGCGAAAAATAAGACGAACAGGATGAAGAAAGTTGCAGCCATTGTTGCAGTTGTGTAGGATTCGGGTCGAGGAGTTGTGGCTGGCGGTGTTGCAGGAGAAAGGATCGAGGGCGATGGCGGCGGCGGCGGTTGAGGCGGGAGGACGTTGACTGCGACCTTCATGCTGTTCTTACAGTAACCTCGGCCGCAGATGAAGTAATACGGCTTTGTCTGAACGAGCTGGAACACGTCACGTCCCCCTCTCGTCACGTTCGAGATGAAACCTGTCTCGATGCATTGCTCGTAAGCCGTCTGGTTCACTTGCAGCACGTTGTGCTTACTCCTATCGAACCCGAAATCTGTTTTCCGACAACAAAAAGGACAAGGTTACGACGAAACATCCTTCATCGTCGAAGCCATCTCGGTTTCAGAAATCGCTTACAGATCCAGTCGCCGACGATAAAACGTTCATGACTCGACCAGTCGGAGAAGTTAATGTCGGGCTTCCAAGTGTACTGGCCTCCTCCGACTCTGTGAAGGCTCGGCTCGACGGAAATCGCGTTCATCCACGTTATCGTTACGATCATCGGGACGTATAAATTCATCGACAAGTTTAACAGATTCTTCATTCTTTGTTTTGGTTCTTCGAATTCTTTGGTTCGGTTGAGAAATGGAGATTTGGGTGAGGGGAGGGTTTAGTAGAAACGGAGCATGAGTGTTGTATGAGTGTTTTGCCTCGCCATATTCTGCATGAACCCTAAACCCTAGAATTATTTTCAGTCACTATGTGCATGATTTAGGCTTTTTTTTTTTGGGTTCATTTGGTTTGGTTTTTATGGTCACGTGGAAATTTGTTTTTGGGGAACCATGGAAACTACGTCTTAAATAAATATATTACAGCTTTAGCCTTGGTGGGAAACATGGAAACTATACCTTAATTATACATATATTATAAGTAAGTATCCCTCTCAGAAAGTTTTGCAAAGTAAACGACTAGGGTTTAGGGTTTAGGGTTTAGGATTAAGTAACTTTTCGCCTTCCATCGCCTTTTCTTTCTACTCGTTGTTTTCACTGTTATTGGGGGGCGGGGGCTATAATAAGTATATATGCATATGAATGATTAGAGAGGTGTGCCTTTTGTGTCTGTATATATATATATAAGAGCAGAGAAGTGATCCGATGTTGTCTGTATACAAAAGCGTTAAGCAAATGGCATACATATATATATATATATAGCCAACACCCATAAATGCTTTACATTGATAAACTTGAACTGTATATTATTATTATTATTATAGATTATCGCATGATCATTCGACCGAATTATATTTGAGTATGTCTTGTTTCACAAAGACTAATATGATACGATGTATGGTAGTAGTATTAGTGTAATAAGAGAGAGAGAGAGAGACTTAGAGGATAAGACAACGTTGTTTGCGGCGACGGTTCTCTTCTTTGGGTTCGGAATTGTGGCGCTTCGCTGCTATCCTCTGCCGTCGTCTCCTGTATCCGCAACCGCAATTAATTTCTTGAAAAATAGTCAATCTAACTAGATTCGAACTAAAGCAGAAGCATTCCAAGAATGAAAATGGCGAGTTCGAAACCATGGAAGTGACTGTGTACGATTACTTCCTTAAACACCATCAAATAGAGTTGCGTGACTCTGCAGATTTGCCTTGCCTTAATGTTGGAAAGCCAAAGCGTCCTACCTATATTCCCCTCGAGGTTGCTTTCAAATCATTTCGTTATTGTACGAAGATTGTTTATCGTAATATATTTTTTATTCGGCGGAGATATATTTGCAGCTATGCGAGTTGGTGTCCCTTCAAAGGTACACCAAGGCACTGAACACCTTCCAAAGATCTGCCCTTGTGGAGAGATCAAGGCAAAAGCCGCAGGAGAGAATGAATGTCTTATCCAAAGTAAAGTTTGTCTCCTCGCTCTGCAATATTTTTGAAGTAATTATATCTTTCTAAATATCCACAATTTTCTTGATCCTTTTGACATGTTTATTTTTAATTTCTCCTTTTATTATTTTTAATTTATTTCAAAATTTCAATTCTAAATACTCTAATATCTAAATTCTAAGTCCTAAAATCTAACAATAAAATATTAAAATCTAAAATACACACCAATCTTCAAATAAAAAACCCTAAACTCTAATTTCTATACCCTAGAATTTAGAATTTATTATTTGTAATTTAGAATTTATTATTATATTTAGGATTTAAAGTTGGTTTAGAAATTAAGTTTAGGGTTTAGGGTTTAGGTTTAGAATTAGGTTAAAATAGGAATATTAAACTGAGAATAAGATGATTAAGATATTCCCAACGTGCAAGTAATCAGATTCTTTAAGCTGCGTATAGCGAGTGATCTTGGCAAAAATTTAGAATATTTTGTGAGACAAAAAAATATTCTTTTTGTCACTCGAATATTATATCGGAGAACAAAAAGACATGCTACTAGTTCATACCAGTTTCTTTTTTGTTATAAAAAAACAATAATTGGAGAACAAACGAATACCCTTTTCTGATAATGGAGACATGGCTAATTCTGCATATGCAAATGAGAACAGGGGGAAAATGATGATGAACAGAGAATTCAATGCACCAAGGAGCAGAAAGCGCGTGGTCATAACATCAAACAACTGCACGGATCAAGAAAAACGACGATGCAAACAATGAGAGAGAGAGTAAAGAGAAATGGGAGAGGTTTCCTCACTTTGCCATCATTACTTTGACAAACTCCTCGTAGTTGATCTGACCATCACCGTCAACGTCGGCTTCTCTGATCATCTCGTCCACTTCCTCGTCCGTTAGCTTCTCCCCGAGGTTCGTCATCACGTGACGGAGCTCCGCCGCGGAGATGAACCCGTTCTGGTCCTTGTCGAAAACCCTGAAGGCTTCCTTCAGCTCTTCCTCGGAATCGGTGTCTTTCATCTTACGTGCCATCAGGTTCAGGAACTCGGGGAAGTCTATGGTACCGTTACCGTCCGCGTCTACTTCGTGTATCATATCCTGGAGCTCCGCTTCTGTCGGGTTCTGCCCCAGTGACCGCATGACTGTCCCCAGCTCTTTAGTGGTGATGCATCCTGAAAACATTTTCAAGAACCTGGTGAGAAGCTGAAAAAATTGATGATTCCCACTTGCGGAGTAGAAGATCTTGAATTAAAGTTTCATAAAAATCATCCACATCTCCCGCACAACCACCTACTTGGGTTTGTAGGGTCGAACACATTCATTTCAGAAAATATATGATCACGCACTGCTCTAAAATTCGAGCCAAACATCCATAAAAGGTGAAAGCGATGATAATCTCATCCAGAAATGGAATGAGATTTCACAAGCCATATGGCTCAATCACGAAAATTGCAATATCTAAAGTCCAGGATTTCAGAATTGTTCGATGTCTAACATGGAGATAACGAAACGGCATAGCCACATGAGCCAGGTCATGCACACACAGACGACTGATATATTAGCATGATTTGTTTCAACGGTTCACTGAGTCCACATCCACCAAACATCTCCTAAACCTTCATATTCCCCGATTACGGTATCAATTCTGGAAACTCAACGCTTCTTTGTAGCCAAGCTGAAATAGTGAATATAGGAAGGACACAGAGCATTTGCACCCAGCATGAAACTAGAAATATTTCAAATCACCGATCATGTAACTCTGCAAGGTGACACATGTCCAAGAAATTCACCGATACTATGATTCTACAGATGAGGTATAACAACAGAAGATTAAATTTTAATCATAGAGCCAGAGAGCCGAAACTGTTATGCCAATCTCGTATACTTCCATTTCTAGGAAAAACAAGATTACCTCATATCGAACATAAATCACAGACAATCCATGAGAATCAAAATTTAAACCGACACAACCCGATTCAAAGAACCAAAAACGTGAAAACTCCACGAACATCATCCAAGTCTTCAACCACGTCGACAAAATTTGAACACAACGAAACGAACAGAGCTCAAAACCGAAAATATATTCAGGGATAAATTCGAGTGAACAGAGAAACATCAAACTGAGCATAATCGCAGATCATCACTGGAAAACAGACGACAGTTCGAAAAAACCGACGGACAGGAAAAAAATGGAAAGAAGGTGAGATCTGAGAGAAGAGAACCATCGCCATCCTTGTCGAAGAGGCTGAAAGCTTCCTTGAACTCGGAGATCTGTTCGTCGGTGAGCTGATCCGCCATTGCTGGGTTTTCTGGAGCTTTCCGATCGTAGACGAGGAAGAGAGACGTTATTTGAATATTTATGCGAACTGCGATGAACGTGGGAAGGAAGCTGTGTTGAATTATAAAGGGAGGGGGGAAAGGAGATAGGGCCCATTAAGGCCCATTAACGTATTTTTTTTCTTTTTAAAATAAAAGAAAATAAGAAATAAAAAGGAGAGGAGAAGGGAGAGGATCTAATGCTGTCCCCCCGAGTTTATATTCTTTGCGTCCACTTGGCGTTGTCCACGCTGATCTGTCACTTCCGCAAATGTTTATATCATATTTTGAGTTATTGGAATTCAAATATTTATTTTAGAGTTTGATTTCGTATGTATAGAATTTAGGAATGTGAATTTCGGAACTTTGAAAAAAAATATTTAGTATATCCACATTTTGTTTTGTCATTATTGGCCATCGATATTCTGGATCAAAATTTCTTTATTTTTATTTAGATATTAAAATTTCAAAAGATATGTTTGTAATATTTATAAAAAAAAAGTCGACGGCATTTTGGTTATTTATGAACGTAGATAAATTTTGTCCACTCTCAATTATTTATATTCATATAAACTTATAAAAATAATTTATCTTTAATTTAAATTATATAGCGACCGCCAATAGTGAGTGTTTTATATAAATCGTGTTATGTTTTTAATTATAACAAACAATATCACTAGATAGTTTAGAAATATTTTTTTATTAAAATATGTTATATTTATCAATACAAATATCGGATTAAATGGCTAGTTAGACAAAACGATGATTAATCGGGTTAGATGAAGATTGCTCAAGTCATATTCAAGCTGTGCAATCAATTAGTAGGTTAAATGATGATTAATTGTGATAATTAGCTTACTTTTTATATATTATATGATTGATATCTATTTTCTTAAATGCACACAAATATAAAAATTAGTGAATATAATGTGTTTTAATATTTTAATTAAACATAATAAGGATACATAAATACTGTTATGGCAAAAGAAAAGTATTCTCGGAAATTCCTTTTGAAAATAAAAATCTGTGCCTCCTAAATGTCAAAAAATAAAAATAGTCCCTCTAAATGGTGGGCTTATAACGGCCTAATAAACAATGGAACAAAATTTTATGAAGCCCAGAAAAAAGAGACACGTGACTCAAATACCCGGCTCGACCCGATTTCAAACCCGACCCGAAACCCGGATCCTTTGATAGTCACTAGAGAGAAGAGTGTTCTTATTTCTCTGGCTTGAGACCAAAGACAACCTTACTCCGATCTTGTGCTTTAAGACCCCGAAGAAGAAGGAGAAGAAGAAGTAAGATCAACGAAATGAGCAGCATTGGTACTGGATACGATCTCTCCGTCACGACCTTCTCTCCCGATGGTCGTGTTTTCCAGATCGAGTACGCCGCCAAAGCCGTCGACAACAGTGGGTCAGTTACCAATTCCATTTTCCTCTTCTTCTTGTTCTCGCTCTTCTGATTCTTTCTTCTGGGTTTCGTTTAGTCCGGATATGTCTGTCGGGTGGTAAATGGCGTTTAGGAGTCCTCGTCGCTCACGAATTAGGGTTTTTGCTGGGTTAAGTTTTGTTGTTTGTTCGGTGAAAGCTCATGGCTGTGAGTTTCTTGCAGAACTGTTGTTGGGATCAAGTGCAAGGACGGAATTGTCATGGTATGGTTCTTATTCCCATCCCTTTCCTTTATGTCTCAGTTTGTTCTTGGGGGGTTTTGAGTTGGGATTAGGGCACAACCATGATTCATGTAACCTTGAGCTTGTTTATCAGTCTTTTTGGACTTGGATTCTCTGAAGTACTGATTTTTCACCATGTGGGTTTTGTTTATATAACATTGAAATTCAGTATGATTGTTGTTTTAGTTTGTATCTCTTAGTTTGCAATTAGATAGAGTCTACTTTTCCATAATCTGAAGCAAATCGGTGTATTGTTTTCTTAACTCTTGGTGACCTATCTCTCAGATTTCCATCTTGATGATTTTTTCCCCACATATGTTTAATCAAGAGCTCTCTCCAATTAGTCATGAGAGTGGACTATGGAGAGGGGCAGTTTTCAAGACTTGATATACGGTTTTTCTTACTGAATTTTACTTTTGGGCTTATAGGGTGTGGAGAAGCTTATTGCATCAAAGATGATGCTACCGGGTTCCAACCGAAGAATCCACTCAGTTCATCGTCATGCTGGCATGGTATGCTTTTTTCCTCTTCCATATTCTTATCCCCTAAAAGTTAGTTTCTAAGATTACACATATTGTTGTAGGATATGTTCTTTACCGTGCTCATTGGTCTGGCTATGTATCTGCTTCAATTCATTGTGTTGATTATTGCTCTGTGTTTCTTATATCAGGCTGTTGCCGGATTAGCAGCTGATGGAAGGCAAATTGTTGCACGGGCTAAATCTGAAGCGACAAATTACGAGAGGTGCCACTGAAAGCATTTTGACTTTTTGAATTACTCATTTCATCAGCCAAGATTAAAACTTTGCATGAATTTTCCACGTGATCGGGATGCACGCATTTTTGAAATATCTTGAAGTCAATCTACTCTACCAGGGTCAGTGAAACAAACCTGATCCATCATAAGTGTTTGATCAGATTCGATATAAGACAAATGATTAGGTTAAGAAACGGATCAGTTGATGATGTTCTGCTGTGGAGGGTAGTTGGTGACTCTGATTTATATGGCTTACTGTGGATAGAAGATTTCATCAACGTATCTTCAACTTTTGAAATATCATATCTTCAACTTTGTTTTTTTCAATTGATTTCTATGAGCTACTTTTTCTGGTTATGTGGCATCACTTTGGAAGACTGCTATAGTGCTATTACATATCTCAGGACTTACACATCAGAGTTTTTTTTTTGCTTATAATGGGGTATAAAAATGTTTCACCACCTTGGTCTTAAATTGGGATGTTGATGCCATCATGCCATGTGATATCCATTTGTATGCTCTCCCTATGCTCCAGCTTGTTTTGACATAATTAGATTGTTCATTGATTATGCAAATCTTCCTCCTTTTGTCTCCGTGGCAAATTAGTGTCTATGGTGAAGCCATACCCTTGAAGGAACTTTCTGATCGAGTTGCGAGTTATGTACATTTATGCACCCTATATTGGTGGCTCAGGTTGTAACAACTCCCTTTCTTCTTTACTCATCACTGCTCTCTTTTGTTCTTGAGTGAATGGCTAACTGATTGGTTTTGATTTTGAAGGCCCTTTGGCTGTGGGGTCATTCTTGGAGGTTATGATAGAGATGGACCTCAATTGTACATGGTTGAGCCATCAGGCGTCTCATATGTAAGTTCATTCTGCTAATAGTAGCCGGGCTTCAAATGGGATGTCTGCAAATTTTAACAGTGGACATAATGCTCAATGTTCTCATTTGGATCATTTTCCTTCAGAGATATTTTGGCGCGGCAATCGGGAAAGGAAAGCAAGCTGCTAAGACGTAAGTTGGTTTCTCATACATACACTTCAAACCCTGTTCATAAAATTATGGTATTAGTTAGGATGCAAATTTGGTAGACGTCTGATGTTTCAGAAGTATCTTTAATCCAATCTGCTCCACAGTCGAGAAATCGGTGACACAAACTTGATCCATCAATAGTGTCTGATCAACTCTAATACAAGAAAAATGCATTTGTTTTAAAACGGGTCAGTTGATATTCTGTGGTGGACGGTATTTAGTGACCCTGTTTTATTTTTTTCAAATGAGCTGTTGTCTTGCATGTCAAATGGCAGTTTCTAAATCTGAATTTTGAAAAATCACGGTTAATGTCTCAGAATTCAGCCCCATCTGGAACTTGAGGCATTCCGGACATCCAAGCGCTTTGTTTGAATCACTGTTTAATTTGTTTCTTTGCACTTCTCATTCCTCTCTTTTCCCCCAATATGCTTTTGTTACTGGTATAAATCATGCAACCAAGCATTCTATATCAAAGAGACTGTATAAAAATTGCCGAAAAGCCAAGGCCTAATCTAACTATTTTGTCGACCGACGGTTTTCTTCTTCTACAGGGAAATAGAGAAGTTGAAGCTTTCCGAGATGACGTGCAGGGAAGGCGTAGTTGAGGTGGCCAAAATGTGAGTATTGCCTCGGATATGTCAAGTGTTTTCAGTACACTTATCCTGCGAATTTACTGTCATTCAGAGCTGAAAAAAGCTTGCGATTTCGTGCAGGCCCGCCCATGTCACTGCATCTTCGTGTTTTGTGCTTCATATTAATGTATAAGCAAAGATCTAATTTCATGTTTCTAAATGCAGAATATACAAGCTGCACGATGAAGCCAAGGATAAAGCTTTTGAATTGGAGATGAGTTGGATATGTGACGAGTCAAAACGAGAACATCAGAAGGTAATCATTGCTCTGTAAAATTCACCAACTTATGGTAATTAGACGGAGATTAGCACATAAACGTTGGAACCTGGGATTTAGATTGGTAATGACAACTGATCCAAGGTTTGCACACAACAAATATTGACATAAGAAGATAATTGCTAACCCATATGAACTCCGATATCGGTTGATATATGGAACACTAAGACCCTGAACTCGTTTTTGTCCCCCGAAAAATAGATCAGCACAAAAAGTATTTGAGATTGGAATGTAAATGATACCAATGGGGTAACGTTTTCTTTTCGTTATAATCCAGATCGAGTATGTGTAACAATAGAGTTGATCCCAGGGCTCTTCGGGTATTTTTTTGGTTCACTTTCCCGTTGTCAGGTTCCAGAAGAGCTCCTAGAAGAAGCTAAGGCTGCAGCCAAAACCGCACTTGAAGAGATGGATGCTGACTGAACCGAGAGTGGTTATGTTTGTTTAATCTGAAAAGAAAGAAAAACAGACGCATGCTTTTGTTTTGTTTGTAACTTTGAATGTCTTTTGCAGGGTTTATGTTGTTATAGACAGTTGTTGAAGTTTGTGTTAAGGTTTGAGAGTCCGACATCTTTGTTTTTGTTTTTATATGGTTTCATTGAAAATTGAATTTATATGCAATCTGATTCAATTAAAAATCGGTGTAAATTGAAACGTTTCTAATATTTATAATAAAAAACAGTTTATTATAACGAATATCCAACACAGACTTTTGTAATTTTTTTTTTATCAAAAACGTTTTTAAAATATTTATATTTATGTTTTGTTTATCCAAAAAAAATATTTATGTTTTGAATCTTGCTGATGTATACACAAAAAAAAAAAGAAGCTTTTTTGTTTGTTCGCTTGGGCCAATATCAAATCACGGCTTCTAGTAAAAGCCCGTCTGTGCCGGCAATCAAAGAACAATAGAAGAGTAACGAGAAGATCCTTCCGAACCCAGATTTCTCCTCCTCCTCCTCCTCCTGCCCTAATCTCGAGCATCTCCTCCGTCGTGGTTCGTCGGCGTCTGGCTTCTGCTCCGACTTCTCCGGAGGTTTCTGGGTTCATCGCCGGATTCTCGAAGCTCCATCCTCTGTCCCGTTTCGGCTGGCCGTTTCGTTTGAACATTTGCAATGGCTTCAGGTCTTACTTCCGTCTTTAGATTTTGATCTCTTCATCGTGTTATGGATGATTTGGGTTTTCAGATTTCTGGATATTACTCATGTTGGCTTCGTTTGTTAGGTTTTTTGTTGTTGTTGTTGTTACGGAAATGCTTTAGATGGGGTTTTCGAACTTGATTTTGGTGTGGGCAGATGCCGATATGGAGGATTATGGATTTGAATACTCCGATGAGGAACCGGAGGAACAGGACGTTGACATTGAGAACCAGTACTACAACTCCAAAGGTGCTCCCTTACCAATATTCTTTGTTTCTTTCAACTTTTCAATAGGATATAATATTTTATTTGCATCATTGTTTGGTTTGAATCCCCAGTTTCTCTTGCAAATGGCATTTTTCCTTGTTCAAAGTGATGATGTAAATGTACTGATAGGGTTTGTCTCTTTCTCTTAAGGTCTTGTTGAGACTGACCCAGAAGCTGCACTTTCTGGCTTTGCTGAAGTTGTTCGGATGGAACCGCAAAAGGCCGAATGGTGAGTACCATTGGACAGTGAGAGGTTGACCAAGTTTAGTTGATCAACTCTTCTGTTTGCTGTGGCATGAGAGGATAGTTAGCATCATGACATTGTGCTCGGTATATATATTGTCTATATGTATGTTTGAATTTTACGACATTAGTTTAGAAAGAGTTTTTGTGCTTTGTTAAAGTTTCATTACCTAATTTGAACAGGTAGACTCATATCTTGTTTGCGACTTCTTGAATCGAAATCGATGGGAGATGCCTCATGTTGAGATGAAATTTAGGGTTTTCCAGGATTATTAATTATCCTTTCTTTGATTATATACTCCGTCGTTACCTGTGAGATTTTGGTGGCTTATGGCAAGTTAATTTTGCCTTCCGCAAGTTCGAATTCAGTGGTTTATGTCTTGTCGGGTTGCTTTCTGAAAAATTTGTTGTCACAATATTGCTTTTTTCTTTGGATTCATTGTCTTTGATTCTCTTGTCCTTGACCCTTTGAATATTTTTACTTGAATTTTATTTTCTTATACACAACTACCTCCTTTTTGTTGTCAGGGGTTTTAAAGCGCTAAAGCAGACTGTAAAGCTTTACTATCGCCTGGGTAAATACAAAGAAATGATGGAAGCATATAGAGAGATGCTTACATACATCAAATCGGCAGTGACCCGTAATTACAGCGAGAAATGTATAAACAATATTATGGATTTTGTCTCTGGGTCTGCGAGCCAGAACTTTGGTCTGCTGCAAGAGTTTTATCAAACCACTTTGAAAGCCCTTGAAGAGGCAAAGAATGAGGTCTGGAAACTATTTTCTTTCTGTATCAGCTACTGCGCCTTGTCCTCAATTCAGTGATGTGATATGTTGCTTTCTTTCCATTGCAGAGACTTTGGTTCAAAACAAATCTTAAGCTCTGCAAGATCTGGTTTGATATGGGTGAATATGGACGAATGAGTAAGGTATTCATGTTTTGATCAAATATAACAGCAGCTCATCCTGGTTCACAGTTCTTGCTATGCATTAACAACAATTACTGTTGACCAGATCCTGAAGGAGCTCCATAAATCTTGTCAAAAAGAAGATGGCACAGATGATCAGAAGAAAGGAAGTCAGCTTCTTGAGGTTTACGCAATTGAAATTCAAATGTACACTGAAACAAAGAACAACAAGAAGCTTAAGGTTAGGATTTCCTGCTATTTTTGGCAAAAATCTTTCATGCAAAAATTTATGTTGAGATTCTTTGATGTCAGACTTTTCTCTAACTTGTCATTTGCCTTCTCTGACTAAGTTGTAACCCTTTGAAATAATGCAGCAATTGTACCAGAAAGCACTTGCCATCAAATCAGCTATACCTCATCCTAGGATCATGGGCATAATCCGTGAATGTGGTGGAAAAATGCACATGGCAGAACGTCAGTGGGCAGAAGCAGCCACCGACTTCTTTGAGGCATTTAAGAATTATGATGAAGCTGGCAACCAGAGACGTATACAATGTCTGAAGTATGTTTTTTATATCCTCTCATCTCTTCCGCGTTCCTGATCAAATCAAATGCCCTCTGGTCTGATTTTTTATGAATAATGGCAGAGTAAACTGACTGTGTTTACTTAGATTTTAGGTCTAAACATGGCAAAACCTTATTGCTTGGATTTGACTTTGAGAAATACCAACTTGCTTTTGGCATTCC
>NW_010969548.1:339043-421553 GCF_000463585.1 Tarenaya hassleriana | reverse complement strand
CCAACTTGCTTTTGGCATTCCTGAATATTTTCTTCTTGTGACTTTTCCTAGTAAAATTTATGTCTCTTTTTTTTTTAACTGTTGGAAAGCTAATGAATTTTTCCATTTCTATGATTTCATAAAGATATCTTGTTTTGGCTAACATGCTGATGGAATCAGAAGTTAATCCATTTGACGGCCAGGAGGCAAAGCCGTAAGTCGTTTCCATATGATTTGTCTTGGCAACCTTCTTCAGTTCTTCCCGAAATCCTTTTTGTTTATGTTTCTATTTGATGTCTCAACTTTAACAAGATTCCACTCTGCAGTTACAAAAACGACCCTGAGATTTTGGCAATGACAAACTTGATAGCGGCATATCAGCGAAACGAAATACTTGAATTCGAGAAAATTCTTAAGGTATGTCCAGGTGTTCTTCGCTTAACTTCTAGTTTGGTCAGCATCTCTGATTTCTCAATACATTGCTTCTGGGAACAATTTCAGAGTAATAGAAGGACGATAATGGATGATCCCTTTATCCGAAATTACATAGAGGATTTGTTAAAGAACGTTAGGACACAAGTGCTTCTCAAGCTCATCAAACCCTATACGAGGATAAGGATTCCTTTCATTTCAAAGGTGGGGTTTCCATCTGAGCTTCTTTCGAGTTTTCCCTATCATGTCTGATCACTTGGATTGGAAACTTATCGCATGTTGTCCATTAAATTTTCAGGAACTCAACGTTCCAGAGAAGGATGTTGAGCAGTTGCTGGTCTCACTGATACTGGACAATCGAATCGATGGACACATTGATCAAGTGAACCGCCTTTTGGAGCGTGGTGACAGGTTATTATACTCATCCACCTCTCTCTTTCTCCCTTTCCTCTTAATGCCACTGTTCCAGAAGTATGAGTACTGAATTAGATGGAGACTGTCGTTACAGGTCAAAGGGCATGAAGAAGTATACAGCCATAGACAAATGGAACACACAGCTCAAGTCTCTATCTCAAAGTATCAGCAACCGGGTGTGTTAGGAGCTTCTCTCTCTCTCTCTCTCTCTCTCTCTCTCTGAGCATGGAAGGTTATTTCCTGACTTGGCCCTTATCCCATATCTTGACGACGCTTTCCTAGAATAAGAACAGAGAAAGCTATTCCTTGGATCTTCTCTCTTGAGGCGGGTACCCATCGGTCGTGTTTTTCCCTTGTGGTTTTTGGTTGAGTGGTTTGGGGAATCCGTACCACAAAATGATGTCTTTTACATGACAGTGAGTTTTAAGTTTCGTTACAAGTAACGTGTCCTGCATGAGACATGACGTTAGTTTTCTTATTTATATATATATATATATATATATATATAAATATATTGTTGGAAAATAAAATCTTAGGCAACCCCAATTATTTAATTTTGAATTGTATCAGTCCTGAATTTGATTGTGCTATGTGAAATTACTTGCCAGTGCATGTGCACGCACCCCAAAAAAATAGACTTTGGTATAACATTAACTAATGGGTTTGAATGATTGACAATTTTAGGATATCTATATTCAAATTTGTATGGGAAATGGATTTATTACAGAAAAGATCTAAATTTTATATATACTAATTTTTAAAACTCATTTCTATACATCTTAGAAATCACAACTGTGATTACTTGAATCGAATTATATATGTATATGGATAATATACTGACTGGTGAGTTTAAAGAGTCGAGTTAAGAAGATTATCAGTTTAACCATACTAAACTTTATTAAATTTATAAATGCAAGTCATCGTACTTAAGTTCAAAATTTTAATTTGTAAATTATATATTAAAATTTCCTAATATATTTTGATTCAGTTTATTATTATTGGGATTCGGTGGATATAGACATGGAAAACTGCGGTAGCAGCTTTCACCTCAACATAAAGAAATGAGACCTAACATTCGTTAGGTTTTTTTCTATAGTACTTGATGGTCCAACTTTGCTTTTTTTTTTTTAATGGTATAATTTATATGGTATAGTTGGATTCAGTTTTGTGGATTACAACTCAATTCAATATTGATAATTTTAAATCCTTTTTTTTTTTATCATTATGTTGGCGTTTTGGTAGGTTTTTTAAAATAAAAATAGATGACAGCTAACGAATTTAATTTCCGTTGATGGCTGCTAAAGTTTCTGATTTACAACCAACGTGTTCCACGACTGTCATTCCCTATCAAATAATTAATTAATCCATTATCAATTACATGAAAAGAAAGTCACATCGGACTTTGTTTTTTCTCCATGAGTTGTATCGCAAACGCCCCAAAAAAAACGTGATTTTTACGGAATCTGGCGGCTTCTTACGATTAAAAATGGTTCGTAGAATTTTGATCATTCAAATTGTAAAAAATCTAATTCATTATATCAAAAATACCATTTTTTTTACTATTTTAAATTCAATATATATCATTCTCTAACTATGATTCTGTGATTCATGTGATCAAAAATATAATTTTGTCACATATTGATCTCATTAATCATAACGTTGAATTTATTATGATCACACTAATTTATTATGTTCATCCCTTACATATCCCACTGATCATTCGATAAAAACATTATAAATTATATGTTATGACCAATGTGATCAATATATAACCAGATTATATTTTTGATCATATGAATAATAGAGTTACAGTTGGAGAAAGATATATGTTAAAGTCAAAATAACAAAAGGAGATATTTTTTATAATGGCCGTATTTGAGGTGGGTACATAGCTTTTTGTTGAATAGTTTTTTTTTATACATTTTTAATTGATTTCCAAAATTTATTTTAAATATTTTTTGCTCTAAAAATGTTATGTTGTACATATAAGTGGTTTTGTAAACGAAATTAAATATCTAAAAAATTATGATATATTTCAATCCGAATCTACATGTGGATAGATAGAAAATGTATTATTTGAATAACGGATTTATCCCTGAAATGTAATATAATAATGATTAATCATAAGTAAAGTGAACTTACATGAGCAACCGATATATTTGATTTTGTCTATTTAAGCAAATTATATATACTTTTTCTTGCTCAATAACTGAAAGAAATTTTCTGCACAAAGAGTTCTAACATAATCGACCATGAATATTTTAGTTATTGCAGATGAAAGGTTTGACAAAAACCAATAAAAAGATTTCCTAAACTTGCAATTTAGCAAAAAAAAAATAATAATTCTTTTATATGAAATAATAATTTCTAAATTTTGAAAATCACGCCACTTTTCATTACCACCTGCAGAAGTGAGTTTTATTAAATTGAATTAAAAAATAAACTGGATTTTATTGAATCGGATTTAATCTCAATAAACCGATTTATAGAAGTAAAAAAAAAACTAACGTGTTATTACACATTATAAACCACGTAAATCTTTTTTTAATCAATGTTTAATGGATTAACAAGGGTCAAAGTTTTGTGTGACACTGTAAAACAAGTTTAGAAATTTATGTTTAGGAATTATTATTCTATTCAAAAAGTTAAAAAATTAATTTCCCACCCAATTACAAGTTTATGAATTTTAATGATTTTTATGTGAGATATCTCATTCCTAGAACTTCTCTCTTAGAGCACTTAATTGACCAAAACAACTAATCCTTTATTATTATTTTTTTTGTAAATAATCTATTGATGTATTAGCAGCTTTGAAGTATGATATTTTATAATTATCATTATTTTTTTTTACTAAGTTTCATATTTTATTTGGAGGTGAAGTTGAATGAAGTTTGACCGATCTACTTTTAAGGTTGCGAATAATTTAAGTTTCCTACGAATCTTTTTAGGATCTTGGACCATCACTTTTTTAATTTTAACATTGCCGGGATTCTTTTATTTAAATTAAATATAACTTTTTTTTTTTATAATGGTGATATCCAAATTAAATATAACTTGTGTTAAAACAAAAACATGTAGTTGGCAAAATTTCCCAATTAAAGAAATTAACATGTTTGAAAGGTCATTAATTGATTCAAAGTTTATTTAAATAATAATTACATCTCTTTTACACACAAAAAAATCTCTAACATAATAAATGTATTTCGGAATATGAACTAATCCGACAAAATTTTGAGATATTTTACCAAAATAGAACGAATTTTTATATAGTAAATAATTTGACCGGCTATAGAAAAATTTTCACAAATATTTTTATAGTCGGTGAAATGGCATTGTTCACCTAACCTTGTGATATATATATATATATATATATATATATATAGACATACACACACACACGGCGTAAACCATAAATTATAATATATTTTCTGTGCGCAGCATTGTTCTTGATGATAAGTAAACGTTACTCCATGTCATTAATATTCAAATGTATATATAGATTGATAATTACGTATGTAAGCACATAAAAAAAATATCAGGAGATTTTGGTAAGAACCGTAAGATAGTATTGAAAAATGTATAAATTGATATTTTAAATAAAAATTATATTCTATCTTCACATTTGAGTTTAGATTAATTTATAATTTACACTTAATAATTAAGAAAATATAAAATTAAAACATTTACAGCGAATCTTTCTATAATTTTCATTTTTAGATTATTTGGAAACAATTGTAAAAAGATTCTAAAGATTATTTGGAAACATTTTTAAAAAATATAAAAGGTTATGAAATATATTTAAATGGAATATAAATTAAAACATAATCTCCTTTGGATAATAAAAAACACTTCAGATAAATATCTATATTTGACAAAACAAAATTATGAGTGTGCTAATTTTCCAATTTTACTTATTTTCTGGCTGATCACACAGAAATTTCCTTTGACTAACCAAACCCCAAATTACTAAGCAAAATTTATGTTGAGAAAATCAAGAATCAAATGAAGTTTAAGTAATTATAACTAATGAAAAAATAAATAAATATTAATTCACGGGCCAAAAAGTGGTCAGTTATGGCTCTTTTCAAGGTTCTGCTCTGCTAAAAGCCTTACAAGACAGTGATTACTTTAGTTGGTATGTCTTGTAAGGACTTGTAAGGATCTCTGTCTGTTAGTGAATTCAAGTAAACTCCCAAAACAAAACCCCAAAAATATATTTTTTAGAAAATAAAATATTTAACAAAAAGAATAAATAATTATCTTCAGCACCATCCTCGTCATCGTCTTTATCTCCTTCCTCACCGTTTCTCAGGTTACCTGCCTCTTCATCTCTCTCAAAGGCCATTCTCTCTCTCTCTCTCTATTTTATCCGTACGTCCTCTCTCTTCGCTTTCAAACCTTTTCTCTGTTGTGGGCTTTCTTTTCCGCTTACTGGAGAAAAAGGTTCGTATTTTTCTCCCTGATTTTTTGGTTTTTCTTTTGTGGGTTCAATCATACATTGACTATTGGGTAATATTCTACTGTAGCGTGAAACTATATAAATGGAGATGACAACCTATTATGTCCACTGATTTGTTCTCTTACTGCTTCTTCCTCATCTTTTAACTTGGAGCTTCAACAGTAATCCATATAATTCCTCAGGTGGATCTTTTGCCTTGTTGTGGGTTTCTTTCAATTTTGAATATTTCTCTCCATTTCTTCGCACAAAGCGTGTGTAACTTGGATCTCTGCTCAAAGTTTTGTCCTTTTCCCCCTTTTTGGATCGAACTAAAAGCTTCTTCCTCTTTTTTTTCGGTTCTAAATCCTACTAGGCATCATGACTTTTCGGGAATTCGTAGGCTCTCTGGTGGATTTAACTTTCTTTCTTCTTATGGGTATCGATAAATTATACGAATTGTCAACTTCAGAGCAAGAATCGGTCTTTGTACCTTAAGATCTCGTATTTCGTCTCGGACCACAAGCTGAAGCCTCTCCTTACTTGCAGCCAATGGTTGTGGAGGAATCTTTTTTGTGGTCTCAAGAGAGATATTTTAGGAGCTCTGTGAAAAAACCTTAGCCTCTTATGTTTTGTCTGTGGAATATACCCTTTGGATGTCAACACTTGCGGCTCATAGCTTATATTTTTGAAACCTCATATCTGCAAGTTGTAAGTGGAGATTTTGTCCTTTTGTAGGTTCTGTCCTAATTCTGCAGATCATTGGTTGTTATATAGATTCCAGCGGACATCTGAGGGCTTGTGCCTGAATTGGAAGATTGAATCTTTCTGAAAGGTTAGCGAGAGAATGAATCGGCGTCAGCAAGTTAAGCGTAGAGTAGGTAAATATGAAGTGGGAAGAACAATTGGGGAAGGGACATTTGCCAAAGTGAAGTTTGCTAGGAACTCCGAGACGGGCGAAGCCGTGGCTCTCAAGATTCTTGATAAAGAGAAAGTTCTCAAGCACAAGATGGCTGAACAGGTCGGTTTCTCTGTAATTGGCTTGACCCTTCTACTTAGATCATGTTTTTACGCCATCCAGTAAGCTGAAACATGATTATTACGTGGATTTGATCTTGTTTAGGCTCTGAAAACTTGAGACAATTGGCGGTAAATGAAACTTTCTTACAGTCTTTGGTGTGGAAAACGCAATGATATTTTCTTGCCTGTCGTTTGTATTTTCTTTATCAGTGTCTCTATCTTAGTATGTATGATTCTTTGTATTGTGTTATAAGTTTGTTTGATCAGGATGTATAGTTACAACTTGCCAGATTCAGACACAGCCATGTCATACTGACGATCTTCGTGATTCTTTTCTCTTTGTTTGTACAGATAAGAAGGGAGATAGCAACCATGAAGTTGATAAAGCATCCGAATGTTGTTCAACTGTACGAGGTATTGTTACTCTGGTTCTGACCCACCAGCGATCTCGATCTTTTTTCCACCCTGGAGATTTTAGAATTTTGACTTGTTATGGAATTGGTTCTGTTCTTGACCATGGATCTAAACTTCCTTCCTCATCCGTTCTCTATTTGAATTGTTTGATCAAGGGCTGTAACATCGTAAGATGGACACTTGGTCATGAGTTTCTGATTTGAGTCTTCATTCTTGGATTCCTGCACTTAAGTCAATGGGCTGTTGAGTTAGTTTATCTTTCAGGCAGGAAATTGAATTGAGGTTAACCACTACTTCAGCAGATTTGGTTGACCGTTTGAATCTGAAAAATCAAATGTAGATTTCTTGCCTTGATCTTGAGAAATTACTAAATAACTTTCACATGAACTGATTTGTAGGTGATGGCAAGCAGGGGAAAGATATTTATCGTCTTGGAGTATGTTACGGGAGGAGAACTCTTTGACAAAATCGTAAGTCAACTACCGGTTTCATGAATTTGGCATACGGAATCACTTCCAATCACGTAAAAAAAAAATGTGTATATGCAATCTTGTGAAGGTAAACCATGGAAGAATGAGAGAAGACGAGGCGAGGAGATATTTCCAACAGCTTATTAACGCTGTTGACTACTGCCATAGTAGAGGCGTCTACCACAGAGACCTCAAGGTAACTGAAGAAGTAGTCAAAGAACTCGTTCGTGTTTTCAATACTAAGCAAATGGACTGGCTACTTATTGTCTGCTTAAGGTTGTGTTTTTATATTTAATTTCTAAATTTTCAGCCGGAAAATTTACTTCTGGATGCATATGGAACCCTCAAGATCTCCGATTTTGGATTGAGTGCTTTGTCCCAACAAGTCAGGGTAATGAAAAGTTTTCTGCTTTCCATCCCTTCCTTAGTATTTGTTGTCTCACTTGACTGTATTCTCTTGGTTTCTGTTAATTTTTACCCTTCGAATAGTTTCCCTTCTTCTTTCTCTTGCTTAAATCATGAGGTATTTCGGGGAAAAGATTAAAGATTTATACACATCGATTGCCATTGAATACAACCATTAAGATTTCGATGCTAATCCCTTAATGATCGTTACGTGCGAGGTAACAGGACGATGGCCTTCTCCACACGTCTTGTGGAACACCAAACTATGTTGCTCCCGAGGTGTGTATCGTCGATCTCTTAAGCCCTTTTCCGTGTTTTGGACGATGTCCTTCTTCACACGCCTTGATGTTGTGATTTTAGGTTCTTAATGACAGAGGCTATGACGGGTCCACAGCCGACATGTGGTCATGCGGGGTTATACTCTATGTCCTGCTTGCTGGATACTTGCCTTTTGATGATTCTAATCTTATGAATCTTTACAAAAAGGTGAGAAACTGTTCTAAACTCCAATATTTACACTGAACCTTTTACCGATATGGAGTTGTAATAACTCGTTCTTCTATTTCGTGATTCTTTTTTTTTTGTTGCAGATTTCGGCTGGTGAATTCAACTGCCCTCCATGGCTCTCACTAGGCGCCATGAAATTGATAACTCGAATCTTGGATCCGAACCCTATGACTGTAAGTAATCTAGAGGCGGTTAATAAAACTGTGTTTGCTGTCCATGTTCATCAGGAAGAAATAAACTAGAGGCGATTAAAAAAATTTGACATAAATTATGAACATTACAAAGCTTTTTTTGTTCTTTATCAAGACCGTAACCAGAGGGATGAATGTTTGGTAATTTTTTTTCCATTGTTGTGTTGTGAATTATGTTGGCCTTTGTACATACAACATACTCGATTTTGTTTCCAGTTTTCCAGCACAACGGGCTGGAGAAAACAGTTCGGGATTCCACATTATATTTATTAAAAATGTACATTTCTATCTGCTCCATCTTTCGTTTCATCGCATCATTTGTCTTTTCATCTGCAATTTGAATGTCCTTTTCCATTGATCCTGCCACAAGGTTCGTAGTAGTTTTCTTCCTCTCTGTTATAGTTTTTTCCTTTAGCTCGAGGTCTGTGGCCTTTTGCATTAGTTCCAAATTGTGTTTAACCCATATAACCGTGCAGGCGATTTTCCAAAAAACCTATAAACCTTAAATGTTGTCCAATTTATGGACTTTGATCAGAATTTAGCTGGATATAGGTCTGGTCTAGTTTTGTCTGTTTTTTTTTTGGTTAAGTTCGAAGATTTTTTTTTTCTGGAAACAGGTTGAGGATTTAAAATGTATATTTGTTAGCCATGGTTACTTTATTTGCCAATGTATCCGAGAAATTGACGAGATGTGTATATTTTTTTTTTGTTTCCAGAGGATTACGATACAAGAGGTGTTGGAAGATGAATGGTTCAAGAAAGGTTACAAGCCTCCGGTGTTTGAGGAGAAAGAAGATTCAAACTTGGATGATGTCGAGGCTGTTTTCAAGGACGCTGAGGTAAATAGAATGAGTTTTTACATGAAACGGGATAAGTATCGTTTCATCATTTTTCGTTTTCGTGCTAAGAACGTATCACAGAAGAGTTGTACGGTTAATGGTCCTTGACCAGGAACACCATGTGACCGAGAAGAGAGAACAGCAGCCGGCTGCTATCAACGCCTTTGAGATTATTTCAATGTCAAAGGGGCTCAACCTCGACAATCTTTTTGACGCTGAAGAGGTTTGTGCTATAAATAACATGTCAAATTTTGTCATAAATATAATGTTTTTATATCAAATAATTTTCAAGAACAAGATCCAATAGGGTATTGTTTGAGTTGAACAAATTCAGAAACTGCAAAATTTAAAGCAAAGTTTCTAAAGTAGGTAGAAAATCAGTTCAATGTTTCTTCAAATTCAGATTATCATCAGTCCTCTCTCTCTCTGGTTTCTCAAGATGTTTCGCTTATGATGTCGATGATGACAGGGATTCAAGAGAGAGACTAGAATGACGTTGCGAGGACCGGCCAACGAGATCGTCCACAAGATTGAAGAAGCTGCAAGACCCCTTGGGTTTGATGTGCAAAAGAAGAACTATAAGGTTAGTGAAAACCCCCGAAACCAAACCGAAAATCAGACGTTTCCCCCCTGGTTTAAGAGCATAATTACGTTGTCTCGGGTGATCTGAATGTTTTATATATAAATATCGACGGTTCTTGTTTTATGTAATTCAGATGAGGCTTGAGAATGTGAAGGCCGGGAGAAAGGGGAACCTCAACGTCGCCACAGAGGTATTACAATGGAACTGAACATTGAAGGAAGCTCTCGTTCGGATTATGAATTACGAATTGATTGTAGTTTTTTTATGATCCTTTTTGTTGTGACATGAAGATATTTCAAGTGGCGCCATCCCTTCATATGGTGCAAGTTCGGAAAGCGAAAGGTGACACCCTCGAATTCCACAAGGTATGCATTTCATATATTTTCTTGTTTTTACGTGGAAAAGTAGCCGAAAATCAAACAGGACTTTGCATGTTTTCGTGATTCAATTGGTAAACTTTCGTTGCAAACAAAAAACCGAGCATTTTGACTGTTAAAACACTGCAACTAAAAGCCTTCAGAGTTTCAGATGCTCTATTAATCAAGGATCTTGGGCTAGTTTTTAACAAGCTTCCTGAAAGTTCAATGTTTTTCTTGATATTCCTCATTTTGATTTTCATTACATGTGAATGGTTCTGTATTCGGTTTAGCTGCAAATTTTTTTGCATGATTCCTGAACTGAACCGGACCAAATTAATTATATTCTGTTTTGATTTGGTAATCACAGCATCTTTAGCTCAATCAAACCGGTGACCACTTCCTTAAACACCCATTTATATGATTGCCTAAACCGAAGTTTGATAGGTTGGTTTAGATCCCGGTTTGGTTCAGTCTTCTGGGTTTACAGTTCGACCACTTAACCAGATTCTCATCTGATTCTGAAATAATTTGATCTGTTTGCAGTTCTATAAAAACCTCTCGAATTCTCTGGAGGACGTGGTCTGGACAAACAACGAAGAGAAGAAATGATCGGTTTTATGATTCGGGCATGATTGGATAGATCGTGGGCATGTTTTGTTCGGTCTTTTGATCTTCGGATTCGGATTCAGTTGCTTGGTTTGGTTTTCTTTCTCACATTTGAAGACATTCCTTCATTTCTTGTCTTTCATTTCTTTTGTCTGTAGCTTTCCAAGAAGTACAGCTCTCTATGCATTCTACCAATGCATTGTGTAAGAGCTACTTGTAAATATTAGCCTAACCGGTATGGCTATTTTAACCGAACCGGTTTGTTTCCCTTTGTAAGTTTGGGTTATTTCTAGTTGTCAAAACAAATTTTACAATGGCAGTGGAATTCTCTTCTTTGACGAGGAACCAATGCATTGTGTAAGAGCTACTTGTAAATATTAGCCTAACCGGTATGGCTATTTTAACCGAACCGGTTTGTTTCCCTTATTATATTTTTAGGCTTTTTGCTTTGAGGTATTGAATTCTCTAAATAATGTCATTGGTGTGTGTTTCCGGGTCACGACTAACAGTAGATAACACATTCAATGGAATATTTAGTTGCTTGCGAGGCAAGTAAAGTCTGGTCACAATTGCCTTTTTACAGTAACCCTAAATTAAAAGTGCATGTGAATCAACATGCTATTAAATATTAATGCTTCAGAATTCAACATTACTTCAATGTCAAGAAATGTTCCAACACAATTCAGTGCTGCATATATTGCAAGTGAGATTCTGGCTCTCCAGACTTGCCCTACAAGGTACTTTCAAACCCTAGTTTGAAATTTAATTTGGAACCCTAATATTACACCCAAAAGAATAATTTAGAAGCAAAAGGCCGTTTACAAGGCAAATAAACCCTTCCAAGTGATGATTTAGGGTTCCCTGCAAAAGAGATGCTCCTGTAACAAAAGCATATACCCCAAGGAAGGAGCTCATCTCCTTGATTTGTTTGCTTTGAATATACTTTCCTTGTAGAACTTAAGCTCATTGATGCTTTCTCTTATATCATCCAAGGCTCTGTGTTTATTTTGCTTTGTTGGAGCTTTCCTTCGTTCTGAGCTCAAGCAACAAACACACACATCCATGAGTCAGGGTCGGTAATAATTTGCTATATATATAAAAAGAGCCCTTAATTTTATAAGTATTGTTTCAAGTGTATGCAGAAGGGTGGAATAAGAAAAGGAGGACAATGCCTTT
The DNA here is from genome assembly GCF_000463585.1 of Tarenaya hassleriana. Lineage (NCBI taxonomy): Eukaryota > Viridiplantae > Streptophyta > Magnoliopsida > Brassicales > Cleomaceae > Tarenaya > Tarenaya hassleriana. The sequence goes on along the minus strand of NW_010969548.1, from coordinate 409,723 downwards.
AGATAAGCTTTACCTTTCGGATACCAACGGATGCATAGAGCTGTGACACTACTGACATCGACGACCACATGAGAGAAAAGGGCAGCTAAATCTGGCATGTACTTCTGTGAAAAGGATCAAGATGCATCAGAACAGCGTGATAAGACAAAGCATTCAGCATTCGGTAAGCGAGTAGTTTTACCTTCAAGAATTGGAAATCCACGTAAACTGAGTTTCCGGCTAGAAGTGGAGTCTCTGAACCTACATGTTTCTTTACAAATTCCATGACCTGCAAAACCAACCGAGTAAGAGACTGTTCTTCTGAATGAAAAGATTAGAAGAGTATGAGGCATATCTTACTAATTTGCTTAAATTTTGAAGCTTTGCCACTAAGTATTTGCTTAAAATACTTAACAGCACCCAATCTTATAAAATGTGCGGATGCCATTTTGGTTATTATTGCACATCACAGTAGACTTTTTAACAATTTTTCCATTTTTTTAATTTTTGGGCCAAATCATCTACATGTCAAACCTATATCAATATTGCCTTAATCTCAAGTTTAATGTCAAACATATGACACGAAAATTTAAGACATCACAGAGTCTAATTCAACCAGGAAGCAATCATCAAGATACCTAAAAATATCTAAAAGATTCTGTAATCTATCAGTTACCTGATTTTCAGCTTCACTTTCACTGATTGTACTTTGAAGCACTTTCTCAGTCAACCCTAAATTAAAAATCCATGTGTCATTATGAGACCCACATCAACCATTTATGAGATCTTGTTAAATATCAAGTATGAAAAGCATGTGGAGGAGACAATCAACAAATACTATTAGTGTTATGGAAACTTACCGCTAGCAGCATGATGTGTTTGACACCACTCACCCATCTTATCCAAGCAGTCTTTTGTTTGATGTATTACCAAATCTGGACCCTAATAACAGAGGAGCTCTTTTATTGCAAAACATAGTTGCATCCAAGAATAATTTAAGACAAAGCAGATATAAGATGCATCGGCGTTTTAAGATAAATGCACAACCGAAGCAGTCGAGAGAGAGCTTTCAACTCTTTCAAAAAGATGAATGTAATATTAGCAATTAAAATACCACATAAGACAGTATTAAAAAAAAATGGTGCCCTTTGTGAATTGATCACAGTGATTATCAAAGTTCCTTCGAGAAAAGGCTATTCTCTCAAATTTGAGGCATGGAACATGAATAGGAAAAACAAAACACTAGGTCGTAGTTCTTCAAAGAAAATGCTATTCTCTTGGCCAGAGTATTTTCATTTCTAATACATTATCCAACAGAGTAACACACTGTCAAATTAACTTCCTTTTTGGCATGAAAAAACATATGAACCAAAAAAAAACATCAAAACCAGAGCAAATACCATAAAGAGGTTCATAAAGCATGGATGGAAAAAGAATACCTCCACTGATTTGGTTAATCTGCCATCAGTAATGATACAAGCAATCTCCAATATTCGGTCAACTTCAATATTTAGACCTAAACATCAGTATAAGCAAACGGATAAGAAAACTCATGGTTAGTGAACATCAAGATGAAGGAATGTAAATTTCTATTGCAGACCACAACAAGGGTAGACGTGACAAACAGAGACCAAACACAGTTGTTTTCTTAGAACATTCAGGGTTACATTCAAGAAGAAAATATCATATCTGAACTAAAAAAAGGAAAAAAGTTGTTGCTGCATATGCGCTGAAAAGGTAATAGATGAGGAAGAACATGGGAAGTTTGGGAAATGGATAACAAAGCGATCAACCCATTGAGAAGTAGTGGAAAATACAAATGTGATGACAAATTCATGCAAGATTTTAAAAAATCCATACCCAGGTGCTACAAACATCTTACGTGCTAGCGGGTTTAAGATGAAGCCACATTCAAAGAACAGAAAAGACTATGCACACAAGAGTTGACAGAGAATGAGTGTACCAATCGGACTAGAATTGTAATCAGAAGAAAACATAAATCTATGTATCTGTTTCTATCCAATCCAACAACTAAGACCTAGATGTAATTCAACATGATCAACGTACCAGTCATCTCCAAGTCAATCCAGACAAGTGGTTGCTTGAAGCCTTCAAGCTCAATCGAACCGTTAACTTTCTCTCCTTGTCTCCCTGTTCCATTAGAGTTCACATAAACAAAGCAGAATAGGGACCCAATTCTTCATCTCGCAAGAGCACATGAACCTAGTATGCAGACATGTTTGTCATTTATGTTCTAAGCTCTTAAATCAACAGGGGGCTGAACCTAGTATCAACAACTGCATTGAAAGAAGTTTAAAAAGAAAGCAAAAAACCCAATCCGTCTATACATCGCAGCCTAAACTCAGGTCTTTAATCCACGTGTGTATATATATAACATCATCAATGATGGTGGCGACTGGCTAAAATTGAGAGTAAAGAACGATGAATCCTACAAATTTTCCAACATTACTCTAAAAAAAAAAATAAAAAAAATCAAACTTTTCAATGTGAAGAGTGAAGACAAACGCAAACGAAGAATTTTGTTCTCTTAAGCTCAAATCTAAACTAGAAAACTAACAGATGATCACAGAAGTGAAGAAGCCAGCGACAAAATCAAAAGACCCATCACGAATTATGCCCACAAAAACATAAAGCAGACGAAAAGCAATCGCAGACTCCTCTTACGACAAAAAAAACCCTAAAACTTGCACAGTGATGATGAAGACATCGACTTTCAACTTGCAATCCAGGCAGATAAGGAGATTAAGCGAACCAAAAGAACACGATATACCAGAAGAAGATGAAGACGATGGTGAAGAAGCTGTGGCCGGAGAAGACGAAGTAGCCGGAGCTGGAGCCTTGGTCGGAGCATCTTCGTCGGCGAAGGCGAGGAGAGAGAAAACATTGGAGAGACGGTCCATTGTCAATTTGATGAATTTGATCGTAGACCTAAATTGCGTTTTCATATCAATTTAAAACATTAATTGCTTAAATAGTTTCAATTAACTATAACTTTTTAGTAACGCCGACACAGAAATATAAACTTTTAATTAGGATTACAGAGGGATTAGGAAATAATGATATTATCCTGCAAAACTAATTGAAGATATGATATAATCATAAAGCTTGACAACAGGCTCATATTTCGGAATTTAATATTAATTCCGTTATTTTCTAACTGAATTTTTTGTTTCTATCAACTCAAAATTTTATATATTTAACAAAATCGAAATCAATTCATCCTTAAAAAATGCTCCATCCTTTTCGAAATGTCTGTAGTTATAGGTTATTTATTATTTTTTTAGAAAAAAATAATATATATCTTTATTTAATATTTTTATTGATGATAAAAATAACATTATCATTAATAATTTTTTAGAATTTGATAAAGATAAAATTAGAAATTATTGTAAAAAAATATCTGTAGAATGACAAATATTTTAAAACATATGAAATAATCTAAAACAACAAATATTTTGTTATATATATTTCGGTTAAATCCTAATTTAACCCTATATATTTCAGTTAATCATAATTTAAACACTATGTATTTCACGTAAACCATAATTTAAATTAGGAATGGTTATTTCGGATTTCCGTTCGAGTTTGGTTATATTCGGATTTATTTATTTCGATTATAGAAAACTTATGACTATTCGATTTTTATATAAATTTCGATTCGGTTCAATTATTTTTCAATTCAGTTTAGTTTCGATTTTTTTGTTATAAAAAATTTAATTTTTCAAAGAAAATTATCAATTTTTTTCTGTTTGGATTTGGTTTTGCTTTTTTCGTGTTTAAAGAAATCATAACTATTTAGTTTTTCCTAAGCTATAATTTAAACAAAAAATTGAGCAAATGCAAAAGAAAAGTTTCAACACATCAAAATTTGCTCAACTTGTTGGGCAGACAAGTGGGTGAGACCAAACAAACTCAAACAGTTCTTACCATTTCTGCCACTCTCTTTCCGCAACTCTCCTCTCATAAGTTTTCTCTCTTCCTCGCTCATTCCCACCAGCCTCAGAATCTCTCTAACGCAAGGGAAAAATGCTTCGGGACGAACACAGTAAGGTTTAAACACCATGAGTAGCGCCCGTGCATTGCCCCCGAGCCCATCGATCCATTTTCTCGGGAAAAAACTTTCCCCCGAGAAGATTTTCCGGGATATGTAATGGTCTAGCCCTTCTGCAAGACTTCTCCACATGCCCAAGAAGTCCTTCGGGTTAAGATTCAGCTCGAGGGCACAGAGCCGAGTTCTTAGACTGTCCAACGCTTCTGCAAAACCTGAGGACACAGATACATTATCAGAACCTACAGTAAGATTCTCCTCTTCCTCATTGTGAAAGTAGTCACTTGAATGAGTCTCGAATTGGTGGAGAAGAACTGTGATAATCTCCATAAGCCAATCGGTTTCTATATCGACAAGAGCTTTAACTTCATCCTCGAAGAAGCAGCTATGGTTGTTTTCCGTCACGCTCATCTCTACAATGTTCAAGTCATCGCTCCATTCTCGTAGTTTTGATTCGATATATTGAGCAGCATTGATTGGTCCACACACTTTGATCAGCCTGTCTTCGTCCGGGCTGTCATAAGAGAGTTCTGTCTTCTTCAACTGTAAGAACAGCACTTTAATGAAATACCAGAGGAACTTTGCGGCTGTAGCCCTCACAAACTGGACTCGTGGTGGAATAGACGGTAAAGATAGGCCCCGGTCTATTAATTTCTGGGTCATACTGAGAGCAGTCTCTGCTAGAATCGGTGCTTTGTAATCTTCCCTTGTAGATAGAGCATACTTTGCTGATTGTCTGTTGGATTCAAGACCTGCCTTAGTTCTTTCATTCTCGGAAACCGACCAGGCTTTCTCGTCTTTGATCTCCTCTTTCAGTTTCCTATAAGCATCCTTCAGCTCGATCTTCCCCCAGGTCTTGAGCCACTCGGGTTTCTTGCAAAACAGTTCCATGACTAATATGTCTTGATAAAACACTTCCATTGAGGCTTCCTGGAAGATTGCAGTGTCTGCACCTACAAGTAATCTCATCCGTTTATCAAATGCAACCATAAGATCTACGAGATAGAGCCATGATGAGATGACTTCGGATTTCATATGCTTCTCCTTATATCGTTCTACAAGCCCCGGAAAAACCCTCTTCTCTAAGAAACTGGATAGCATCTGGATCATAGCTGAAACCCAAGCTTCTTTAGCACTGCAGCTCGCTAACCGAGCTTTGTCAATTAAAGGCTGTAAAACATCATCCACACCGTCAACAAAGTCTCTTGTAACTTTATAGACAAGGGCGAAACTAAACTCGGGATGTTCAACCCATTTCAAGAAATGATACTCCATTCGAGATGCAATAGGTACGACCAGTTCGTCGATTGCCCACAATCTCACAGCCTTTTGTTTGGACATATCAAGAAGCTTCTTCCTCTTATCCTGTCTGGTCTGAATATGCTGTAAAGCACATAGGACTATAAAGCTTTGGGAATAAGACTCCCTTTTATCTCCTTCCATCAGAAGTAGAGGATTTGGAATATTAGAGACCTCTACATTTCCTACTTTGGACGTTGAGAGTTTTGGGGGCCAGCCCAGAGAAGAGAGAAGTGCTCGGTGCTCTGCAATAATTTGTGGCCGGAGAATAGACAAACTCTTTTCCACTCTATTATCAACAGATTCCATAAGAGAACGCCATTGTGAATGACATCGTGTAACCTCTACGAGTATTTCTTCAATGTCGTTCATGGCTCTAATGACATTATTGAACCTCTCTTGCTTTAGTGCAAAATCCTGCACAACGAAATTGAGTTTTCGAGTTTTTAATACTTATAACTCCAATCATGGATCGTAGTAGAAGAAGTAGATAAAGAAGTTGTAACTGCTGAAACCCGTGGATTACGAAGCTTCACTTGGAGCATACTTCCTTTGTGATTGTTTATAGGGTGAACGACTGAATCTTCAAGATCCCCAACCAGAGTTTCCAATTTTAGAGCAGTCACTGAAATATCAAATACATTTATCAGATTACCATGATCCTCAATAACAGGGAAAGCATTTAGAACGAATTTTCGCAAAAAATGAGAGTAGAACCAGGACTAGACAATCTTAACCTGATCGTGGCTTTTCCCGGGAAGCATCAAACACAGAAGTCACAATGTCCTACGAACCAGAAATGAAGTCCCAAAAGGGCAAATCTCAAACCATCCATGGATAAATTATGACTGTGGATACGCGAACAAGAACTTTCACCCATTCCACATCCGTTCTTAACAACAAAGAAGAGAAAATATCCGAGAAAATTCCACAGAAAAGAAGTGCAAAAGCATGATATTCCACAAAAGTTATCCCTCCCAAACTCCTGGATGAACTAATCTTCAGCCAAGGCTCAACTGAGCTTCAAGATGCAGATGCCATACATAGCAACTTCTTATACCCTTTTTTTCTTTTCAGGGCAAACACTCATTCAAACATGACAAAGTGCTTAGAAGACACATCTGTTCTGTTCTTAACCATTCATTTCAATACCCTCAGGTAAGGACTATTACAGGCCCACTTAACAGCAAGTGACATGATAAGAACTCGTCCAAATCTATCAGAGACAAAAAAAAAAACTCCATGGATATACATTCAAGCTGAAGTTGAAGGATCTTCCCAACTCACCGAAATATTTACGCATGCTCTGAATTCGACACAATTCCTCCACGAGTTTCTGCAATTCCCAGTTCATCAACGGACGAGACCCACCTACAAACAGCAGCAATGAAATGGAGAAATTCAGGAAAAGAAAAAGGTAAATCAATAAAACAATCGCTCCGAAGTTACAGATTGGAAACCGACAGGGAGACGAAGAAGCGGTACCTAGACTGAGATTCTCTAGATTCGTCCTAAGATTCTGCAACGAAGATCTCGTGGAAAACGAGCGGGAGATCCACGAGACGACATGTTTCATCAGATCATGCCGAAGATGGAGAAGCCGGTCGTCTAGGGCGGAGCAATCATGTTCCAGACGCGATAAGAGATTTGAAGCGCCGAGGAAGAGATCTCCAAGGTTCCGGAAATCTCCGTCGAGAGCGCCTGACTGATCGCCGGACTTTAGCAAGACGGGCAGCGGCGGCGGAGGAGGGTTCATGGCGAAGCATTTGCCGGGAAGAAATTCAAGCTAGTCGTTCATGTGATTTTCCCAAAGGAATGACGAAACGTAGAACCGAACCGTGAAGAAAGAAATAGTACAACCTAAGGGACACCCAAACATAATATATTTATATATATATGCACATATATATGTGTGTTATAACATCGACCGCTATTTATATGTGTGAAAAAACCCTTCAGAGACATTGCTCTGAATGCGAAGAACACCCAAGACCCATCTCACAAATCAAGATCTTTCCCAGTAAAAATGGACAAAAATTTCATTTTTTTTCCTCCCAAAGAGGAGATTTCTCATTGTTCTTATCGATTTTCGTCGTTTATTGTCATAATAAATTCGAGTTGCCAAATGTACACAGCGAACCCAATCTTCCATTTTATCTGTTCTTCGTTGATTGGATGCCGGGAAAATCGTTTCTCGGGGTGCGGGAAAGTGAAAACCCAGTTTTTTCGGGGAGAAAACACCATTTAGCTCAATTTCAAGGAAGAGAATTCCAGAGTAGAGTGTTAAAATCTCCTCGCCTCTCTCCGCTAGTTTCGCTCTCTGATCGTCCCAGCTCTCGTGATTCGATTAGAGCAGATCTTCTCGGAAAATCTGAATTTTCCACGAAATTTTTTCTCCGATTTTTTTTCATCTGCATTTGAACGGATCGATCCTATTTTCTAGCTGATTTTTCTCTCTTCTCTTCGGTCTCTCTCTCTCTCTCCCACTCTCTGTCCTTCTAAGTTTTCGATCTCTAAATGCAATTCCTCGCCGGCTTCTATGTTTAAATCTTGGCCATTTTTCTTCATCGATTGTGGTTAGGGTTTCGTAAAGAAATCTCCATTAGCAGGTCATTTTTTTCCCCTTCGTTTTCTTCTTCGGCTTATTCAGCTCAATTACCTCTCTAAATATTTTTCTTTTGGCATTTCGACTGAATTTCGATTTCTTCCACTAGGGTTTTGATCTCGAATTCACGTGATCGACATTGTCTGAACCTTTGACATAATCGAAGCTCGGAGGAGTTTAACATTGTAGTTTCAGATTCTGTTCCTGCCTCCTTTGTTGAGATTCATCAAACAAGTGAAGGAAAGGGACCACTAACGTATGAATCGCTGAGCTTTTGTGGTCTGAATTACGTGATGGTTGGTGTTCGATTCATTGAGGTATGTTTTTCTTTATATGTTTCAGTAAATTTGTCGGGAATCGAACAAGATGAGTACACTGCATTATACGCTGCCTTGACGATCTTCAACAATGTAGTCTGGGAGATGTGCTGAATCTATCTTGCTTTGTTCTTCCTTTGTAATTTGTCTTTACGATTTCAGATTCATACCATAAGAGCTTTCATCCATGTCTGAAGCAATCTCGAAATCTTTAGCAGAACAATCATTAGCTTGTGAATGTGATTCCAGATTTTTTTCATCATTGCATGCTTCTGATAAGAACCCATGTTTGATTATCATATGACGAAACACAATGATTATAGTTTAATTTTTGTTCTGATAGTTTTTCTCTGAACCCTACTTATTAAATTCTTGATGATTAATTGTTTGTGGATGTTCCTCCAATGAAATTCGCGGTTTCAAGAAAAGTCATCCCCTCTCTGTGGCCTCCAAGAGCATGAGTTTTTTTTTCTTGTGGCTTGACAATGGAAACAAGGTCTTAGATTTTGGTTACAAAAATCATAGGTTGGCATCTACAAAGAATCGAGTTTTTAAGCAAAACATGTTTTTGTTTTGCTGTTGAAGTATGATTCTTGACTCTTGCTGTTGCCCAGCTCTCCTTCATCTTTTGTTCTTTTAAAAGAGTGAACCATGACTTTAGAGAATGTAGATATCTTCAATGGCTCCATGGATATTGTTCTTCTTCTATCTTGGGTTACGGTCTTAATGTCGGTACCTTGACAACAGTTTCCATCAGAAGACTGCTAGAATGAAAGATAACATTTGCACGAGATGCCTAAAGGTTGGAGTGATTCTGGATCAGGCGAAGGTGGCGGCAGTAGTCAAGGAAAACCCTTGAAGAGAGGACCTTGGACATCAAACGAAGACGCGATTCTGTCGGAATATGTTAAAAAACACGGGGAGGGAAACTGGAATGCTGTTCAAAAGCACTTTGGACTCTCTCGATGCGGGAAAAGCTGCCGCCTCCGTTGGGTAAATCATCTGAGACTAGATTTGAGGAAAGGTGCCTTTACCTGTGAAGAAGAACGTCGCGTCATTGAACTCCATGCTCTTATGGGTAATAAATGGGCGTGCATGGCGACAGAGGTAAGTTTCTGTGTTTGCGTATGTAGAGGTGCTAATGTTAATTTGCTTATTTGCTTCAAGTTCTGATTAGATAAGTACATCGGTATATATCTGAAAAAGAGTCGCATATGATCTCGTGTTTTCATTTGGGTTTCCTCCTTTCTTTCTTTTGATAACTTTCAGCTGCCCGGGCGAACAGACAATGAGATAAAAAATTTCTGGAACACGAGACTCAAGAGAATGCAACGAGCTGGCTTACCGATTTACCCCGACAATATTCGCCAGGAGGTGTTGAATGCAGCTCAAAGTGATGAAAATACAGACGAATTGGCTAGTGACGATGCTCAAGGCCGAGGTCCTTTGAGGTCAGATGGTACTTTTGAGATCCCGGAAATAGTATTTAAGAAGTTAGAGCTCAATCCAAATAATTTATCCTACCCATCGATGTTCCCGAGAGAGGGTAACATGTCACCTGTATCATTCAACTTCGTACCGCCAAGATCCATACCGAACTTGCAATTCTCCCGGTAACTGGAAACTCCGTTTTCTGGAACGATTGACGACCCCGAGATACATTTCTATAAAGATCCTTATGAGACGACGAGAGAGGATCCCTTTTGGATGAACGTCTCCTACCCTTATTCTCTCAGCACCCTGGAACAGTCGCCCTGGTTTAACGTTCCACCCGATAGCCACCTGCATGGCAATGCTGCCTATCCTTCTTCTTCTTCTTCTGAACCCCTTGCAGACGGGGGCCAGAAGTGGGAGCTCCCTTCACTCCAATATGTCGACGATGGTCAAGACACTGGCTTTTGGGAAGCCGATGCTTCCACCCTGATGCTGCCTCTTGAGTCAGTCGACACTTTGATCCAATCCCCTCTGACAGGTAAGACTCTGTCAGATTGTCCGTCATTACAGAACAATGGCCTGTTAGAGTCGGTTCTCTATCAATCACAGATGTTGGGCAGTTACACGAAACCCTGGATTCATTGGGGTTGAGACATGAGACAGATATGGATTCCGTTTCTCCATTGCTTCAGTCCTCTTCATCAGCTATCACTCAGCTTACTCCCATCAGTGCAAGCTCATCAGGTAGCATTTCCCACTCTCTAAAGTATGCGTAGTTACAGTTTCAGTAACTGGAAAAATAACAGTTCGGTAAAAAAATAGGGAAAATCCCATATTCCCCCACGTATTTGCCAAAATATACCAATTTCCTACATGAATTATTAATTTGACAAGAACTTACACCCAAATTCGAAAATTTCCAAATTCCCACACTAATTCGGTAAATTCGTTGCAATGTCCTACACATCAGTACACGGCGTGAAACGTTGAGGTGTTCCGTTAGAGTCTCAGCTGACTTGGCAGGACACGTCGGAAATAATGTACACGTGTATATGCCACGTGTCAAATCTTAAAACCCGAAAATCTGAAAAATTAAACCGGATCGGTAATTTGAAAACCAAAAAATTGAAAACAAATCCGAAAGAAAAAAAATCTTAAAATCCCTAACACTTTCCCGGCGAGTCCCTCTTCCGGCGTAACACCCTGGCCAGGCGACGGCCTGTTTCGGCTCGACGCCCTCCCCCAGCGAGGCTTCTTCCGGCGTAACACCCTGTTTCGGCGCGATACCCTCCCCTGGCGAGGCTTCTCTTCCGGTGCGAGACTGTGCCCAGGCGACGGCCTGTTTCGGCGCCACGAAACTCGGCTCCTCCGACTCGACGGTCTCCTCGGCGAAACAAAACCCCCGAGTCTCGCCTGTCCGATACTCTCCTCCCCTACACTCCCCCTCTACGGTACTCTCTTCCCCGCGATTGTGGGTTTAGTCCCACTTTTCTGATATGTTTGTTCTGACAATTTGAGTTGTTGAAGCTGATTTTACGCCGGAAGAGGAGAGTGAGAGGAGAGTGAGGAGAGTAAATGTCGCGATAGGGTTAGGGATTTTAGGTTTTTTTTTTCTTTCGTTTTTTTTTTCAATTTCTTTGGTTTTCAAATTACCGATCCGGTTTAATTTTTCAGATTTTTGGGTTTTAAGATTTGACACGTGGCATATACACGTGTATATTATTTCCGACGTGTCCTGCCAAGTCAGGTGAGACTTTAACGGAACATCTCAACATTTCACGCCGTGTACTGATGTGTAGGACATTGCAACGAATTTACCGAATTAGTGTGAAAATTTGGAAATTTTCGAATTTGGATGTAAGTTCTTGTCAAATTAATAATTCATGTAGGAAATTGGTATATTTTGGCAAATACGTGGGGGATATGGGATTTTCCCAAAAAAATAAACCCAAGTTTTTTTCCCATTTCAGGTCAGTCTTTTGGAATGGAGAAAGCCAAACCTATGAACACTGAAACGTTCAGAACATTGTAGCGACGGCTGAAAAATACGTTCTGTATTCGGGTTTTAACACGGGTCGTTCTGTTCTTTCTCTGTTTACAGGATACAACTCCGGGCTCGAACAGGACACGACAAATCTGCAGGAAGAATCGAACAAAAGACACAAATCCTTTCATGGAGACATGGTAAGTGAACTTCTGGACGGCGATATGAAACATACCTATGGCTACTAAGCAGAAGATGAAGAAGACATGAATGAGCTTTCCGAAACTCGCGAGATCAAGACCAGAGGAAGAGGTTCCACTTGAGGTTCATGAATCTTGGGTGGGGTCGATTCATTTTTTTCAGTCACCTTGTTTGTTCCATGGAGACATTTTTGTCTAAATATTACAGTTCTCTGCTTATGGTTTTACAAGAATGCTTCTTCTGTGTTATTCTGTGATTAAGTATATAATTTATACCCTTTTGTTTTTTTTACAATTCTTGGAAGTTAGACAGTGATTTCACTTAACTTTTAGGGTTTAGGGTTTGGTCGTTCTGTTTGGAGAAAACAAAGTTTTTCTTTTGGGTTTTATCAAATTGTATTCATGTTTTGAAAAATAATTATTTTTAAGAGTTTTTTATTTTTGTATTCTTATATATTTGATTCAACCATGTATATTTAATTTAATTTAATTAAAAATAATTATAATCAAATAATTTAATTTAAGACACTTTATTATATTTAGTGTTAAAATTAGATTCGATTCAAATGATTTATATATATTTTCTTTGTTTTGATTAAATGTGTTTGTATATGAATATATGTGTATTTTTGTTTTTTAATTTGTATATGTATGATTTTGTGTGTATATATGAATTAAATAATATATAATTTGAATATAATAAGATATCATGTAATCCATTTTTATATAAAAAAAAAAGAAAATGTGTAGGTTTAAATCATACGACAAGTGCAGATTGTTTTTCATTTTTATCATTTTATAAAAGCGGAAGTTTGTTTGGTACAATTAGAAATTCAAGTTTGTTTGCTGCAATTAGCAATTGAAATGTTTTATTTAATTAATTCTATTGAGTTTGAAGTCAACTTTAGCAATTCCCTAAAAAATAAATGATCCATCTCATAAAATCCATTCCAGAAATACCAAAGAAAAAAGAGAACAGAATTTCAAATTGATATCGGTCGAACCGGGCCGGTTAACAGTATCCGCATACCGATCGAAGAATACCCAGATAACACACACCGGACAATCTTCTAGGGTTTAGTTTCACATCCATATAATATTTTCTTCTTCGTACAAATTTAGCCTTCCCTCGTTTCTCCGACTCTCTCGTCGCCGACCAAAGCTTCTTCCGTGAAAAATGGCTGTAACTTTCTCCGATCTTCACAATGAAAACGGACTCAAGTCCCTTGATGAGTTTCTCTCTGGCAAGACTTTCATCTCCGGGTAAGAAAAAAATTCGGATGTTCAATCTTCCGTTCGTTATTCTGAAATCTGGGAAGTTTTTTCCTCATTTCTATTTGATAACTGGCTGTTGAAAGCTGGAAATTTGCTTGGATTTCTGTGTAGTGATGAGATCACTAAAGATGACGTGAAGGTTTTCGCCGCCGTTTTGGAGAAACCCGGTGATGCCTTTCCCAATGCCGGGAAGTGGTACGCGTCTGTCGAATCCCAACTGGCGAAAAGGTTAGGGTTTCGTGCCTGAATCCTTTTCCTTCCTGGATTCGGGTTGGATAATTTAAAATCTGTTTACAATGTATTGTAGTGTTAGATCGAAATTTCTCGCGTGATGATCTGATGTTTTCCTACCCATTTCGTGTTTTGTTTTTATCACATCTGTAGCTTTCCGGGGAAAGCAGTTGGTGTGAGATTCGGCGGTCAGGCTACTCCTGCAGACATGTTTGTCATTTATGTTCTAAGCTCTTAAATCAACAGGGGGCTGAACCTAGTATCAACAACTGCATTGAAAGAAGTTTAAAAAGAAAGCAAAAAACCCAATCCGTCTATACATCGCAGCCTAAACTCAGGTCTTTAATCCACGTGTGTATATATATAACATCATCAATGATGGTGGCGACTGGCTAAAATTGAGAGTAAAGAACGATGAATCCTACAAATTTTCCAACATTATTGTGTTGTTTTCAGCTGTTTTTGGGTTTCTTAGGAATTAGGATCATTGGAGATCAAATGCTTGAAGTGTTTTGAGGTTATGAACTCTTACTGATTGTTATGCTGTGGGCTTGATCTTTGGCTTCTTTACCTGTGAATTAGACTTTGATTAGATATGTCCTCCTCGTGGGAAAGTCACGAAATGGGATTATTTTTAAGTTTGTATTAACTAGTTTCATTATCTTACTGGAATTTTCGAAATCAGATTGTGAAACTTAAGTGTTCGTTGTCTATATATTGTGTAGGAGTCTGAAAAATTGTCCTTGTGAATTAACAATTGCATTGTTTTTGGAATCTTCGATTTGATCTTAGAATATTTCTGTGTAATGTATGGTACTTGTTCTCAGATGCTGTTCATCTGTGGTGATATTTGTAATGCAGATATAAGTTTCTGTTACTGTTGTAAATCTAAGTTTTGGTTGTTTTGCATTGATGATGCTGTCTACAGGCCCCAGCCGGAGATGATGACGATGATTTGGATCTTTTTGGTGACGAGACAGAGGAGGAGAAGAAGGCAGCCGAAGAGAGAGAGGCAGCCAAGAAGGATACCAAGAAGAGCAAGGAGAGTAAGTGTTATTAGCATCGTTGTACATATTACATAAATTAAATTAAAACCATGAAATTTCTAGCGTTCTTACAAATTTACAATGTTATTAGGTTTAGATACATTTGAATGATTGTGTTAACCTTCTATGTCATGCCTCCACTTTTTTTCCAGGTGGAAAGTCCTCTGTGCTCATGGATGTGAAACCGTGGGATGATGAAACCGATATGAAGAAGCTTGAAGAGGCTGTTCGTAGCGTGGAGATGCCCGGTCTCTTGTGGGGAGCCTGTGAGTTTTTGCCATAACTTTCTCAGACTATTGAAATGAATTTCGTTCAGTACCGCCTCTAAACCTTTGAACTATAAAGAGAGTTACAATTAGACCACTCTAGACTGTGTTTTGGTATGGAAATTTTGCAAAGCTTGACCCTTTTTCTACATTTTCGTGTTGGCAGCCAAATTGGTTCCTGTGGGATATGGGATAAAGAAGTTGCAGATCATGATCACGATTGTAGATGATCTTGTTTCGGTGGACGAGCTCATCGAAGACAGCCTGACCGCCGAGCCCCGCAACGAGTACGTTCAGAGTGTGGACATCGTCGCTTTCAACAAGATCTAAGTGAGAGTAACTCAAAACTACTTTTATCAGTTTTGTTTTGTTTTTCTTCTTGTTATGTGCCATTTGTGTTTTGCCCCTCCCCCTATCTTTCATCAACCATTATAGAAGTGTTACCTGTTGTCTTTGTTTTCTTTAAGTTGAGAAAGTAGTACTTTGCTTGATTGGTCTCTCTCAATGTTCTTCCTTCTGGATAACAAGCGGAGTTCATGGTTTTGATTCGTTTAGGGTTTAAATGGTTCCATCCTCTGTTTAATTAGATATGATTTGTTCTGTTTTGTGCGTGCGTGTGTAAATTGATTGGATCATTGATTTGTCTGAACATTTTATGATTAGATAGGTGTCATGATTACATAGGTGGACGTTTTCGGTTCAGCTGTGAAGAACCGAATCGAAAAATACGGTATTGTTCGTGAGCCGAATCATTCAAAATTTTCGAACGGTATTATTTATAGAAAATCGAATTTTTCAGAACGGAAATGAACCAAACCGAATTTTAAAAATTCTCGAAAAAATAATTTTTTTTAAAAAAATTCTATCTTTTTTTTAATAAATATTGAAATTGAATCTAACCAAACATAATATAAAAACTGATTTGTATCTATTTTTGTAAAATTAAAAAAACTGAATTGATATATTTCCATCGTAGACTCGAACCGATTTTTGAAATGTCAATCCCTAACTAAATATAGAATTTTCCTAGTTAACGAATTGATTTTTTATAAGATTTTCTATGGCTATATGATTGATTGTTATTTTAATTTAATAATCTATTGTAATCCTTATAATTGTAGAAATGTTTCGTATTCGCATATGAACTTACCATAAGAGTATTATTTTTTTATGCAATTTTCTATGTATATAACAGTTTATGGCTATTTTGTGATGGTGTAAAGACATTAAATTTAATATAGAATTATTATTCATATATTTTCTTATGTGAGATATTGTAATATTGATCAAATGGATTACTGGTCTAGAGTAACAAATTCAAGTTTAAGTCGACCGAAGATTTGTAAAATCTAAATTATTCTCTATGGAATATTACAATTAAATATTTCGCATATTATAATGTCTTAATCTTTTTTGGAGCATATTTATATTGCATTTCTTTCCATTTATCAAATGTGAATGCGAAATGATATTGCGATGATATAAAAAAATTAAATTCTAAAAATATGTCAAAATTTAAAATATGATATGAAAATATCTCATTAAATTTTTATACAATAATTTTATTATTATATATGACATTTAAAGTTGGATATATTAGTTATATATTATATTGGTTATTGTGAGTAGAAAGTTGATAAAAATATTAACATTTAATTTAGTAAAAGTAGTTTGGATTACAATGCATTTATCTAAAAAATATAAAAAAAATCGATAGTATGTAATATTATTTATATTATAAAAAACTTCAAATTATAAATGAAAAGATAATGCGAACAGAAAAAAATTGAGATAACGTTGAAATGTAATAATTTCGGATTTCTATAAAAACAGAATTTTAATCAATAAATAACTAAATAACTTTCCCTAATTTTTTTCATTATATTGACGTAGATTATAATCGAATACAGATATTCCGTACAAATATAATCAATAAATACAAAATACTTTAGATCATAACAATAATGTAACATAAATAATAATTAATGACAGCAGCATCTCTAGTGCTTAAATATAGCAACTGACTAATTAAAACATTAATTATTATTAAAATCCGTAACTAAAAATGGAGAGAGTATATATCTTCTCCACGTTCTCCTCCTCCGCATTGGTCGTCTTCTGTCTTCTTCCTCTTCGCCTCTCTCTCCGAGGCTTCTTCGGTTACTGAAGAATTCTGCTTTGAAAGCTTCCAGAAACCAAGTATAAGTACTATTACTTAGCCGTTTCAATTCTCTGTCTCTACTCTCGCTACTTCTGTTACTCGTGCTATTTTTTCTCTGATTCGATATCGAACTGTTCATGGGTTCTCGTTATTTTCCAAGATTTCCGCTGATAGCCGAGTGTATCTGGGTTGGATTTAAAGAGTTACCTGATTGTTTCTCTTGTTTTGCGTGTCAGATTCTGATGGGTTTTGTTCATTTCATCGATTTGTTTTTTGCAGATAGTAGAAACTTGACAGCGGGTGTTCTTCCCTTTGGAAATCTGAAATTTTCTCGGGGTTTGATTATATTCGTATGGCTTGGGATTGAAATGTCTATTTTCTTACCTCCTCCGTCTTCAATAGCATTTTGAGCTCTTTTGGCTATGGATTCTACCAACTGATGTGTGTCCTGTTTTGTCAGAATCAATGACTTCTTGAGAATAGCTGGCAAAAGGGAAAGATGGGTATCATGATTTAGATTCTCTGTTTCGTATTAAGCTTTTACTATGCAGAAAAACTGCTTGATTTGTTCCTATTTTGGACTCCCTCGTGTGTCCGCTTTCAGGTTATTAGGTAAGATGAGTTTCGAGAAGAATTCATGGCTTTTGTTTGGTACGATTAGGTAATAGGAGACACTACTAACTTCTCAATATCACCATTAAAAACCAAACACTGCCAATGGTTTTGTCTGCGAATGTATATCAGATATTATGATACATACATGTTCTGAGTCTCCGTCAATTCCAAGTATGTCTGAAGTGCAGCTCAAGATTTTCTTTCAGATTATAAAGCTCTTAAGTCTTAACCTTTATTGTTTTTCAGAGTTGTAATTACACAATCTTGATGCATCTTTGTTTGATGAATTATCATCATCTGAAGGTCAATGGAGCCGAATGCAGGTTGTTAAAGACCTTACTCCACCCTAATCTTGATCCCTTGGACATTCCGATGGTGCTCATAAAACCCCCAGAAGCATGTTCAACAGCTGAAGCTACAGCGCAATTCAAACTGAAACTAATGCCTAATATTCTGCTTCTAGAGGATTTCAGGATTCTATGGCTAAATTTTCAGCGTTTCCAACAGACCAGCAAGATGGGCCCTCTATTGATGCTGGATAATATCACAAGCAGTGAATATCTTTAGTCGTTTGCGTTAATGATTTGGTATGATTCGAGAAGTATTGATCTTGTCTTCTACTTCCTACGCAGGAGTATAATCCCTTCTTCCAGTGCTTAGAAATACGTGTGAAATCATGTTTAGATTCAGAATCTTGCATTTCTGGAATCTTCGATTTATGCTGAATCCACTAGCTTTTCGAGTTTTCCCTGCTCTTAAGTGCTTGAAACAATGTGTTGTTTGCAGCTGGAGATGTGGGGACTATGATTCTGTCTTCGTGTCTGAGAGGTATGTCTTAACTGAGTTCCTCTGCACATGTTTTCTGTTTATTACCACCTCTTGAACCAGTAAGCAGTTGATCCGTCTTCTTCCAAGGGCCTAACAAGTTGCTCCTGTATGTACAAAACTGCCACCAATACAACTTTTGGTACCATTATTGTGAATCTACATGTGGTTTTGTTATTTTTTTTTCTTTTGTTAAAAGCTTACAAATGAAGGGCCGACTTGTCTCAGCGGTGAAACCATTTCCTACGGTAGGGTATGAGATCGCAAGTTCGAATCCATCTCTCTACATTAAAATATAGGGGTAAGGTGGCCTAATATATTCCCTTCCCCATCACCCCATTAGATGGAGATACGAACTGGGTTGGTCCTTTGGTTAAAAGCTTACAAATCTATCCTCCCTATGCAACGAATGAATGTCAAGAAGTGGAAGCGCCATTGTAGGCATTGGTTCTTCAGATCCTCCACAGTTTATGTATAATGATGAAGTTGATGATGATGATGGACACTACAAAGAATGCCTTCTTATCTGGTAAGGCTTCTGTTCTAAATTTGTTACCATCATTGGCCATCCTGAAAATTGCTGTATCATGGGCACTATTTCAGTATTTCTGAAGAGAGCTTATGGTTATTCTAATCAAATTCCAAACTAGTGTGGATTGTTCTGTTATATTACAGAACAAGAATCACCAGTGATGGATTTGTCGAAATAAATGCAATATATATATGTGTATATATATATATATATGTTGGCTTAGTTGTTTTGCCCCCCACTAGTTTCTAAATTCTTGAGCCAATAATGGCATGTGAATTGAGAAATGCAGAAATAAATTCGAGAAACAAAACATACGCACGAAGTCGTCGACAGTTCTTCTTTCTCTGTCTTTTTCCTTTCTTATTGCTTAATGTCACTCTCTTACTCTTACAGCGGAGGAGAAACATAATGTCTAGACAAGCTAAATATGTCTTTCCCTTCAAACGGCGACGTCCAGTCCCGAGAATTGGCTGTCGATGTTTCCGAGGGCACGACAATGCTTCCGTTCTCCAGGCCCGCCATAGGAACACCATTGCCATTGACTCTGGCTCCCATCGAAGCTTTCAGATTCAGACCATACCCATTGATGTTTGATTCATACATGAGGTTATTCTTCAGCGGTGAAGTTGACCCGGGCCATAATCCGTTCCTAGGGCTCGGGGAAAAGCTCCGATCAAGGCTCCAGTCTATGCTTGTGTAGTCTAGGTATGCCATCGAATTCCTGGAGCTCCAATCCACCGGTGAAGAAGCGCCTGATGTGGCCGTTGAGCCTACTCCGGAGAACAGTCCCAAGGAAGATGCAGCAGCTACAGTTGGAGATGGACTGTTTCTGGTCCATAAGCCATTGCCACCGGCCATTCCAGTCGAATCTACCATGCTGTTGAATCGCTGCTGGTGTTGATACTGAAGTTGCTGGTAGATCTGATTTGGGTTCAGATTGTTCGGACTGGGGCTTCGAGTGCTTGGGATATGTGGTGGCATGAACCCATTAGACTTCATAATCTCAATTCCGTTTGCAGGGTGCCAACTGGTTGAAGCTCTAGGAGGAGATGTTGAAGGTGGAACCTGCTTTGCGCTTACAACTTGATTTCGCTGCATCATTGTAACTGGCTCCCTATTCAATGGCTGCTGAAGATTCTTGATTTTGTTTCCACCGGGCACATAGCGGGATTCAACCTTCAGTGGCTGAAGAGATGCTTGCGATGATGGTGACGCCAAAGGGTAAGAAGAAGCAGATGGGACTTGTCCGGTGTTTGGCCACCTTTTATCAGCCAAAGCAGCGGATGAGGGTTGAGGTTTTGCCCACTCTAACTTCGAATCAAGTCTCTTCACAGGCTGAGCCATTTTATTCAGAGGTTGCAAGGATCCTCCCACCATAGGGGCTGACCTCGTATAGTTAAAGTCCCTTTCATCTCTTGTTTGTTGTGAACCAGGAGTTGGAACATGTGTTGTCTGTGGCCTTGGTGCTGCTGAATTCTGATGAGCTATTCCTGCTTTTCTCAGACTATTGAAATGAATTTCGTTCAGTACCGCCTCTAAACCTTTGAACTATAAAGAGAGTTACAATTAGACCACTCTAGACTGTGTTTTGGTATGGAAATTTTGCAAAGCTTGACCCTTTTTCTACATTTTCGTGTTGGCAGCCAAATTGGTTCCTGTGGGATATGGGATAAAGAAGTTGCAGATCATGATCACGATTGTAGATGATCTTGTTTCGGTGGACGAGCTCATCGAAGACAGCCTGACCGCCGAGCCCCGCAACGAGTACGTTCAGAGTGTGGACATCGTCGCTTTCAACAAGATCTAAGTGAGAGTAACTCAAAACTACTTTTATCAGTTTTGTTTTGTTTTTCTTCTTGTTATGTGCCATTTGTGTTTTGCCCCTCCCCCTATCTTTCATCAACCATTATAGAAGTGTTACCTGTTGTCTTTGTTTTCTTTGAGCTTTCAAGGTTTCTTCTGCCTTGTCAAGATCACCCTCGGCTGTAATAACTGCTCGTTCTACTTCCTGCCTCGTGCACTTATACTGTATCTCCATATCGGTAATCCTAGCAAGTTCTTCTGATATGGCTATTTTCAGGTTCCCGGTATTCTGAGTGCTTTGCTTCTCAACCTCTTCTTCACTCCTGTCAAACAACCAATGAACAGACTCCTCAACCTTGCCTTCATTCAACATCAGAGCCGTTGTCGCATGCTCTTGAGAAATTCCCATGGCCACAAGTTGCTGGGTAAGCGTTTCGAGCTTTCTAGACATGAGATATGTGCTGCACTTCTCATGCAACTCCTGAGCCCGCCTCTCCTTCTGCCGTTGATGCTTCCTTTCATTCTTCTGACGGATTTTTTCTCGCTTGTCATTGTCTGCACCTGGTATTACTTCCTGCCGTGCAGATGGGTTGGACGGTTTCTCCTTGTGATCTTCTGACTCGCCTGACCAGCTATCATTGTTTGAAATGGCATCAGACTCAACCCCACCCGTCAAGTCAGCCTCATCTATGCTTCTGAAACGGCCATTATGAAGAGGCGAACCAGAAAATATCGAGACTGAATCAAGAACCTGAAAAGTTCCCAGAAGAGGATTGTAAGCATTGGCCGGCATATTGCTGTTTGCATTAATGGATACTGTAGGCTTCGTGGAGGCCTTTTGGGCATCGTTTCCAGCTTTCTTTTCCTTTGATTTTGACTTTGAAGCAGAAGCAGGAGACATCTCGGGGAAGAACAACAACGTCCCTGCGTCATTTAGAAACCAGCAAACAGTCAATGCGACAGGCCTAACAGTAACACAAGAGTTATTCTCCTGGACTCTACCGCAACACGTCCCTGCACTTCTCCTGGACATGTTACACTCCACAACACGGGGATTAGAAAACCAAACAGCAATGTCCTTTAAAGGAAAAACCCGCTTGTGCGTTGAAGAAATGATGTCTTGTCGGACAAAAACAGGGTTGAGCACACAGAATGTACAAAGCAACAGCTACAGTACAAAGATGACAAAGGGAATGAACAAGTCAGAGAGACGAGCAATCGATCAATGTTCAAAAAGCCAAGCTGGAAACAACAAATCCGAACGTTTCCACATCAATTAGCAACTACAGGACAGACAACGGGCCAAGATGATAAGCTTTTGTTATTCATAAAAGATTCCACTAATTGTAACCTCTCAGAAAGACAGGCTTAGTCACAATCTCCGAACAGGAGATGCATACAGGACCAGACTCGGAATGAGACTCATCCGTAACAATTCAATTTGAAAAACTATGCACAACATCATATATGAAAAACATAGTTTGAATGAAGGGCATGTTTGCATGTTCCCAAATATCGGTGCGGAAATTGGACCAAAGCACGCAAATGCGACGACGAAACACGAACGTTATCGTCAATCAGCCGCCACTGTTGAAAAATCTTGCCCAAAACGACGCCAACGCGACGATGATAATAGACCCGATTACAGAAATGAACAACGGAAATTGAACAGACCCAGAATCAAAAGCCAATTTACAACGCCCAATTGAACCCAATTTCTCAGATTGATCAACAGAGCTCGAGCGTCTGAACAATTCATGAATCAAACGAGATACATAAATGAACAACGTTACAGTCGCGAATTTGGCGTATTCCCCAAACACCCAATGATGGAAAATGGAGGAACGGAGAATCGGCAAACGAGTGGACAATAACGCAGCACTCGATGGGATGGGAGATGAAATCAAACAATCCACGGATCGGAGAGGCAGAGAGAGAGATGAGAAAGGAGAGGCGGACCTGGTCGGAGAAGACGATTTGAGCGGAGGCCGATCGACGGACGGTCAAAATCGCGCAGGAGAGAGAGAGAGAGTCGAAGAGAGGGATAATGTATTACAAGGTCCAAACTGAACCGAAATTTAGGGTTTGGTTTGTAATAAGGGAGACGAGGAGAGGAGTGAACCATAAATATGATTAACGAAGTCTCTTTTGGTTAAATATTTGGCCGTTTTAATGAAGATGGTAATGATGTCAACTCCTTGTTCGGCTGTTAAAAAAATATAAACAGAAAATAATCAAATTTAATTAATATTGATCAAATATCTCTTCTTTTCAAGTTTGAACTAATTCTATTTTACATTTTATTAAAAATATAAATTTTAAAAACCGATGGACTCGACGTGAACCCAAGAATCGCCTAACAGAGGAAAACCGAATCTATTTCTTTCTCGATTTGGATTTCGGTTTGATTAAGAGTCTATTTTAGTTTATATAATAAGATATATATTAAAAAACCAATGAACCAAATTCAATTTCTTATCTATTGGATCTCCCAATTGTCTGCAAACCGAACTAAACCGGATTAAACCGAACCCCGCTTCTCCATCACGCTCCATCCTTCCACTTAATCTGAAAACCAAACGGCAGGCGAACAAGATAATAGACGCTTAACTGACTTCAGACCGCCGCCGCCAGGCTGTTTTCGCCATTCCGGTGAGCGTGCCTTTGTGGGTTTCGAATAGGGTTTTGTTTCTCTATGTGTTTTCGTAACAAAGAGGCAAATCGGATGATTCCGAGTTCGATTTGGTTTCGTTTTAGTTGTTGTTGGTCTTTGTCTTCGGACAAAATTCCTCAGCAGAATTGTTGAATAGAGCAAAGAGTATAACCTTAGAGGCCTTATGCTCACCAGATGTTTGTGAAAAAGCTTCTGCGAACCCACATTTGGTTGTCGTGCTTTGTACTTCATTTGATCAGCTGCTTATTGTCGTTCCTGGGGTTTAGCTATTTCGTTTATGTTTTTGTCACGAGTTTGTGACTTTCTGTGGATTTCGGCGAATTCGGTTCAGGGTCTAAGTTTTCTGATCGAGGCTTGTGTTTAGTTTGTGTTACGTGAGATTCTGCTTAGATTCTTTGGACCATCGAGTATTGCTGATGTTTGCGTTTATTCAGATCCTAACTTTGCAATATTGGTTTGCGTTGATGTTCAACCGAAGATGAAAATGGATTCTAGTTCTTTCTCGAAAACATTTCCAGCAATCTTTATGCTGACTCTATGGAACTGCCCTATTTCTTTACTATCCGGGTCTGTGTTTTTCATCAGATTCTTTGCCTC
Organism: Tarenaya hassleriana; assembly: GCF_000463585.1. Lineage (NCBI taxonomy): Eukaryota > Viridiplantae > Streptophyta > Magnoliopsida > Brassicales > Cleomaceae > Tarenaya > Tarenaya hassleriana. Next base: position 385,811 of record NW_010969548.1, on the reverse strand, counting down.
TTGTTGCTTTAGTAAGCAAACACTTATTAGTCAGTTCAAGTGCCAAAACAGCCAAATGTAACTTGTATTCTGTGATTTTGTTCGGTGCGTATGCCATAAACAGGTCCCAAATTCTCCAGCTTGACAAGCCATGGCTGTCCTCTTTGCTCAGTCCACTCTCTTCAGCCGAGCTTCCTTCAGTCTTCTACGTTGCAATGGATTCACTCGACTCTCCTTCTCCTCCTTTTCTTCCTCTGCTGCTGTTTATTCTCCACCTCTCCCTAAAACAAAGAAGCACTGTCAGCCTGTTGTCTCTGCTCTTGAGCTTGGCGGCGTCAAAATCTCTAGAGACGGTTCGCAATTTTGAGTTTCAAAAAGTTTTACTTGTTTGTTGATTTTTTTACATGGGATAATCAGTTTACTTGGTTGTTCTTTGCTAATCCAAACTTGCAAATTTTTTAACTTTCTTGATCCGGATCCAGATCGTGGATTTGTGGAGTCGGATTATATAATTTATTTGATGCGAAAAGTTTCATCCAAACATTTGATTGTTATTAGGTTTTTGTTTTTTTTTTTCTATGTTTTATGTTTGTTATTCTGAAATTATCAAATTTTGTAGATGTGGTGAGAGATGATCCAACAAACAATGTACCAGACACGATTTTTTCTAAGCTGGGAATGCAGCTCCACAGAAGGGATAAGCACCCGATTGGGATCTTAAAAAATGCTATATATGACTACTTCGATTCCAATTACACTAACAAGTTTGAGAAGTTTGATGATCTTTGCCCAATCGTTTCCACAAAGCAAGTAAATTCTGCAAACTCAAGATTGTGTATCTGATTTGTGGTCTCAATTAATTTATGTTTTACTTATTTGTGAACTTCGTCTGTCTTTCCAGAATTTTGATGATGTGCTAGTTCCCGCGGATCATGTAAGCAGAAGCTACAATGATACGTACTATGTTCATGCACAAACTGTCTTAAGATGTCATACAAGTGCTCACCAAGCTGAGCTGCTGAGGAAGGGTCACACTCATTTCCTTGTAACTGGGGATGTTTATCGTAGAGATTCTATCGATTCCACCCACTATCCCGTGTTCCATCAGGTTTTGTCCTTGAGTTCCCAGTTGTCTACTATAATTGTTTTGTTTTCCAAAATCATGACATTCTTATGCTGTAGACATGTATGTACCATGCAATGTAGATGGAAGGATTTCGTGTTTTCTCTCCTGAGGACTGGAATGTATCCGGCACAGATGCCACAGCTTATGTTGCTGATGATTTAAAGAAATGTCTCGAGGGATTGGCACGCCACTTGTTTGGTAAATTTGGGTTCTCTTCAACCGAAGCAAATGTTCAAGTTCTGTCCTTTTGCACATTAGTACCTGTTAAAAGAGAAGGATTAAATTCCATCGAAAACACGGTTTATGTCAGACGTAATCAGGACGTTTATTTCATCACTTCGAGAAGTACAGTGAGCTCATCATTTAGGCAACAACAGCATAAAATTGAGAAAGATCGTGATGATAGGGATATGCAGTCATTTTTACTTCCCCTTTGATTTGGGTTGTAATCACATTCTCATGATTTTTTACAAGTGAGCTGTCTTTTGTTCACAGGGGCTGTGGAAATGCGGTGGGTTGACACATATTTTCCATTTACCAATCCATCTTTTGAGCTTGAGATATATTTCAAGGTAGCTTTACCTTTTTTTCACTTGAAGTTTAGTGTCATCTTGTGTTCTAACCCTCAAGTAGATATCCTTCAGCTTATACATAGTCAAACTCTTTTGCAGAACCTTCTCCCTTTTTATAGAAATATAGATGTTTAGTATATGGATCTATCGTGTATGGTACATTTTACATTTATTATACTGAAAGGTTGTGCTGCTGTATGTGCAATAGGAACTCCAATCTTGCTTTTGTTGGCTCTTTCTCCCAGCTTTATATATTGACATACTTTCTACAAAAAATGGGATAGGAGGAGTGGCTGGAAGTTTTGGGCTGTGGGGTGACTGAGCAGGAAATTTTGAAAAGGAATGGGAAACTGAATAATGTTGCTTGGGCCTTTGGACTTGGATTGGAGCGACTCGCTATGGTTCTCTTTGATATCCCTGATATAAGACTCTTCTGGTCAAGTGATGAACGATTTACCTCCCAGGTGAATCCTTGATGAACTTTGTGTTTGAAACTTGTGAAATCTGATAGTGAAATAGACATCTCATTTTTCATTTTCTTTTACATGTTAAACTGCTGCAGTTTGCAAAAGGAGAGCTTGGTGTCAAATTCAAGCCATTCTCTAAGGTAAAATATCTATCTATCCGCAAGTACATTCAAATTTCATGTTCCTTTTTGGGCACCAGCCTTCAATTGTCTATTCTGCGTTTAACTCGGATGCTAATAGAGCTGTGGACATTGGACAAAAAAAATTCAGTTTGAGAACCATTTGTTCTATAAATTAACGACGGGAAACAAAATCTTGTTCTGCAGTATCCTCCTTGTTACAAGGACATGAGTTTCTGGATCAATGAATCATTCACTGAGAACAACTTATGTGAAGTTGTCAGAGGAATCGCTGGAGATCTTGTTGAAGAGGTATTTCATGCATTTTGTACTTTTATCTATTTTAGGGTTTTTTTTTCTCAAGATGCTAGATTGTGTTTGGGTTCAATACAGGTTCCTAGCATGTGATCATACCGATCTAGGATTTGGTTTACTAGGTTTCATGCAGCAGAACAAGGAATATAAACCTAATCAAATGTCACATGTAACCAAACATGTACAAACCCAATAATCGTGTATATCACTGAGGGAATCGATACTTACCTCGTTTTCAATGAAACTTGAAGCAAATCTCGATCCGGGGCCTGTTCTTAATCACCTAGTTACAGTCCCTCTACCCGTATTCACACCGACGGGAAGGATTCCAAACGCTTTGGAACGGATCTGCTAGGATTTGTGAAGAAAAGGGTAACTCAAGAGATCGGATCTAATTGCGGGAAGTTTGAAATCGAAGAGAACGACTTCTCTAGGGTTCTACGATCTATCTCTGAGTTTTTGGGGCGGCTTTATTAAGTTTGGACGAAATCTCAAACTTAAATAGGGTTAGAAACCCTAAATCTGAAATTTGGAAAATTTTCCAGAACCCGGTCCGCCAGACCAAGAGCTTGGTCCGGCGGACCAAGTTTAGTCCGAAGTCTTCGGACCGCCTGACCTAGGGTCTTGGTCCGGCAGACCAACATTTGGTCCGGTCCGGACCAAGCTTCTTTGGTCACTTCTGGTCCGACTCAGCACTCAACCCTGAGTCCGCCTGATCCAACATCTGGTCCGGAGCTGACCAACTCTTGGTCAGCCGGACCAGACCTGGACAGATGACCATGGGCTGAGCACGGGCTGCCTGGGCTGACCAAATGTGGTCCGGGGCTGACCAAACTTGGTCATCTCCGGACCAACACACTGAGAACACTTTATCATGCTCGTTTCGATCAAATCTCAACTCCTTTCTTCGGATTCTTCACGTATAAGTTCATCCTTAGTGGTGTGTGACCCCGTAGGCCCATTCTAAGTGGTAGTGGTTTCGGAAACCTTTTTCCGGACCACAAGTCATGGTTAGCCTCTAACAAGTCGCCATGACCACCTACCTAGAATTGAGTTAGAGGTGATTTAATTAAGGCATTAACAGCTCAAGTTCTGGTCTTTTGTCTCACGATATCATATGTTGAACAAAGGATAAAGCCTATATCCTTGTGTTTTCTCAAGCTCCATCTGCTTCATTGCTGTGCTTTACACCGGTTACAATAAAGTGTTGAGTCTGTGTTGACCCAAAGATCCGAATATCTGATTAATGGTTCATTTTTTTCTAGTAAAGCTGCTTCATTAGGTACTTAATTTTGTTTTTCTTTCAATAGGTCGATGCAAAGCAAATAGTTTCGACTTAGGTTAGTTGTATCGTCACGGTATGAACAATCAAATTCATGCTTTAACCATTGGCATTCTTTTTGTCATGCAGGTGAAGTTGATAGACAATTTCACCAATAAGAAAGGGATGACAAGCCATTGTTACAGAATCGCATACCGTTCCATGGAACGCTCTCTTACAGATGAAGAGATCAATGGCCTTCAGGTATTATTATGTTCATCATGTTATGTTTTCTTCTTCCTTTTAATAAGGGGAAAGTACAGAAGAGAAGCTAAAGCTCATAAAGCTTATTTAAAACCCTAAAATTTTGTCTCAAATAAACCCTAGACCCTAAAACCTTACCCTGATTTATGGTTAGTTGATGAACATTGAGCTACCTGGTGTCGATGTTGCATCCTAAGTAGCAGAAGAACATAACTTAAGGTTGCATCGGTTTCATAATAAGAGAAACAATAGCATTCAGTAGTTAGTTCATAATATCATTGGACATTGGTAACGAGAACGATCCTCAACGGAGGGCAAGGATTTCTGTCTCAATAGCTTGTTTCTCTAAAAGGAACGGCAGATTGTTTTGGTACCGAAAATTTTGAGGAAAGGAAAAAGGAATGTGTTGGAAGCAACTGATGTGATTCCAAATGCAGTGGAATGTGAGGGAGCAAGTGCAGAGCAAGCTCAATGTTGTTCTAAGGTGAGACTGCCCCCCTTTCCAGTGAAGTTGCTGCAGAGATGATGAACAACAAGCTAGATGTTGCAAACACAATTCATCTTTAGCAAATTTTCTCTTGTTTTATTTTGATATTGTCATTGTAATTTTATTTTGGTGATTTTCGATCTCGGATTCGATGGTATATTTCTTCTACTCTATTTTGATCATAATATGATAAATATTTAAACCCTAACGAGTAAATCACATAAAACTTTCGATCATACGAAGAGGTTTACAAGAAGTAAGTGAAATTCAAAAGATGTCCAAAGCAAACATGGAAACAAAAAACTATGTGAAATCAATTTACACAAGTTTTCCAAAGCAACCCCCAAATCCAAAAGAAAGAATATAGAGGAATATCTCTCATAAGCCAAAATAAAGAGACATTGCATCACTCGCATTGCCCATGTCAGGACAAACTAGGGTTAGTTTCTTCACGAGCAAGAAACAGACAAGTCCTTGTGTACGAGAAGTGAAACGGCACCGTTTTCTGGGACAGAGTATTTCTTGTAGGCTGCTCTAAGCTTGCTTTCTGAAGCTGAAGCATGTAACTTCATCAGCGTCTTTGCACATTCCCTGAACACCACACACACAGGAAAAAGGATCCATTAGTTTGCTTTTATGATAGATCCAAAGGATTCAAGATTGAAATGATTAGGGCAAAACGGAATTACGTTAACTCATCTTCCGAGTAGCCTGTGTGGTGCTTCAGGGTCTCGGTCCAAAAGGGTTTCCCATCGATAATGCATCGGGCAGCGAAAACGGCAGAAGCCGCCAACATAGACGGAAGGTATGAGACCACTAGCGGATACTGCATAAGCCCGAGCTCGGCCAGGTAAAACACCATGTTCTCCATCTGGAAAACACGCAGATTGAAAATGGTGAAATGGTTCGGACAAAAACAGATACGGTGGAAAGTTGGCAAACATTTAAGCAGAGTCTTATTACCACTTCGTCGCAAGGAACAGAGGCTTTGACGTAACGCGCAAGGAACACATACGGCGTTGGAACGGTGATGTACCATTCGAGCTGTCCTAAGATTGACTTCTCCATAGCCAGAATCTGCTCTCTGACATAAGCATTGTCTGAAATGAGGACAAAGTCATTGACCTCTGGTGCCCAGATCTCTTCGTACTTGGAGGCCACGAGCATGGAGCTTATGCCCAGCAACTGAAGCTCCCTTCTCGGGACAACTTTCGCCGAAAGAAACCGGTCGATAAGGTTGATGGTGAGGTGGAGAGTTTCGGGCATGAGCTCAAACTTTCTGTGAACTTCGACCAGCCAATCGATGAGAATCGATCTCATCTTTGTGTTTAATTCAGGCTGTGATCCGATATAGTCTCTGACTTTTCCCTCAACCTGCACGGTCCGACGTTATAAACGGGTATAACAGGATGCAAAATAATGATGCGGGTATGCAAATTGCAAGATGAAAACGAAGATTACCTCTGCCATCTTATAGAACATATAGATATCGTCCACATATTCCACGGCAGCCAGTTCATTATCAGCATCCGCTGCATCAATGTCAATCACGGTATCCTTCACACCCTTTTTAGTTCCACTTGCAGCCTGTTGAGTTACACAGACAGTGATGAAATTGATAGCCACTAAATGAACTGAAATTGGGAAATTCGTATGCATATATACGCGCATATACACCTTGCTTCGAGCTGTGAGGGTTGCACTGAACGTCTTGGAACTTCTTCTGGGAGTTTTTTTGGGAACAGAACTGAAGCTCTTGTCGTTTTCATCAGGGCTAATGACAATAACCTCGGGTTTCGTCTTCTGGTGTAGTTTCAGTGAAGCTACAGCCTTTGTCACGCCAACGAATTCTTTAGCCGCTTCGGTTTTATGTTTCTGCAGATCCTGAGGGGACAGACAACCTCATATAATTCAGATTTCAAAGTTAAAGGGAAGCCAGTAATGGAAAGAACGCAGTTTCAAGTAAAAAAAAAAAAACCTTTCCGTTCTGAACAACACGGTCAACCACAAGATTGCCAATGTCTCCAAGAACCTTCCTGTTGTTCCTTCCATTTCCCACAACGTTTGTTGGCTTCACCATCTCCCCTGATTTTTCAAGAACCCACCCATCTCCGGAAATCAGGCAAAATCACGAAAGGGTACCAAATTCAAAGAAAAAACCTGATATCCGAAACGCATGGATCAACTAAAACCCATGAAGATTCAGAAGATATTTTCAGAGAAATCGAACTCTGATACTCTCCCCGAAAGTTGAACGACGGATAAATTTTTTACCCAGAACACCCAAATCAACCAGTAGGCCCCATACCCATGAAGATTCAGAACAAATTCAAGCGAATCAGACACACGAACCTTCAATTCCGCGTTGCTGATGAAGGAGCTGAGCTCTCGAAGCCATCGTTGAATCTTCTTCCTTATCTTGGATCTGAATCAGTACTCCTCCGATACTCGTGAAGAGAGACGAAAAGAAATCCCGGAGACGGCTACTTCGCGTCCCGGTTTCTCCACAATCAGTCGCCACCCTCTCTCTCTCGAAGTCCAAATTTTTGTCGATGAACGTTTGATTCTTTCTCAGAGATTTCTGGGCGAATGCGAAATGAGAAAAGTGGGCTTGCGAGATACTAATACTATTTCAGAGGCAACGTTTGGCTTTCTCCAACGGTCGACTTTTTTTTGGTCAGATCTCAGTCGTTCATTTGACTGACTTGGATATCCAACGGTTGACATTGTCGCTGTTTGTTTAAAAGCTATCCTACTAGCCGTTGGAGCGGGCGTTTTGGCACAAAAGCACCCCATAAATAAAGGTACTACTATGAAATGAACATAATTTCTAACTTTTGTGTGAATAAAGCTCTATTTTTTTTTATATTTCTTTGGGTGAAAATAAGAAATAAATATTGAAATGTGGGTAACTGACGCCATAGATTTAAGGCAAACGAAACCAATGCTCTATGATATCTTACCGTTTATTTTGTTTTGAATTATTTAATTTCATTTCTAAGTATTTTAAATTTTTATAATGTTGACGACAAAAAAATAATGATAATTTTGAGATATTAAAAATCCTAAATATATATAAACTTTAAAATATCAAACAAATATAAAACCGATTTTAAATCTCTAATAAAGGACGTTATTTTTTCTAATTGTGATGCAGGTAGAATTATAAATACACACTCAAATTCTATTTTTAATTGTATTGAGAATGAGATGTTCTTGAAAAATCAAGTGTGAATGATTTTATCAAACTGCAAAATTGTAGGATAATATATTTGTGTTATTCTTATTGATCATTAATTTAAGTAAACATTATTAGTTTTTAGTTGAACTTTTAATACCAATAATTTCAAACTAAATAATAAACATAATAATATATAAGTCTCAATAATTTCAAACTAAATAATAAACATAATAATATATAAATCTCATATAAACGGAAGCGAACGTATTTGTATACTATATGATATTTTAAGGGTATGCAAGCCAAGCGTTCTCTCTCGTTCTGCTGTATATCTCACGGTTATCTCGCACATGCGGATAGACGCAAGTTAAACTGTTCGTCGGATGGGCGAGGACCCTAAAATCAACAATGGAACCGACAAACATTTGGGATTTCTACTCCCAATCCTTGAATATGCAGTAATGTGATTCTTTGTCTGACAGAGGAATGTAGATGGATGGGTTGAGCCTGCCAGAGAACATGACATCTAGCACCAGATTAATCTTGTTATGCAACAATAGATCTAGGTCGATGCGATGATGTTAGGTTTCTTGTCCATACTATCCATCTTAATAAAGAGTTGTTTCAACACTCCAGTGACTGCATCACTCGCGTACAACAAATGCAGAAAGACAAACAAAACTTAGCTGTAGATGGGTTACAGCACATGCAAAGAAAAAGGGTTTTATACATACTGCGATTAACTCGATCTCATTGAAGAAGAGAAAACAAGGGGCAAGCTGACCAGCTTTCTTGAAGATGTTATGAACACGAGCTTCATCTTCTCCAACAGACATCCTGAGAAGTACTCAAACCCTCATATTTGTTAATATGCAATCGTGTATCGGTTCCTACGGGACATAATAGAAGCAACCACCTCTTGAAGTTCCCTCTTAGTATTCTTAAGAACTTCGATATCGTCCTAATAAACATCATACATCTCATCAACTTATGAAGTATAATTTAAATATAAAAAACTATAGAACAGATAATGATTGCTAAAATGCAGATAGCAAAACATTCACAGTCTCATAGGTAGACGACTTTGTCTTACTATACACGATTGTTTTCTGCTCTGCAAAAGCTCTCTCCCAATTCTTATTCATGAATATCACTGAGACAACGTCTTCGATATTTCTAAAGTCGTACAAATAACCATTGCAATTCTCAGTCCACCTCATCTCCACAGCTTTTGCGCACGATGCATTTAGATCGCATCCAATAAAATCATGGGTGATGTTGACGATCTTTTCCAGATCAACCTGCACGATAAAAAAAATGAAAAGAATTCAAGCACAACACACTTGGATCACATTAATAAAGAAAAAAAAATGAACCCACATCATTAAATCTAATTTCTCATTTAAAATTTTAAATTATAAAATCCAAAACAAAATGCATTATATTTAACACTAAAACTAATAATAAATTTTTTAAAAATTTCATATGTATTTTGACCAAGTTAATACATATGAACTAGGTAATAACTTGTATGCATCGTATGAATTAAAAATACATATGCATTTTAAAAAATTTATTATTAGTTTTAAAGTCCAATATAATATATTTTATTTTTATTTTATGATCCATATCTTTAAATGATTTTTTTAAATTTCAAGATAACAAGATATTATTTTTATTGAACATAAATTGTGAATAGTTTCTATGTCTATATTTTTATAGGTAATAGTATAGAATCAAAGATAGAATGTGGAGCACCAGAATAATATTTTTAGAAATTTTACAACTCGACATAAGAGTTGTACTTTTGACAAATTTGGGAGAATCTTAAAAATATAATTATTGAAAATTAAGGGATATTATTTAAAACAATAATAGAAATTTATTATGTGTTAGAAATCCAATTATATTATACTTCAATTAACAAAATTTTCACAATAAAACATTGGTATAATGTTAAACTATATTTCACAATCATTTTTTAAATTTAATTAATCAAACTACATTACTAAAATATAACTGACTCTTTCATTTATCCTATTACACTCTAAGTCAAAAACTGTATTTAATTAAACCAAAAATTGTATTTGTCATATTTTTTATAATTACATTTTTCTAATACTCTTAGATTTGCTAAAAGTGAAACCATTTGTCCAACCATAAAAGTTTTAAAAATATTATTCTAGTATTTCACATTCCAACTCTTTATTCTATATTATAATCAACGAAAAATATAAATATATAAATTATTCTCTATCCTTCTGGACAACAAAATATATATCATCTTGTTATCTTGACACTTTAAAAAAATTCTGATTTAAAAATTTGAATCATAAAATCAAAAACAAAATATGTTACATTTAACTTTAAAACTAATTATAATTTTTTTAAAATTTTATACATATTTTTTACCCGTGTGAATTGCACAGGTTATTTTTATACAAATAAAAAAAAACAAATTTCTTTCCTTAGATATTGTGACATATTTTCTTACCTTATATTTTTACTCTTTATTATGTATATATGTTGTGTAATTACATGTTAGCAATAAAACACGAGTTGGAGAATCATTCTCCACCATTTTTTCAGATCTTTTCATACTCTTTGTGATTATCAAATCTATCACAAATACAAGAAAATCGACCTGACTCCTCCATTATCCCAACACGAACCTAATTAAATTAACGAAATACACTCTCTTTAAAAAAAAAACAATAAAAAATCTATCTATCTTGTTGCATCACTATTAGAGATGTCAAAATGTCTGATAAGTGTTATCGGTTCCATAAAATTTATGAGTTTTTATCCTAACATATTTAGATTCATTCATTGGACCAGTCCAGTCTTGAAAAATATAGTAATCGTCGTCTTATATTTCGCGCAGGCCGTCGATTATTTTTCCCATCGGATCCAACGGTGAAAACATAATGGGACAGTGAGGTTCACCAGATTACCGCGCCCTCGTGACCTACGACGAAGACCTTCTCGTCAGAGGTCATAATGGCAGAGATAATAACGAGGTCTCCGATGATATGATAATACGTGTAGGTGTAGGAGAATATCTCTGGCGGCTCATGGAAATCACCGTAATCGCGGAGATCGGGAGCGGCGATGCCGGAGATCTGATGCCGCCATGAGTACCTGAGCTCTGGGAACCCGTGGATGAAAAGCACGATAGCTCCGTCATTGGTGCCTTAGCTGCCACGTGGATATTGACTCTGTTAAGTGCTCCACTCCATAGCCCTTTCTCGTTGGATGTGTCGTGTGTTTTGCCACTTTAATATCAAATGGACGTATCCATTTAAAATCTCTAATTATCCATAAATATAAATAAACTTTTAATTTTTAAAAAATTAAAAATCATGAAATTAAAAAAATATATGTTAACTATCTATAAGTCTAAATAAAACAAAAAAATTATAAACATATAACATTAATTCTAATATATGATAATTTAATTTCAAAAATTATGATCTTTTAGATGTTTTATAAACTTATTATATTAATTTATTGAAGTTTCAAAAGATGTTTTAAGAATTAAAGATTTTTAAATGTTTTTAAGGATGAAGATTTATTTCAATTTATTGATAATTTGAAGTTTAAATTATTTTAAAAGGTTGATTTTTTAACCTGTTACCTTTTAAATTAATGTTGTTGTTGGTGATTTATTTTCCATCAATTTTTCTAATCTAATTCTAGGCTGTGTATGTGTTGTCAACACCATCTTAGATCACCACTTCATCCAACTGTCCAATCTCCAATAATTGATATACCCGATTTGTAAAGCTTTTATTTTAAAATATAGAATGTGCCTATGCCTTCGTATTTATTTATAAGTGCAAATATAATGGTTCGAGAAAATATAATTATTACATAATATCCGAACTTGGCATTTTAGGTCAAAACATAACCAATTACAGTAATTTGAACATGCTCATAAACAATGGATATCTCAATCTTTATTTTTAGAATTATTTTTTCTCTAGACGTTAAAGCAATTTTGAACATCTAAGATTAATGTCTAATGCCTTAAGTTTAAGAATGTTCGACTACGTCGTCTCATTTCAATTTCCCAACAGAGGACAGAACCTTGAACATGTTTTTTTTTTTTTCATTTGATCACCATGCACATAGGGATGTCAAAACGAACCGAACGCGCGAACTAGCGTTCGAGGTTGACTCTTTTTTTTATCGAATTGAACTAAGAATATCTGAACCCAAATAAAAACGGGCTTAATGAGCCAACTCGTTATGAGCCGAACCCAAATGAGCTAACTCGATCAGCTTGCGAATTGGCTCCTTTGACATCCCTACATGTACATTCCTAAGTTATCTTCTTAAACAATATTGTATTTTTTAAAACAAAATTTTAATTATATCGACTGATTATGTGTCAAAATTTCAAAAAAATAAAGAGATTATGCAGCTAAGTCTTTTAACTTAAAAAAAGAAAAAAACTAGATTGTTTGGAAGTGGATATCGACATAATAATGTAAGGAATTATGATGTTTTAGTGGATATAAAAAAACCAAAATTTTGGGGTATCTATGGAAATTGACGAATTTATCCAAATCAACAAACTATAAATACCAGAGGAAAGAAACAATTATCCAAACACCCACAAATAAGTTTTTAATCAACCTGCAAAAACAGAGGAACACAAAACAAACCCAAACACAAAAAATCACAACTGCCACCGTCGGTCCAGAACCCAGTTCTGCGAAAACCAAGGAAAATGACCCAAACAACCATCATAACGTAAGACACATATTTTATTGCTACCGTGGCGGCAGTAGCACGGGACATCCTGCTGCACGGTTCACTTGGCACCCTTCTTGGCGGCCGCCTTGGTCACCTTGGCACCGCTGGGGTCCTTCTTCTCCACGCTCTTGATGACACCCACCGCCACTGTCTGGCGCATGTCCCTCACGGCGAACCGTCCCAATGGCGGGGACTCCCAGAATGTCTCCACCACCATGGGCTTTGTCGGTATCATCTTCACAAACCCAGCATCCCCGTTCTTCAAGAACTTTGGCTCTTTCTCTAGCTCCTTACCCGACCTCCTGTCTATCTTTGTTAGTATCTCCGCAAACTTGACAGCGATGTGGGAGGTGTGACAGTCGAGAACCGGTGCATAACCGTTCCCAATCTGACCAGGGTGGTTCATGATGATGACCTGTGATGTGAAATTGGCTGCTTCCTTGGCTGGATCATCCTTGGAGTTGGAGGCGACAAAACCACGTTTGAGATCCTTGACTGCAACGTTCTTCACGTTGAACCCGACATTGTCGCCCGGGAGAGCCTCTTGGAGAGCCTCGTGGTGCATTTCGACGGACTTGACCTCAGTGGTCAGTCCAGAGGGACCAAAGGTCACAACCATACCGGGCTTGAGGATACCAGTCTCAACACGACCCACAGGGACAGTTCCAATACCACCAATCTTGTAGACATCCTGAAGAGGGAGACGTAGGGGCTTGTCTGTTGGCCTCTTGGGCTCATTAATCTGGTCAAGGGCCTCAAGGAGGGTCGGACCTTTGTACCAGTCAAGGTTGGTTGACCTCTCAATCATGTTGTCACCCTCAAAACCAGAGATGGGAACGAACGGGATCTTGTCGGGGTTGTAACCGACTTTCTTCAAGTAGGATGAAACTTCCTTAACGATTTCATCGTACCTTGCCTTCGAGTACTTGGGGGTAGTGGCATCCATCTGTTGTCAACAAAGAAACATTCGTATCAGGCAACATCATTTCAGTCAATTAACACAAGCAAAATATGTAAAGTAAGAACATGTCTTTTACCTTGTTGCAACAGCAAATCATTTGCTTCACACCAAGAGTGAAGGCAAGAAGGGCGTGCTCACGGGTCTGGCCATCCTTGGAGATACCAGCTTCAAAACCTCCAGTGGTGGAGTCAATGATGAGAACAGCACAGTCAGCCTGGGAAGTACCAGTAATCATGTTCTTGATAAAGTCCCTGTGGCCAGGTGCATCAATGACAGTGCAGTAGTACTTTGTGGTCTCAAACTTCCACAGGGCGATATCGATGGTGATACCACGCTCACGCTCTGCCTTGAGCTTGTCCAGCACCCATGCATACTTGAATGACCTCTTGTTCATCTCAGCAGCTTCTTTCTCAAACCTTTCGATAACACGCTTATCGATACCTCCAAGCTTGTAGATCAAATGGCCAGTGGTCGTTGACTTTCCAGAGTCGACATGTCCAATGACAACAATGTTGATGTGAACCTTTTCCTTACCCATGGTGTAGTCTTGTGCTCAGATCTGTCAATACGAGAACAATTAGCCAATCTGAACTTGGCACCATCGCAATTGAAATAAAGGTAATAAAAATTAATAAATTGGCAGACTCATCGAAAATTGGAAGCAAATGACTGATACATAAAGAAGAATCACCATGGAAGACAACCAATAACTCATCACGGAATATTTTATAAGCCACTACGTGAAGAATTTATTGATACGCCATACAATGATTCCAAGCCACTCAGCAAAATGCTCAAGAAGTAACCACATCAAGAAAATTGATGAAAAAACATATAATGTAAAAAAGACAGGCACCGTAAAAAAATGGCTGATAAACTCAATAATCGCAAGTTTATGCTGAATGAACCACATACAACCAGTATGAAACACAAGCATCTGAATCCAAAATACCAAGACAAACACAGAAAGAAAGAAATTCATATGCAGATCCAAGAAAATGACACAACATACACAGTATACACAGATACGGCAGCAAATACAAGAAAATCAACAATCATCGATTGAAAGTTTCCAACCAACATGAAGCATTAAGACATAATGCCGCAAACACATGAAGCACTCAGATTAAGACAAAACCTCTGAATCCAAAAGATTTGTTAGCCACGCAAAGATTCCAAAAGTTTAGCTGGAAAAACTCAACTGATCAAAGCAATACAACCAATAGAGCAATCAGATTAAGTCAAAGAACAACACAATACATAGAGACCGATAAACACAGATCGCAAATTCATGTTCAAGGAGCAAAAGACAACCTTGTATCCAAAACAGGCATCTGATTCCAAAATCTGAGTAAAAGACAGAAAAAAATGATTACCGAAAACACAAAAAATGAACGATAATCAATCCAACGTTTCCGAACAACAACAACACCTAAACCTCAGCATAGGGATAAAACCTCTTACACGAAATCGGAATAAAACCAAGGAAACACAAAAAAAAAATCCACACAGATGAAAAACGAAATACTGATCAACAAATCTCAAAACCATATCCATCCAAGCACCATGAGAAACCAGAGAAAACTAAGATAAAATCATAAACACAGGAAATCAACGGAGCAATAACACGAAATGGACGGAAAGCTCGAATCGAAACAGAACATCAAAGCATCGAAAACGTAAAGATAGATCTGAGAGAAGAGAAACGAACCTGAGAGAAAGAGAAGCTAAAACCCTAGAGCGAGGATCCGAGGACGAGAGAGCCGGTGATAGGAGAAGTTTGTTAGCGATGTGTGGTGTTATAGGGCTGGCTCTGGAATGAATTTCCGAAAATGTCCCTGGAATTTCAGCTGGCAGGTCGGATACTGCTCGAACCGGTCTTTCATCAGTAACCATATTGACACGTCAGCAATCTGTGCAAGCAGCCTGCATCGACCTGCAATTCATTGACCTCTCGGTCCAAATCCAAATCTGATTTATAAAAAAACATTCGAGTAACCGAGAATTCGAATGCTGATATAAATAAAATATATTTATGGTAGAGTCCACCGTTATTGTTCATATCGACTTACTGTTCATATATACGGTATTGTTCACACCGACCGTATACGTAAACATTAACTTCGAGATTTTTATAAATAAACCATTTGGATTCATTCATTTGTACGCTTTCAAGAGAGAGTAATAAGAAATACATTCTTCTTCATTCTCCTAAAATACCGTTTTTGGTTATAGCTAACGATCTAATATCCGGATCATTTATATTTCCCCGATTTCATAACACGTTATCAGCACGAGCGCTCTCCCACAACTAAATATAAGATAATTTATCTTTAATAATAATATTTTCGTTCGTATAATATATACATGTATTCATTAATACTTGAGTGGAATTAACCACAAGCTATATATGAATACCGATATTCTTTATAATTAATTTATGGACGGTTATGCTACCTTGATTATTATTCATGGACGGTTATGCCGCCTTAATTGTTAATCTGGACGGCTATGCCGCCTTAAATATTTATTCTTTATTGGGCGGTTGTGCCGTCTTAATTATTAATTTGGTCGGCTTTGCCACCTTAATTATTTATTTGTTATTGGAAGGCTATGCCGCCTTAATTATTAATATTGGACGGTTATGTCGCCTTACTTATTAATAGACTATTGTATTTATTCTTTATGGATGGCAATGCCGCCTGAATTATTCTACTTCTGTACACAGGTAATACCGCCACATATAAATAGTTATATTACCTAATCTATATAAATTAATAAATATTCATCATGCAAAATATTATTATATATAATATAAATTTATTGATGGTCATTTATACGAAAAAAGTTTTATAAATTCTTTCATATATCGGTAAATTAATTATAAATTATTTGTTTCCTCAATAATTAGTTAATTATATGTATAGCATGATCAATTAATTTTACAAAATAGTTTAACAATTCGTTTTGATAAATTATTTTATGTATAGTTTTATGATATAAATTGGTAAAATCATTTATAAAATTTTTCAAAAAAAAAATTCTCCAACGGCTACAATTAAATTTGATTCGATTCGGTTCAATTATATTCAGTTTATATTCGATTCGATTACAATAAAAATACACATTTTCTTAAAAAAGCTATTTTTTTGTTATTTTTTATTTGATTTGATTCGGATTTAGGTTTTTCGATTTTAAAAAAATCATAACCATTCGATTCAAATTGGTTCAATTATCTAGTAATGAACAAAATAAACCACCGCAGACTCGACTAAAGCACATTGTTAATATGGTGATTGACACATATAGAAGAAAACATTAGGCAAATGAAATAAACAAGATCCGACCAACACTTAACGAGTCAAAATCAAAACCATAAATGATTTTTGCAGGAAAAAGAAAAGATTGGAAGGGAATAACGATGGCTCGGAACATCATACACTAGTGGAGACAAAAAGACAAGCAGAATCTTAAGAAGGGGAAGAGAGTTGCTTCATCACATCCTGTCTTCCCTCCTCCTGGGAGCACATTTGATGATCTCATCTACTCGGAGAATCATCTCAGCCGCTTCTGTCGCCGATAACAGAACAGCTTGCTTCACTTTGAACGCCTCGTAGATTCCACGCTCCCCCATGTCCCCCACCTGCGAAGGTTTTCGAGAATCACAAGCCCAGGATCGTTAAATTTCTCGGGCATTGGCATCGTTCGAGTTTCACGCCAAAGTTGCAATCTTTTGACTGTAGAAATCAATTTTATATCTAACCCATGAAACAATATATTGAACATATTTGAGAATGCTGCTAACATTCAGAGTTTGGATATGTGCAGGCCAAAGTTCAAGTTTCAAAATGGTTACCTAACTATAAACGCTGGATTTGGTTTAGTAGTTTTCTTATAGGTTAAAAAGCAATGACAGTTTACTGTTACTTACAGATCCAGAGATGACGTCGATTCCTGCATTAGACCCTTCGTCGTGATGCTCGGCTCGGAGTTGGGCGACCAACTCTGCACTGTCTAGGCCGGCATTGTCAGCAATGGTGGTTGGGATAGCCACGAGAGCACGTGAGAAGGCTTCAATGGCATGAGACTTTTTGCCAGCGGTTTTCCGGGCCAGCTCATCCACTTCTTTCGCCATCACCATCTCTGGCCATCCACCTCCAAGCAGAACCCTTGTGTCGTTCACAGTTTGAGAAAGCACACACAAGGCATCATGGAGGGATCTTTCTGCCTCGTCGAGAACATGCTGGCTGCAAGAACAGAACCACAACTCGAACATGTCCTCAGGGAAAGATTAGAGGTTGAAATTCGAGTAAATGTGAGGGGAAATTGTACCTGGCACCCCTTAGAACAATCGAACAAGCCTCACCCATCTCAACACCGGAGAAATGGATCAACTTGTCCTCGCCAATCATGATCTCTTCGATGAGTTTGCAGTGTCCAAGCTTAACAGACTCTGGGTTGTCAAAGGTTGAAGCAATCTCACCGCCCGTAACCAAAGCAAGGCGTTCTATCCCGTCAAAGTCAGCATGCTCGATTGCGAGTACACCAGCATCTGCAAAGAGTTCCTCGGGGAAATTGTAGATCAACTGTCTATTGACAAAGCAGTTGATCCCGTGGCATAGGATCTTCTGAACTTTTTCTCTCATCTTTTCCTTCTCAGCCCCTTCGATCTCAGCAACCTTTGACATGGAATCCACACGCACACGTGCACCATAGATTTTCACTTTATCAGTATCCATTGCAGTATTAGCAACCAAAATATTTGCATTCTCTATGCGCTTTGGTTGTCCAATTCCAATCTTCTTGTCAAGAATGAACCTGAAAGAGATAAAAGTTGGTTTGATAATGTTACAAAACAAAATACCAGATTGCAGAAAGAAGAAAAAGCAAACAACACAATGTAACTAATATCATCAAAATTTCTATAACCCATAAATTCGTAGATTAATCTGCACAAGTTATGAAACTGAGAAGCTCGTTACAGACAGTAGCTTAGTTACCACAATCAAACGTATAAGAAACAAACACCAATGTTTCACAATTATAGCTATCTGATCATGAGTCAAAGGCACCAATAAGTATTTACTTACCCTTCATCGAGAAATGAATCCTTTAGAGAGCCTCCGGGTTTCTTGATGATTTGAATAGCTTCTAAGTTTGTGCTACCCTGTTGGAACACCGACTTTAGAATATAAAAAAGGAACACAAACTTCTTGTACCATGCAGTTAATAGCAAAGTTAACTCATCCAAATGATTTCATCCTTTTTTTGCTACATTCATCAACTGAAGATCTTTCTACATCGAATGAACATATATGTTCCGGAGGAAGACTAACAAAGAGAACAGCACCTTAAGCCTCAAAACAGCATCGACGGCCATTTGTCCAAAATGTTCCTTGTCCTGTGAGAGAATCTTGGAGCATAATGTGGTCATTGCAATGTTCATCAAGTCTGACCTAAATTTTTCTGCACAGGCACCAAACACAACACGGTAAAGATCTTGAAGATGTTGCCAGGTTACTGGAGAGTAAGATAAAATAAACACACCGACTCAAACTTTGGAGAAAATAATCTAGTATGTTTCATTTAAGTTCAGTGTGACAAAAATTTGTGTTTTAATAGAGTTCATATGCCACAAAACTAAAACATTACTTCACTATGCCAACTGTATAAGGTTTAGCTAGATGTTTGTATATCGATACCTGCATCGTCCTTGTTATCCATAACTCTTTTCAGTAAAGCATTACGAGCACATTCTGCAGCCATTCGGTAACCTAAGAAACAAAATATTATATACCATCGTCAATCCACAGAAATGAAAATATACTATTATCATTCAAACTAGGATCCCATATGCACCTGATATTATCGTCATAGGATGAATCTTTGCAGCCACCAACTTTTCGGCTTCCCGCAGAAGTTCACCCGCCAAGACAACGACAGAAGTCGTTCCATCGCCAACCTCATCATCTTGAACTTTTGAGATGTCTGAAAATCAGATTCAGTGACACAAATGATGATTAAATACCAAGTTTAAAACAAAGAATGTACAGAACTATTCAACGGAGCAAATGTAGCTGAATACATACCAACAAGAACTTTAGCCGCCGGGTTGTCTATGTGCAACGACTTCAAAATGGTGGCCCCGTCATTCGTAACAGTGACTTCATGTCCTCTACCAGTAGATTGTAAAATTTTATCCTGCCGAATGATTTTTCGAGCATAAATCAACATCAACTCAAGTACATAACACTTGAAAAGCTCTTAATTCAAAAAATAAATGTATCGAAAAGCACCATCCCCTTTGGCCCTAAGGTAGTCTTAACAAGGTCAGCAATCGCCATTGCGCCGACAAATGACGCCTATAAACAAAAACCTTGATCAGAATCATCACAGAAACAACACAATTAATCTGAAATCTGCATATCTCTAGACGGAATCTCATTAACAGAAAGCTCACCATCCTTGCACGCTCTCCCTTCTCTTCACTAGCTTCATCTTTAAAAATCTTGTCGATCTAAACACAGACAGCTGAGTCAAATGGCCGCGAAGTAAGAAAAGAGGGACGCTGAAAGGTAAGAAAAGAAGAGGAAATACCGCCATTGAAAAGAGGAGAACAAGGGTTTTCTAATGTCGGAGAGCTTCAATCTGCAATCAGCCCCAAACGAATAATAACAGGTCCACCCAATCTAAAAAGATAAAAACAAAGAGATTTAACACGTAATAACAGAAAATGCACAGAATCAAACACGCATCTCTGTAATCGATGCCACTGTTGTTTTTTTTCAACTACAGAAATGTTTCATCCTCGGGAAATCAAACAGCCAAAGACCTCATAACCTTTCAGAATCCATGGCGACAGAAAAAAGGCAAAACAAAGTAGTAATAACACGTGCTCAGAATCAAACAACCATCCCTGGAAACGATGCAATCGTTTTTGCCAACTATAGAAATATTTCGTACTCGAGAAACTAAACAGGCGCAAAAAGAGGATAGACCTCATAAACCCTACACATCCATAGCGACAGAAACAGAAAATGAGAACACAGAAGGAGAAGTGAGATTCGCAAAAGTAAAAGGAGATCTAACCACAGGAGAAGGAGAAGAGGAAGAAGAAGAACTCCACGAACAATGGGCAGCAGCCAGATCGATGGCGACGCAGAGAGAACGATGCTAAAGTCCGACAAGGCTAGTTCCCGAAGAAAGCTCAAGTAGGAGGAGCTCAGGTTTTCTAGAAGAAACTCAAGGGTGTTTTTGTAAACTTTTAAAAAATTTAAAAATTCTTTTCTGTCCCAAAAAAATCCGTGACGTTAGAAAATAAGTTGAATTGACAACCAAAACTCTAATTTGGATTGTGAAACTACGAATTATTAAAATTGTTGTATTTTTTTTATCTATCGATTCCAATAAACAAAAATAAAAATAAAGAGAAAAATTTTTTTCTCATATATTTCTAAAAGAGAACATATTTCATAAAATACACCTAAAATAAATCTAGTAAATGGGTGCCACATTATCAAGATGGCAAAGCACTCAGACAAAACAAAGAGACACAAGCCTAAGAGAATAGAACTAACAATAACATTACAAATGCCAGCAGTTATAGAACAACATCATTCAAAAGACCCCTCGGCCCTCACCAAGCAAAAGCTTTTGAGCTCAATCACCTTTCAACCGTCACCACATTGACGTGAGGGGAAATGGTTCTTACACACATTTGAGAACACTAAGAAGGGAGAGGCGGATCCAGTGAGATAATACCACTGAAAAAGCCTGATGGAACCCACCAAAAGGAAACACACTCGTGATCAAACAAATGCCAAACGCTGGGAACTAAGGGACTCGGAGACAAGAAGAATACATTCAAGTAAGATTTAATTACAATTAGTCTGCTGCCTCTGGGTTGGTTCATTAGTTTTCCAAGGGAGGCCTGTCGTCTGGGCCGGCCAGTGTGACCTGCAGTTCCAGTTCCAGAAAACTCGTCGATCCCGAGGTTATATGAACTTTTCAATTACCAGATCATAATCTGAACCAAATAAAACATGATATTGTCCCTAATTACCAAATTTTGACATACTAGGACAACAGGTAATATGACAAAATTTCATGTTTTGTTTGGGAATTGGGGACAACTTTTTTGTTTTGATATATGAATTTAAAAGTCTATGTTTGTTCAGGAATTTTTTTTACTAATTTCGTGATTTTATATGCTGCTTAATGTGTAGCGCTTTATCCACTGTTTCAAGTGCATATGTAGAACAACTCAGCTATCGGAAGTGGATAAGTGTAGTTTTTTGAAGCAAACACAGAATGCTTACTAGCACATATCCGCATCTCACTATCCCACCCATAATTAGCATGAAAATTACTTACGTTGCAGTCAAAGGCAAACCTCCGTGCAAGCATGACGGCAGCGTTTCTTTCTCGCTCAGACTCGAAAGCTATCACAAAGGAAACCCCTTTCTTCGCTTGCCAATACAATGCCTGTGCTGCAGCATTTCCACCTCCTCTAACTCCGCACAGCTATATAACACAATAAAGTTCATCAAGAGTGAGCGGACTTCCAATCATTTAGACTGTAGAAATATCGGGTAATGCAGTAAAAAAAACCATGATATCTTTGGGTGTCTTATTTTGAACAAAATATCACGAAGGGAAGACTTTTTTTACGAGCCAAGTTACCTGCATTGCACTAGAGTAGTATTCTTTCGCGATTACCGTGTTCCCCTTGCAAAGCTTTATCCTCATCTTACCCACGTGAAACACGTGGAGTGATTCTGATGGATGGTCTTCCCCGCTCATTTGAGTGACTACTACCTGCCACAATAGAACAAAACAAAAGGCAAGGACAGTTGAATTGAAATGCTGCTAAGAAATTCATGAGAATTAATATTACTAAATTACTAATGGAAAGCCATTTAAAAAAACATATATCAAGAGGGTGAGAGAAAACATACATTGAAATCAACATCATGTTTCCGTACCAACGCCTCCACATAGCTTCCCAACCCAGCAGCTGCTCCAAATGAGGACTATATGTTAATGTTTCTTTTTCAAAAAAAAAAACAAATAATTGAGCTAGGTAATGTATATCTTAATTAATTTCACTTTTCAACAATCTGAAATATGTAAGCCATGCTTTAGCTAATTGTCATATTTGCTTTCTTTATTAAAAATAAATCATGGACGAAGGGGGAAAGAAAAATATCGCAGTGGTAACCATCAATAGAATGAAAAAACAATTACTAGCAAACGAGAGAATCAAACTAGTAATCGTGGTGAATTAACAAGATCCAATTTGAAGAATCAAGATCAGAATGAACCTGGGTCAATCTTCCCAACAGTAGATAATGTAAGGGAATGGCCATCGTAAAATATTTCAGCAAGCAAGACTCTCCCAACATCAATAGGCTCGGGAGCATAAGCCGGTTTTGTAGCACCTGAGAGAGGACAACAGCTAAAATAAAATATTCATTTTGCTAGACCTAGAGGGTATATATTTCTCAATTCTGGTTATGGCATCCATATACCACCGATTAGTTTGAGAGGAAAAAAGAGTGATATAATCTGAATAAAAACTAGAAAGAAAGCTACCAATGAAAAAGTCTAGTGCACCTGATATAGGCTCCTTGCTGCCATCAGAAGATGAACGGTACCATTGGATTGAACACTTGGAAATGTCCGGGGCATCATCGGAGCAAGGTTTGATCCGCAAACAAGAACCTAATGCTTCGGAACCATCTATTTCATATAAAAGGGATATCTTTTCCTCGCTCTGTTTGCACACTGCAAGCTACATTATGGAGAAGTAACAAAACATATCAAAATTCATCATTCCATCATCAAAGCCAATACCAAATAACCTCGTCCAGTAGTTAATGAAAGCACAAGGCAATATAACGTCGTAAAATGAAAATTGATACATGGAACATTCAACTGACCATCTTTTGTAGTTCAAGAGAATATCTAGATTTCTCTGCAAGTTGATTCCTCAATGCTCGAAGCTCATGCTCCATGTCCATTACCTGAAAAAAGTCAATAACTATTGAAAATACACTACAAAAGATTCAACTCAGACAACAAATGCCACTCGGCAGCTGTTGTCAAATAGAAGAAAAAAAAACCTTTCATCTACTCACCTTGCTCGGCTGATGTAGCATTTTGATTCGCCTAGCTTCTTGAACTTCCTTCATTAACTCTTCCATGTCCTGATATAAAATATAAAATGCATAACTACTTTGGACAAATTAGGGGAGAGACATCTACATGACATTATGCATTATAATTAGCAGTGCGATTGTACGAAACTATCCATATAGGACTATTAAACAACACCACATGAATAAGACAGCAGAATTATGATAGGTTTTCCCCACAAAATACCTGCTTTCCTGAGACTCTAGAGATTCTTTCATGTTCATGCAAAGCTTCTTCCACTCTCTGTACAGCGGCCTTTGCACTCTCAATCTCAGAGCGTGCAAAAGCTCTTTCCTCATCAACAAGTTTCTTAGCATCCTCTGAAGCCTAATAGAAACGGCAACAAAACTAATTGGTTCAGCTTTAACGTGAAGGAACACAGAAGAATGGCACAAATAAGAAAAAAGAACAAAGGGCATTCCTTCTTTCCAGTTGTGACCAGAAACCCCAGAAGAGGCACTTAGATGGAAAACGAACGAAACAGATAAGAGACCAGAAATTGATGATTAGAACCTTATGTTTTGTAAGGAATGACATCCAACTTGTGATTTAAACAGTAGAAATAATGCAATCAAATATCTCTGAATCATAGCAAGGGAAAATCAAAACATTGATTCTAAATCTCTAATGCACAGCTATGTAATATGTCAGACGACAAAAATTATTTTAAGAGAAGTGGATACACGCTCATCCAAATCATCCAACACAACGAAGATAGGAAAGAGAAAGCATGGATGTCTTGAAGCATTTTTACCTGTTTCAGAAAAGTAGCCAATTTCTTCACCTCTGCTTTTTCTTGGAACAATTCACCTTCTCGCTGAGTCAACTGAACAGCAAGAGCTTCAACCTAGCAGAGATAATTTTCAAATTCAAACATACATCAACTGTAGAAAAAAAAAACAGCAAAATATGTTTAACCCAAATGTCCTAGGCAAATACAGGAAAATCCAGGCTCTTTCTTTTAGCAACACTAAAACCAAAAACAAATCTCCACTTTTTTCATGTAACCCAACAAAAATTATACTCTCCACAAAAAGACTCGCTGTGAATCAAAACTGAGAGAGTTTTTGTCGGATTGCAAGACAGCAATTATTTCAAAAAAGAAATAGAACATCAACCATGGCAATGGCTTCCTCTACATCATCCCTGTTTCTGCCAGTCACACGTCCTTTTAGAGATTCCAACGCATCTCGAAGCTTCTTTAGAAGAACATGTTTTTCCAAGGAGGCTGCTTCTTTGAGTTTCGCCTGCATTCAACAACATCGACTTAGATCTGAGTGTTCTACAAGTATATTAAGTCGCAAATTATTACACCAATAGACTCCCTTATTCTGCATAAAATTTCATAATTCTAGCAGATGAAGTCAGTTATAGAAATAAACAAGTCAGTCCAAGAAGACAAATGTTACTCTCTAACAAACCAATATAAATTACGTGCTTCAAAACAAATATCCAAGACCCAGGTAGGAGAACCGGACAAAAACATCTTACACAGAACGCAAAAGCAAGCCATATCATTTGTCAGAGTGATCACAGATAAACTAACAACTAGCTCATATCGCAGCAAAGATGTCATTTCATTCTGAAAGAATCCATTGTAAACCGGGACCTCTTCCGTGAGATTTCCAAAACCTTACAACAGATTGCAAGCATGTGATCTCTTAACATAAAAAAAGTCCGACCTCTTGATCCAGACGGCAAAAAACAACGTACAAACAAGTTCAACAAGTATCAAGGTATATATCAGACCTCTTCAGACAGCTTAGCAGCTGCAGCCAAACCCTTTTCAAACTTATTGGCAAGGTCACGAACTGACAAACGCTTTTGCTGCTCCAGCAGCTGTGCTGTCTCACGGGCAACAACTTCCTTCATGGACAGCACTTTAGGGTCATCTTTTACATCAAATATCTGATCATTAGCCCCAATTCTATAATTAGGGAATCTACTGGAAGCAAATTTCACATCTGCTGACACTGGAGGAACAGCATTCTTCTGCATCGAATCCCCGAAATCACGTGTAACCCTTGTCATTGTCACAGACTGATTAATCTGTCCACCAAAAAGATACATATACTTAGAGCTGAAGAATTTAACAGAGCAGTGATTAGATTATGACATCTTACCCTTAAAGGGAGAATGTTGGTCGATGACTAACCACTCCAACAAGTAACTGCCCGAGAAATTTCAAGCAATCTGCACACAAAGAAGAAATGTGCATATCATTTCTACCAAATTTTATAGAAAAGCGAACTAAAATATGACCTCAGACATAAATCAAAGAAACTCATGCAGATTAAACAAAGTATTCAAGTGAGAATCTCCAAATGCATAAATGGGGGAAACATAGTTGTTACAAATTTTATGTCATACAGACAGATTAGCCACAATTTTCCCAGAAATTAACACCGCAGATAAAACCGGAGGAGAGAACTCTGGGTAGTAAGATGATACAACAAAAACCCTAGGTGAGCAAAATCAAGACTAACCATAAAATACAGGAAAATTTTGGTAATAAGGACCAGAAAAGAAAGAAACTTTGTCGAAAATGACGGATCATGCAAAACACCAGAATAGGAAACGAAATCACCGATAGGAACCCAAAATCTAGACAATGTCGCATTTTTTTTTCGCGGAACAACAAGAGAACGAGACCGCGACATCAAAGGAAACCTCACCCAAATACGAAGCCGATCGTTGGATCAGATGCAATGTCTTTGTCTCCCAAAATCAAAATTCGAAGATCGTCGAAGAAGGAGAAATATGGATTGAGCAGAAAAAAAAAAGGATTGGGTTTGTTAGAGTCGCAAGCTTTAGCTATTCTGAAAAGCAAGGACAGTGAAAAAATTGTTGTTTTTGGTGGAAATTAGGAATTTTTAATTTATCTTCTTTAACTTATTTTTATTCTCATTTTTTATTTTTGTCATTTTATATATTTTTTTACTGTGATGGGTAACTCCTTGTTTGTCAGTAACACTCCAAATTTGTTTTTTTTTTTTTAAATCCATGGATATCGACGAAATAATATTTTTTCCAGGTAAAAGATAATTTATTTTTAGCGGCAGAGAATGTCATAAGACTCATAACCAGTTAATTGGACGGAAGACGACGGTCCAGTACAATATTTGTCTTTTTATTATTTAATTTATCTTTTGTGTTTTTTGAAACAAATTTCAAAGGTAATTATTATATTGGTAAAACTAAAAAAAATATAAAATTCATAAAAATTCTCAAACTTAAAAATAATTAAAAATAAAATTCTAAACTTTTAGTTTAATAAATTTATTCTCAAATCTATTTAATATATCATTATAATTTACAAATTTATTAATTGGTATAAAAAAAATCTTAATGATGTTGATTAAAAAATAAGTTTGAAAATTATAATAATATATTTTATAAGTTTACAAATTATAAAGATACGTTTGATAAAAATGTACATTTTACAACGGTAATAAATTATTGAAAAATTAAAAAATTATTTTTCATTTGACAAATTAATTTTTTTATAGATTTATCAACAAAAAAAAATGGACCAAACTTAAATAAGGCCAACAAATTTAGAGTGAATTCTACGAGCCAATATCTCGGAAGTGGATGTGTCAACACATGTTACAAATTCGTAGGTTCCAAGATATGTGAATATCATTTGAACACGTGTGAGCATTTTTTTTAATGTATTCCAGTTTAACCAGATACATATGATTATCAGAATATATTTTTAAGATAACATGTAGTGACAAAGGTTTTGATTTATTGGTCCTATAATCGGCAAATAAAAATTCCGTTTTTTTATATAAATAAACGGATAATCAATTTAAAAAAGAATATTTTTTCTTTTTCCTTTATATAATTATTTATTTATAGAGACCAACACTTTTGTTTTCAAAGGTTTAATAAAATGTCATTTGTCTTTCTATGAAACTTTATGGTATTTATGGTTGAAACAAAATATAATTTTCATGAAGGGTACATAGATTCAAATGAAACGTTATACAACATTTCATTTCATATATAACATTTTAAAACTTTAATATACCATTTTTATAAAAATAATCATAATTTATCATACTTAAATATGGATAACCAAAATAACCGTTTTAAAAACTAAGAAAAATACTATGAAGTATGAACATTCCATTAACCATAAAACAGATCCATAAATATTTATCAAAAGTAGATATCAAACCATCTAATTTCTATATTTTAATTCACAATTCAAAATTTTTAATCTATCTAAGATAGGGATTATAAGAATTCTTTTCGGACACTATACTATAAATCCATTATTTGAACACGTATACTTATGGAATTTCTCTATAATCAACTTAGTGTATGTGTTGTTTATAAGGATTTTATTAATTGAGACAAATATATCATGTTAATAAAGATTATCACAAACTAATGATAAAACAGCTAACAAAAATACTCTAATAAGAGTATATATATAAAAATTCCTATGTTGGTACAAACATAACTTAATTCGTTCAATACACAAATGTAAACCAAATATTGTCTCAAGAAATAGAATATCAACCGTCACTTTCAAGTAGAAATACAAACAAAATGATCATCTGTACCTCACAGTGACCCACTTTCATGAGTAAGTGATATCAGAATCTATTCACGATTTGTGTTTTTGTACAAAAAGATTAATTAACCTTTGGACAAACTTTAACGAAAAATATAGAAAAATCGAGTAAGAAATATTCAAATTTGTAAAAATTGCCAATAAAATATTGATCTTTGAAAATCTGATCATAAAATAATACGGAGTTGTTTTTGAATTCCATATTAAACATGACAATATTAAACTCTAATGGAATTGTTAACAGTATTAATCGACTAACAATTCATATCATATGTTAGTTTTTTTTTTAAATTGTAATTTTGGGTTTTTAAAAATTATCCAATTTAAATCTTGAAAAATCGTTAACATTTTGATAAAATTAATCAGTTTGGTTTTAAAAAAGATAAAAATACCTCGGTGAGAAACAAAATTAACTAGTATTAGTTAGGGGTGGACGTTTCGGGGTTCGGATCGGTATTTTAGCAGTTTATTCGGTATTCTAAAATTTGTACCAAATTAATATCATATATTATTCGGTTCGGTTTTGGTTTCGGTTCCGGTACGGTTCGATTTCGGTTTTTGTTAAAAAAAAATTAGTTTTTTTTTTTAAATTTCGGTTTTTCAGGAATTTTATAAAGTTCGGTTCGGTTCTGTACGGTTCGATTATTCGGAATCGAACCGAAACGCCCATCTTTAGTTGCGGGTTTCAACGTTATAAAAAAAAATTAACTAGTATTTATAATGTTTTTAAGAAAAATAATTTTTTTATCCAAATTTTTATAGTTTAATTGGTGAAAAGGTACAAATTGTGTATATGGTTTCGAGTTCAAACTTTAAGTTTGGAGAAAAAAATATATATTCTAAATTATAAGGCGGTATTCCTCCTGAATATTTTTCTAGTGAACTTGATTACCAAAAAAACTTTTTTTTTTATCGT
The DNA here is from genome assembly GCF_000463585.1 of Tarenaya hassleriana. NCBI lineage: Eukaryota > Viridiplantae > Streptophyta > Magnoliopsida > Brassicales > Cleomaceae > Tarenaya > Tarenaya hassleriana. Next base: position 356,617 of record NW_010969548.1, on the reverse strand, counting down.
GTGAGTGAAGAATTGGGAGCTGAAAAAAAATATAGTCAAAGACGAGTGGGGGTTTTGAATTGTTTTAGTGGTTGGCATGTCACATGGCTTGCCAGTGATACGTACAAAAAAGCAAAATATCAATGCCTCGGGACGAATTTACCGATTTGCCATCCTGCCTTCTTATAACACATTCGTACATTCATCGGTCTAATTGATTACCTCTGTAACTTTTATTAGTAAACCTTCTGTTAGCGTCATCGCACGTAAATTAATTTGAAAGATTTATAACACCCATTAAAGAATTCATTAGAACATTTATAAAAATTAGATTTCAATCTATAATATTTTCTTATAAATTAAATCTGTACATGTATTTTTTTTTCGAGATTATTTTACTATTTTGAAAAAAAGAATACTAATGGAAAAATTTCAAAATATTATGTTGTGTAGGAGTAATTCTGATCTTCTAGTCTCTAATTAAACTTTTAATTGTTTTCTTAGAATCTGATTGGTTGCATCGAAAATATAAGCAAACACTAGCATGCAAAATTTACGGGTAAAATCGAATTTAGTCGTAACTTTAAAAAATAATAACATTTTGTAAGGATTTGAAGCTTTTTAAATATTCCCATAGTAAAAATTATAGAAATAGTTTTTCTACCGAATTGTTTTTTTATTGTTCTTATGTCTGAAGACTGATGTAACTAAATGACTTGTCTCTTATCTTATGTTTGTTTTGGATGAAAAAAAATTACGCATTTTTTCGTTAAATATTTAAATCGTCAATTATATTATGTGTATATATATTTACCTTAATATTTAAATAATTTGATTTTAGAAATATGTAATAAAACTATATAATAATAATAAAGGCTCGGAGTGCCCTCCTAGATATAAATATAACAAAAATGAAATGAAGTATTTCTTACTCCAAAGTCCAAATGGTTTTATTTTCACGTTCCGATTCGGCGATGGTTCCGAAGAGACGAAGCGGCGAGAAGGGGTCCACACGCGCGTGTACACACGCGAGGGTAATTTCGTCAATATGTCCCGACAAGTTTTTAAATCCATAGTTAGCCTTCGGCTTTAATTCCATCCTCACCGTTCAAATCCAAACAATCCGACGGCAACTAACTCCAGATCCATCGGATAAAGGAGGGAAGCAATCTCAGCCGTTGGATCTCTGAGATATGGCGCTCTCACGTTATTATAATCCCACCGCATTAACATCGAAGCAGAAAAGGTATCCTCGTCCTTCACTCTTCTTCACTCTCTCTTCAGGTCGAGCAGCCTTCGCGCTCGATCGACGACGACGACCACCACATTTCCCTGAATCCGTCGCTCCTTCGATCTCCGCAGGTGACAGACTCTTTTTTCTGATAACCTAGATTCGACTTCTCGTTCTGATCTCTTTGTTTGGTCTGTTAGACACTTTCGACGCCATCGTAAATCTTGTCTGTAAGGTTTTATCTATCTCGATTTTGGTTTTCATTCCCTGTTTTTTGAGAAATAGAGATAAATTTTATGCATCGTACAAAAATCTTCCATTCTGAGTTCGTACATTTGTTCCGTCTTTTTTTTTTTGTTTCAAGACCATTTCGATCTTCAGATTGGTATTTGTGTGGCATGAGACTGCAGGATTGGGTGTAAACTGCAGTAGATCTTACATGTTTTGTTTGTTATATGTCTGAATCTGTGTTCCGTTCTATATTTGGATGGCGGAAAATGGAAAACAGCTAGATCTCGCCAAGTACTACTTTTTTTCAATGCTCTTCATGTAGCCCGAGTTAAGTTTATTGTAATCTTAGATGATCTCCAAGGAAATCTGATTTATCTCGTGATTTAAGGTCGAATTTTGTCTTCTTTTCTCTGTTTGACTGATGAGAAGACTATGACTGCTGTAGATCGTTTCTGTGTTCCTTTCATCTGGTTGCAATATGCTTGTCTCATTTGTTTTCCTTTTGTGGCTTTTGAATTTCGTTGAAATTTAGCTGAGATCGTGGCTAAGAAATCATCATTTCATTAATAGTTGTCTCTTGAAGATCTGATCTCTCAAAGATCAATGATTATTTCTCTCGATACAATGCCATTGTATAATTAGTTGTGGACTGTAGAGAGTGATCCTCTGACTCAAATATGCGTGTTGCTTCCACAGAACAGAAACATGAGGGAAATCCTGCATGTACAAGGTGGACAATGTGGAAACCAGATTGGATCAAAGTTCTGGGAAGTGGTATGTGATGAACATGGGATTGATCCAACTGGAAGGTACGCAGGGACCTCAGATCTGCAGTTGGAGCGTGTGAATGTCTATTTCAACGAGGCTTCCTGCGGGCGATTCGTGCCTCGTGCTGTGCTCATGGATCTTGAGCCTGGTACAATGGACAGTGTGAGAACGGGTCCATATGGCCAAGTCTTTCGCCCTGACAACTTTGTTTTTGGGCAATCTGGTGCTGGAAATAACTGGGCCAAGGGACATTACACTGAAGGAGCTGAGCTCATTGATGCGGTTCTTGATGTAGTGCGCAAGGAGGCTGAAAACTGTGACTCCCTTCAGGGTATCAAAACTTTTTTAACCCTCTGAGTATTCCATTTCTTTCTCATACCCATTCAGGGATTCAATAACATTGAATGCCGTCAACTTGCTGCAACTGAATGTGATCCGGGATACTTGTTCCTTATGGCTTGGGCTAAATAAAAATACAGGTTTCATATAGCTGATTCCCATTTTTGGCACCAGGTTATAGACATCTAATTTTTCTTACGTCTTTCTTTGTAGGTTTTCAAGTCTGCCACTCTCTTGGAGGTGGCACTGGATCTGGGATGGGTACTCTACTGATTTCTAAGATCAGGGAGGAGTATCCTGACAGGATGCTGCTTACTTTCTCCGTCTTTCCATCACCGAAGGTCTCAGACACTGTTGTGGAGCCATACAATGCCACCCTTTCAGTTCACCAACTCGTTGAAAATGCTGATGAGTGCATGGTGCTCGACAACGAGGCTCTTTATGACATCTGTTTCAGAACGCTTAAGCTAACCACTCCAAGCTGTAAGTCTCTTGCCTCGCCTTGCCTTATTTGAGAGTTATCTGCATCCCTCGTCATAAACAAGATGTCACAGCGAAAACCTGGTCTAAGATCACATCCTGAACCCACAAACTCAACAAATTTGAATTTTTTGCATCCTTTTCGTGCATTGAGGGCTATGTTTAAATATACTAAAAACTGTTGTGATTCACAGTTGGTGACCTGAACCATCTGATATCTGCGACCATGAGCGGGGTAACATGCTGCCTCAGGTTCCCCGGTCAGCTGAACTCAGACCTGAGGAAGCTCGCAGTCAACCTCATCCCCTTCCCCCGACTCCACTTCTTCATGGTCGGATTTGCCCCTCTCACCTCCCGTGGCTCACAGCAGTACCGAGCACTCACCGTCCCAGAGCTCACCCAACAGATGTGGGATGCCAAGAACATGATGTGCGCAGCCGACCCCCGCCATGGCCGCTACCTCACGGCCTCGGCCATGTTCCGGGGGAAGATGAGCACGAAAGAAGTCGACGAACAAATGATCAACGTCCAGAACAAGAACTCGTCCTACTTTGTGGAGTGGATCCCAAACAACGTGAAATCTAGCGTGTGCGACATCGCTCCACGAGGCCTATCCATGGCGTCGACCTTCATAGGGAACTCGACATCGATCCAGGAGATGTTCAGGCGGGTGAGCGAGCAGTTCACGGCGATGTTCAGGAGGAAAGCGTTCTTGCATTGGTACACTGGGGAAGGTATGGACGAGATGGAGTTCACGGAGGCTGAGAGCAACATGAACGATCTCGTCTCGGAGTATCAACAGTACCAGGACGCCTCGGCAGAAGACGAGCTCGAGTACGACGACGAAGAAGAGGAGGAAGGCATGGGCGAGATGTGATTTGATGAGTAAGTTTGAAGTTTGTGTGTGTGTGTGTTTGTGTCCATCACTTGGTAAATTTCTACGGAGAGGTGATTTGTGTGTGCGTTTCCTGATATTTCTGCGTATGTACCGTTTCAACATCTGTGGTGTCTGGTTATTTCCTTCGTTCATTTCATTTCTGGGTCACGGGGTAAGTCAGACGACTCCATCATTAAAAGAAATGATGAGAGATGAACCGATGAGAGCACGGAGAGAGAGAAAATGCCCTGAGATTTTGAAGCATCGATGAAGGAATAAAAGAGTTATAAAGGGTGTTAGTATCCTAAAATGCAAGTAAAATCGCCGAGCGCAGAAGATTCAACGCTTTGCAGTCGAAGATAGAGGTTCTCCATATCGCATCCACGGTCAAGATCACATCTCAACAATTGATGATCCAAATGGCATTGTCGACCCATATCGTTGATCCAAAATCGATTGTGAATATCTCGTTCACGAGTCGAAGGTCGATCTCATGGATGAGATTGCCGAGTCTAAATCATCTAGGATTGCACCGCAGGGCAAAACGGATTGGTTCGGACCGGGCCGAGATGGGCCTTACCAACGATAAATATTTAACGATGTGTACCAAAATCTCGTATATTGGCCGTGGAAAAAAATCGACGGGCGTCTATCACATCTTCAATCCCTTGAGATGCAGGGGTGGGCGTTTCGGAAAACGGTTCGGGTTCAAGACGAATGAATCGGTTCGGTTCTTTCGGTTTTACAAAAATAGATACCAATCGGGTTTTTTATTGTATTCGGTTCGGTTCGGTTTCGGTATCAGTTCGGTTCAGTTCTGGGTTTTATTAAAAAAATGATAGATTTCCTTTAAAAATATTCGGTTTTTCGAGATTTTTAAAGTTCGGTTCGATTCGATTCAGTTCGATTCCGGGATAATTCGGTTCTATAAAAATGGTATCGTTCGGAAAATAATAGCGGTTTTGGATCGAAAAAATACCGTTTTAACGGTTCAGTTCGGTCCGCCGGACCTAACCGAAACGCCCAGCCCGGATCAAACATTTTTTCTCTGTATTTTCCTCTTTTTTTTTTCTTTTTTTTTCACATTTCAGCGCGTTCCATTGACACGGCACGATCCTTTTACCGCATACTCCCATTGACAATTTGACGGCAACTCCCCCTTCAGATTTTTCTTCCCTCTTCACCGACCCCATTTCTTCGAGAATCCCTAATTCTTCAGCTTCTCCCTTCGACCAACAGGGGATGGCTCAAGATTCAAGGTAATCAGATCAATCCTCATCGCTCCCATCCTCGATTCCATCGTGCACTCTTGAATCATCCCATTCCCCAATTGAATCCTCGGAGCAACGACAACAACCGATGCTCGGCATCTATTAAGATTCTCAAGCATCTGTCGATTTCGGGTAAAGCCCTCCATCATGTCTCCTGTTTTCTGAATGCCCAAGTTTTCTAATGCTCTTACTTTGACTACCCATCGTTTTCTTTCTTCCATATTTTTTTTAGCATGTTCAAGAGATGCAATTAGTTCCAAATGATAGCCAGAGGGAACCGGCTTTACGCGAAGAGTCCGCTGCTTCATCGAGCAAGACCGAAGCCGATGAAAGAGAGGAAGAGGAATGCATTGGTGTTGCCGAAGAAGTTTCTGAAATAGCTGATGATAGTGATGAGACTGCTCTTCTTGTTACTGGAGATCAGCCACAATGTCGAATTTGCCTAGATGTTGGAGGTCTTAAAATGTTATTCTGTCTGTGCACACTTTTGTATGAATAAGGCATCTAAAGCGATAGTGAATGCTTTCAAGTTGATTTCAGATGGAATCTTTAGGATGAGGGCAATTGTTGTTTGTTGCAGGGGAAGACTTGATTGCGCCGTGCAATTGCAAAGGTACTCAGAAATATGTGCACAGATCTTGTCTTGATAATTGGCGTTCAACTAAGGTATTGTTCCTGATGGGGAATTTGATATTTTTCGAAATCAGGGGCCTAATTTGATTAGTGCAGTGACAGCCCTTTCAAGAAGTGTTGTTCCTAGGACTGAAGAATTTGAAACTGTTTCTCTGCTTTTGCTCCAATGTTTCAGGAGGGTTTTGCATTTTCGCATTGTACCGAGTGTAGGGCTGCATTCATTCTTCGTGCCAACGTGCCTCCAGATAGGTGGTGGTTGAGATTGAGATTTCAGTTATTAGTGGCAAGAGACCATGCGTTTGTCTTCGTCACTGTCCAGCTGGTAAAAACGTCTTGTATCACATTAGAATATATTTTGTTCACTTCTTAACTTATTTTGCATGGAAAAGTTCATTTCTAGACCATGGGATTCGAGCATCAGAGGTAGAACCCTGTTCACAGTGACAATATTATTTTATGCGTTTGTGTTGAACTTCTTGGTTTTAATATTGCATTTGATTACCAAAATTAGAAGAGCCCTAAAAAAACATTAGAATTGCATGATACCGTTAATGTTCCTACTGACATCATCCATATCATGTTCCTACCACTAAACAGGTTGTGGCATTTTTGGGGTTGTTAGTTTACAAGTTCTATGGAGAGGAACTACGGGAAATGTTTGGTTATGAAGAACATCCATATGGGTTTTACACCATGGCAGGTACACCTCTTCTATGTCTTGTCCAATTAAGGAAGTGGTAAGTAGATATTGTAATCATTCTGGATTATAGAACTGAAATGTCATAAGCAACGTTCTAAATTATAGAGCCCAAATGCCATAAGCACAAATTATAAGGAACAATCCAATTTGTTGTACTTCCTTTTTTTACCTCTGTTAATCATCTGTTATTAATCAATTCCATCTTTGTGCCGTGAGTTGCAATGTGAGTGACGACGTTATTTGAGATGTGATGATCCTATGTTGCAGTTTTGGCGATTGTTTTGGTGGGCTTGCTCTATGGGTTCTTCATAGCCATTATATGCGGACAAAGGATCAACGAACGGCATTATCATGTTCTTGCCAAACAAGAACTTACAAAGGTTCGGTTTCTTTTGGCTTCTATTCACGGAAACTGTTCCTTTCCTGACCTCTGAGTAGTGTGTACACATTGGATATAGAATACCAGGCTTTAGAATTAAGCTCTTCCACTGTCTTGCAACTGTTTCCACCTCCTCAATTGACCGAGTTTCTTCTTACATATATGGAGCCAGTGCTAACCAGGGAACTGTGTGACACCAGGAATATATAGTCGAAGACAGGGAATGCAATGACGTTCCTGAACTCGAGCAGAGTCATGTGATGGAGCTAAGAATGCTGGGACTCTATTGACAAGCCAAGATTCGTGTTTTACCACTCCCACTCCTCCCAACTGTAACGATATGTGTCCTTCCTCGTAGAGTTGTTATGTTCAATCTTCTGTGTGTGTTTTTTCCCAAAATTGGCTACACGATTTATTGTTGTATGCTCTCAGTCTCATACAATGTGTTCATACGAGCAGTCCATTGTGAATTAGGGTCTTTTTTTTTTAGTTCTCATAGGCTCGCTCCTTTTTGCGAAGTGTCCACTTGTAAAAATGATGAAAAACCATTGCCAACTCAAAGATGGTGATTTTCTTGCCTTCTTTTAGTGTATTATTCGTTTTGGGAATTTGTTTTAACTATGATGACATAATAAAGCTTAGCATGTTGAGTGAACATATATATATATATATAAAGGAGCAGGACAAATGTCCATGAGCACCATCAACATCGCATGCAAGACTCGCATCAAGCTCCATGATGGTAGTTAAATCAAACATAGCAAATCAATTATAGTGATCGAACAACAACAAAATTCTCGTCAGACTCTAAGTTGTTTCCGAGATTTAAACGAAAATTCGACAGGAAAAAAGCCAAGATTTTTGTCTAAATTTTGATGCTGAAGTAATCCTGATCGAAGTGATGCAACCGAACGTAACCATCTTCACCTCCGCTCGAGAAACTGAAATTTAAAGCAACAACCAAAGTCAGTCCCCGAATGTCCAAAACATTACAAAATCATGTAAGAACACAACCTAATGGGGGATCACTTTTTATCAGAGTCAATCCCCGAATGTCCAAAACCAAAACCCTACTACGATTCCAGAAGGCATACCTTTTTCCATCTGGATTGAATGCTAATGCATTTATAGGGCCAAAGTGACCTTTAACACCACCAATCTCCTCCAGAAGAATCTACAAAAAAAAAAAAAGCAAAGGAATATGAATGGGCGAAAAAATAATGCATCAACAAATGTGTAATAGCAGTTCCAGGGCAGGCCAATTACACTAACCTTGTCATAAAATTTAGCCTCGAATTTTCCGGCACGATGGTCAGTGGTTGTGACAGCTGATGCATCTTGACCACCTCCCAGCACGACCTAGAGAACACAATTTGATATGTTACGAGGGCATTCACACAAAAGAGAAGACAGAAGACATTAATGCATCTCATATTCATCAACGACAACTAAGCTGACATTGGTTTCAACAGAAACATATCCACGTTGAATTCAAAGTATATAAAAAGGCTAACATCTAAAACAATAGTTAGCTCATAAGATTTGCAGCGTAAAATTCAGGGTTTTGCAAAAACAAACTGTGCCAAAAGGCAAGACAATACATACATGGTCGAGAAGTGGAGACATAGTGACAGCATTTACTGGACGTTCTGTACCGTAAGTCTTAATGAGAGTCAATGTTCTGGTATCCCAAAGCTGAGGTTTAAAAAAACCAAAAATACTGTCAGAATACATATATTTCTATAGAGCTTTAAACAACTAAGAAAAATTGAATAGAATACAGTGGTGGAGAAGACAGAAACATGCCTTTGCAGATTTGTCGAGTGAACCTGTGAGGAAGTGTGAACTGTCCGCTGCTTTACATAGAGAGGTAATGGCCTTTTTGTGACCAACTTCCTTATCTGATTCATTGAGCAATTTCCCAGTCTGGCAATACCATACACAAAATACAGTGAGATACTTGATTTGTATCTGCATGTACAAACCAATGGCAGCACCAAAACCTAAATAGCCCTCAGAGGAACTGGAACACCCAAACTTGTTAAGACCAGCAGATTAGACAACGTGTCACTGACAGCGCAAACTGGTTACCTCAGCATCCCAGATCCTTATTACAGCATCTTCACCAGCACTAATGATAGTTCGGTTCAGAGGCCCCCAAACAGCTCTATTTATCCTCCCCTGAACGCCCTTAAGGACAAGCACGGAGTCCGCAACCTCTGCATCGTCACAGGGAATAATTTAATGTTATTCTCAATTATATAAATGACATCCGAAATGTCCGAGGTTCACCAAATAAACCACCTAAAACGATATGCTAACACAATGTAGAATTCTGATGTGGAGATGGTCATGAAGTACAAACTCAGAGAAGCTAACATGGAAATCATCTCTTCCAATTATCTGCTAGGAAAATTTTGATAGGTTAATGAGATTCTACCATTACAAGGAAAATACTACCATTGGTCACTCTCGACATACACATAATATTCCCATTTAGAGAGAGCAACCGGAGAAAAAATAATTAACTTACGGTCTTCAGGGTCTCTTGCGATGTGCTTCACATGAATAGCAGAGGAGAGATCCATGAAGGGGTCAGTGGTGATCACAGCAAGCTTATCCCCAACAGAAAAGTCCACAGACCTAGCAGGAGAACCAAAATTGAACGTGTACAGCTGTTTCCCTGTCTGCACTTCCCAGAGCTTTACAGTCTGATCAGCACTCCCGGTAATCAGCCTAGCAGAATCTCCTGAAAAACCATGTCATTGATAAGTAGAACACAACGGACAAAAAATCCATAACATGACAAAACATTTGCTTTGAAGAAGCTGTCAACTAAAGTAGAGTTTCATCATTTTTCGTCAATTTACCTATAGAGAACTCAAAGAAGACAACCAACTGCATCTGTGTTACACGTAAAGTTGCTTGTTCTCCACAATCGATATCAAGGTTCTAAAACTGGTTGTCCTCTCTTTTCTCATACATACAGAGACCATATCCCAGTGTTTGATCACCAGCAAAATGAATCTTGATTTACTTTAAAAACACACTCAAATGAACCCATCCATCAATTCGAGTGAAAAAAAAAAACACCCATCAGTATAACATTATCCTAAATGATACTTGAGAGACCTCCATAACTTAAAATATCTCGGATTCATACCTCAGAAATCCATAAAACCCCAAAAAGAGGACGAAGAATAAAACACAAAACCAACAAACACACAGTTTCTTTACTTTGAACAAAAACACCAAATAAAATAAAATGGCAACAGGACAAAGACATCACAAATTATCGACCGAGCCGACAATCTCAGATACATCGAGACCACATAATCAGCATCACATCCCACAATTTCACTACTCCTAACACCCTTCAATTCCTAAAATCTAAAGGATCCAAATTAAATCAGACAAAAAGACAAATCAGAGCCAGAAAATTACTCGATACGTCACAACACCAAACGGCACCATTGTGACCGCGGTAGGTTCCGAGGCGTTCGCCATTGTCAGCGTACCAAACAGTCGGAGTATGATCCTTTGCACACGAGAAGAGCAGATCACCGTCCTTATTGTACTTGAGGAACGTCAATGGCCGCTCATGGCCCTTCATCAAAATCGGCCTCATCTTCTTCTTCCCTTGATCCTGAACGTGATTCCCTTCTAGGGTTTTGGAAATTTGGGAATTTTTGGCCGAAGAAGAAAATGTAGCGGCAACTAGAGCGAGGAAATCTGAAAACCTAAAGAATTGGCCCCAATGGGCTTTATCGTAGATTTACTATTTAGCACGAATTTTTTGGTTTAGCGTAACCGGATAATATACCGGTCGAAACGACTTCTATTAAACCGATTAATCCGGTCCAATGAATGGCAATACAGTTCTTCAAACTATGACATCATCATCATCATCCCTGCCTTGCATTTTTTTTTTGTTAGATTAACTAATATTAAGCTGCATAAAGTATTCAAAGTTTCTAAAGAAATGTATGTAAAAATAATTCGAACAAGACATTAAAAAGGAAAATGTTAACTATATAAAAAAAATAAAATTATTTTGAATTGTTTTGTCTCTTTTTATTCAATTTTCCCTTGCTATATACATAAATAAATCATAAAATAAATTAAAATAAAATTTATGTCTTGTATATTTCAAGAGATGTTTTTAAAATTACCGTCATAATACACTTTTAATTTCTCGTAGAAAATTAACAATCATTTGCTAAAAATATAAAATATCTTTTAAATTAATTTATCTGTAACTTTCCATCACATTTACAATATTCATTAATTAAAATAAAACGATTTTATCTGGATTTTTATTGAATAAATATTTATATTTGATTCTGTACTTAAAATAAAATATTTTAGTTGAATTCTCAATATACATATATATATATATAAGAACAATGGTTTAATATGGCTTCGGTTAATATGAACAGTAGTTTAATCATAATTAATTTTAAAATATTTTTTATTAAATTAAATTAATTGAATTTAAATTGAATCTAAATACAATATAAAATAGTAAAAAAATATTTTAAAATAAGTGTTATACTAAAATATTCTATTCGAGATGTAGTTTGATTGAAGGTATAATGAATTTTTGGATTATAAAAAGTAAAAAAAAAACATTGTGTTTCTGATATTTGATAATTAATTAAAAGGTATTTATTCTCTTTCTTTTTTTTTTTTTTTTTTTTTTGGAAAAAGCAGTTGGATGATATTCTTTGGAGAACAAAGGTGGAGTTGCCAAGGCAACAAGCGGTAACCGTTTAATTAAATAGGGGATCACATGGAAGATGGCAGTTTATTGGACCGACACTCACTTTCTTATCACTCCTTGCGTCACGTTGCATTGCATGTGGCCGCTTTTACCCAAACCCTCAATGACTTCCCCCTCCCATTTCCCCTAATAATCAGTCGTTTTGATTTGGAGTTTGTATTGTCATCGTTTTGATTATCTTTTTTACATTAAAAAAATTTATATCTATTGTATTTTGTTTTATTCTTCTTTTAAAATTATGTTTTATGGAAAAGAAATATGCGTATCTCCTCTCGGAATTTTGGGTGGGTCGAAGATGGCGTGAGTAGTCGAGAAGAGGGTTTCGGAGTGCAAATCTTTCGGCCCAGGTGCAAATGAGTGGGCCGCCCAATCCGACGAGCGGTCGCTCGCTTTGTCCGAGAAGAGTCGATTTTGCTCAAAATTTTCGAGCGGGCCGCCTGATTTGATGAGCGGTCGCTCGTTTTGGTTGAGGATCGGTCGAGATTGCTCAGAACTTTCGAGCGGGTCACCTGAATTTCGAGGCGGTCGCTCGCTTGATCCGAAGATGAGTCGATTTTTCTCAGAGATACCGAGCGGGTCGTCGGATTTCTCGAGCGGTCGCTCGTTTCCTCAAATGCAGGATCCAGATATCTCAGAACTTTCGAGCGGGTCGCCGGATTTCTCGAGCGGTCGCTCGCTGCTTCCGAAGGTGAGTCGATTTTTCTCAGAGATTCCGAGTGGTCCACCTGAAAACACGAGCGGTCGCTCGTTTTTTTCTGAATTCCAATGTCCCAGATGAAATCGGGCGGTCCGCCCGAAATTCCGAGCGGATCGCCTGAAAAACTGCAGAGTTCTCCTTTTTCTTCCCGATCATCCAAGGTTCGTCGTATTTCCTCGATCTCTTCCCAATTGCTAAAAAACATGGTTCATTTCAATTCAATTGTTTTGGTTATTTTATATCTGATTCAGATTTCATTAATATTATCTCAAAAGATCATATCATTAAATTTAATGTGAATGTAATTATATAATGATTTAGTTCCATTCAATTCGGATTTTATCTAAAAACCCGAAACAGGGTACCCTAGTCTATATTATTACATACGGAAATTAATATACCTCCGATCATCTAATCTAAAACGTCTAAAATTCAACCTATTCGCAATAATTATCGGTGACATTGTTGTAATGAATTTTTTCACTTTAGCTAAGCAATTGAAATTTCGTCTTCGCATTTTTATTACAATTTTTCCATCTATCGTGTAGGAAACTAAAGAAACGGAGGGCATATATATAACCACACAATTTAACGAAATAATATGATACAATAAGATATGATTTCAATAATATTATTGACCATATTGGTATAACGACCAAAAGCCAATCATTTCTGTTAATATAATTAATTGCACCCCCCCCCTGCGTACGGCTTATACACATGCAACATCATTTAACAAATAACGACCACAGAAAAAGTAGTCCTAATTAACTAAAATCTAGATTTTCAATCGAAAACAGTTATTTTCAAATTACAGAAAGTCGGAAACAATATTATTGAAACTTACTTATCGAATCAAACAATACCCCGAATCAAAATATATTCAAAGTTCACATAACCTAAAAAAATATAACATAATTTCTCTTTTTAGACATTACAAGGACATAAAAGAGCCATCATCGTAAATAGCACAAAAGAAGAAGGGCAAATGCACAGCACCCAAAATATCCGGGGGTCCACCACTTACGTCAAAAACCTAACCCTTATAAATACACACATACATACATACATACGTACATATTCATGCCCTTTTCTTCATCTTCATCATCATCATCATCATCTCTCTTCCATCTTCACACTTTTTTTTTTTATATCTCCGATCAGTAATTCGAACAAGAGAAAATGGAACAGAGACTTATAGTGTCTTGTTGTTCGATGTTTCTGGTATTTGTCGCGTTGAGTGTTTGTCTGAGTTCTTCGGTGGATGCGTACAAGAACCACACTGTCGGAGAATCAATGGGTTGGTTCGATGATCAGGAGAAACCAGGCGTCGATTTCCAGAAATGGGCCGATTCTAAATCCTTCTCCCTCGGCGATTTTCTCAGTAAGAACCCTAATCCATTCTTTGAGACTTTTTAAGTTAATTTTTGTGGGTAATCGGGTGTAGATTAGACTAATCTCGGGATAATAAACAAATCATGTGATTGGAGTTATCAAATTAACGTCGAACTCGGACGAAACAGACGTTTTGCATCACTAATTGAATTATCAAGTTTAATTTAATTTTTTTTTATTATCAGTAAGAACATGTGTATAGTTTATATACATAGTACATGCATATAATTAGGATTATATCTGGTAATAATAATTTCTTCTAGTCTCTCATACAGTAAACTTATAATTTGTTAATTGTTGGGATTATAATGAAAAATAACCGAGGGAAAAAAATAAAATAAAATAAATGGGGATGTGTGATGTGGAAGATCAGAGAATGACAACCGACTTTACATGTGCTTTGTTCTTATCAAATAAAGTGCCGAATAAAGTATTCATAACATTTTCTATTTTTATAATTAAATTTAAACATAATGAATTTTGCACAAAAACACTAACTTGAACCATTTACTGTATAAATCCTTTGGCCTTCGATTATCTCGAACATACATTAATCCAAGCATAACATTTGTTTAAAACGGCATAGGTTATAATTTAAAACATTTACTGTTGAACATGGTAATTAGCTATATAATCCCATAATTAGCTGTCTAATTGACCAATCTTTGTATTGGAATGGCCAAAAAATCACTTCCTATACAGATAATCCTATAACAGATTTTTTCAAATCGGAAAAAAAAACTTAAAAATATATAATTTAAAAACTGTAACAGATTATTAAAAAGAATAAAAAAAAACTTGTAATATGACTGGAATTATGGGTGGATTTTTCGGATTGTAAATTTGAACCGAAGCTAATTAATAATATCTGTATTAAAGTTAATTTTCATAAAAAAATGTAATTAAATATTTTTTCTTAAATTAAATTAATTTATTGAAATCATGTCATGTCCAATCATGTCCGTGTGTTTCTAATATAGATGTGTGGTGATAAAATATAGAACAAGAACTTATAGGGTTGTTATAAGCTTATCTGTAATAGTCTTTCTTATGAAATCACTTGTACTTCATCTCCAACCTGTCTGTGACAAATGATTGCCACTCTGTCGAGTGTCGACTACCAAATAAAACACAATATAGATATATACAGATCTCTAATATATTTATCTATAATATATTCCGATAATATATATATATAAATATATATATATATAATACACAACATGCAATTCGGTCGATTTAAATTGCTATTTGAAAAAATAATATCTCGAATTATTAATATTTTCTTGGTAGAACTCGATTTCATAATTATTGCGGCTGGGGTTATATCGAATAAAATTGTGGACAAAACAGTATTAATTAGTTCAAACACCTAATGACCTAAAATACGTACCTGTATTAAATCAAACCCATCGTATATTCTACAATAGTAAAGCATGATATAGTTTCTTATCAAAATAATATATATATATATACATATACACGTTATTTTTTTTACAAGATACACGTTATTAGTTATAACTATGATAAATATTACCCAAATTTGGATGATATAGTGATAAAATAACATGAAAAACATGTTTTTATCTTGTGTTTATATCCAACCGTGGGAAAAGGAATTCATGCTTACTTTCATGTTTTTTATTAGACCAAATATATGATTCCGTATTATTAAAAAAATATGATAAATTTCATAAAAAAATATGATAAATATTAAAAATGTACTATTGGTGTATACTGTCCAATCATTTTGAAATAAACTATATTTTGCACGTTATTGGTTGCAACCCCATATTATAAATATGAAAAATCATACAATGAAAATTTCACCATATTCGTTTTCACTGTGTGACGTGTATTTACTTTCAATCCTCTTCCTACTTCGTTACAGTTTTCAACACGGATAGCAACCATTCGGTGATTCAGACGTACAATCTCACAACGTACAAACTATGCAACGGCAACGACGCGAATGGCAACGACACGACCGAATGGTCGGAGGCTAATCCCTCGGCCACGACACCCGTCCCCGTATCGGTGGCCGTACCTCTCGTGAGAGAAGGCATGAACTATTTCTTCTCCGGGAATTACGACGGAGAGCAATGCAGATTAGAGGGGCAGCGTTTCAAGATCGACGTGAAACATGGTCAAGGTTTGCGATCTCCACCGTCCGATGAAGATCAGACGGCTCCAGGGCCTGATGGGTCTCCGCAGTCGGGCGACGATGAAGAAGCAGCACCGGATACGATCGTGCCTGCCAACTTCGATAACCCTAAAGATATAGAGAGTGACGACGATGACGAGGGGAAGAACAGATCTGGTTGCATGTCAATGTTTACGTATAGGTTTTGGTTTTGGAATTGCGTTGTTTTGGTTTTGATGGGATTATTCGTATTTTGATCTTTTTTTTTTGTTATTTTGGGTTGTAATAAATGATTTATTCAAATTATATGATTACATATTGAATGATTTAGATTCTTTATAGGTTAAATTAATTAAATCCCTCATCGTTGGCTTATTAATCTATTCGTCCGGTTTTTGCTATTTCTTTTTATAGGTACAACACACAAACCGGGTTACGGTTCTATTCAAAATGAATTTGGTTCGGATTCCTATTATTTTTAATTAACAGAATTTGGTTCGGATTCATATCATATATATATAAATTTGAGGCTTCGAGCAAAAATTCTTTTGTTTTTAATTAAAAAAAATATTTATTGAAAAATTCAAATAAAAGCTATTTTTTGTCAACGTTAAGTTAACAAAAATAAGTTTTACAATTTTCATAATCAAATAATTTGATCACAGGATTCAATATATAAATACATGAGATGCGAAGAGTCTTATATTATAACAATTTTTATAAATTTTTTAAAACAAAACCGTACTCTGATGACCAAACCGGAAATTTAGAGTTTGGATTTCCGGTTGTCATCATATCATACCATGTTTCCGGTTATCTAAACATTAAACAGTGTCGCATTACATGACTCCGCTTCCTGTGAATAAAACGCTGCCGTTTCGTATCCGTCTTGGCTGCCAAGACAGAAACCGAGAAACGTGTAATTGAAAGAGAGAAACCAAAGAAGAAGCAAAGAAGCAAACACAAAAATTTCGGGAACAGAAAAGATCAGAAAAAAAAAAACAATGGAGGGCTCGTCGTCGTCGTCTCCATTGCCGTTGCTGTCAGCCAAATCGGATGGAGAATTGGAGGAAATGCTTGATCGGATGTTAACGAGGCTTGCTCTCTGTGACGACTCCAAGCTCGAAGCCTTGCTCTCGAAGCTCCTTCCACTCACCATTTCTTCTCTCTCTTCTCAATCTCCCGCTGTTCGCAACAAGGCAAAGTTCTCACTCTCTATACTATCTCCATACGTATATACGCACTCGTTTCTGCACGAGAATTTGTTTGTCCAGTGAATCTCAGTCGTTTTGGGATGTGACGATATGAAATTGGAAAAGACGGGGGCTTTTCGGTATAATTAGCTTTCTGGGAGTTGATGGGTCTTGAGATTACTTGAGTATTATAGAATTCGGGACTGGGTCTTCATGGAATCCAATAATTCGATGCTTGTTAAATCACCCTTTTTTGGGTTTTCTTGGGAAATGATAGGTTCTGGAGATTTTGAGTCATGTGAACAAGAGGGTGAAGCACCAGTCTGAAATCGGTTTGCCTTTGCTCGATTTATGGAAACTGTACACTGACCCTGCTGCTTCTCCTATGGTTAAGAACTTCGCTATTGTGTATGTTGAGATGGCATTTGAACGTGCACCATCAAAGGTCCGTTTGCTGACCTGACCCCTTGATCGG